>NC_058059.1:7854041-8164041 GCF_020085105.1 Siniperca chuatsi
GTAGCCCAGAACAGACAAACCAATCACTGGCTCTAGACTGGGCCTTCGCAGCCACCTTAGTTTCTCCTACACGCGGAACGGGAAGGTGATCCGAGCGGTATTCAAATTGTTGCAAAGTGCAATTTCACCACTAGATGCCACTAAATCCTACATACTGGACCTTTAAGTTATAATCCTGAGGATTTCAGTCCTGGTTGATTTGGCGACACCTGTGATTACTGGTGGTAATGGCTAGAATGTTAATATGATACAGGGTCCAGATCTTAGTTTGAAATAACGTGTATTGAACCACAAGGGGCAGCAAATATGCCTTGAGTGGCTCCATTTACAGTGCAGCCAAAAAATAACCCATGGCCTGAGAGGAGTCATTGTGTCACACTGTTTTAATAGGCTGCAGAAGGCACTCAATAATGTCGTCCCATACTGTCTGTTGTCTTCCCCATTGCGTGAAATGCAGACACTAGCTTTTGTATTCCATATCACTTCCATGCATGCATTCATTGTTTCCTGTGAATTCCTGGTGTGTGGGTAGTCAATTTGAATCCCTCGCGGAAAAGGTGGACTCCGCCACTAACGATGAAAATTACTATGTATAGAGGCAATTCCAGAATGTAAAAAAAGCAAAAATGACGGCCAGAAATTAACATATTTGCAAAGTCGAAAAAGGTTAACACTGAAAGAAATCACGGACTATCTAGTAGATAATAAGCTACTTGGGGAAAAAAAGGCTGTTAGATACTAAGGAACCAGTAAGTAACGAGTAAGTAATCATTCCTGATCAACACCAATAAGTAATCATTATTTTCATTATTATGTACGTTTCAGTTACTAATTTTGTGTCCCCTCAAGTAAAGGGGTCCTACATATGGAGGAAAGCATTACTCCATTAATGCTTTAGCTTAGCATCCCTGTCTCTTACAAATTACAATTATATAATACTAATGTGCAACAGCATATATGTTCCAAAAGAAATGTATTGCTGGATTATGTTTTTTATCAACAGAATGATTAACTGTTTTAATGAACATATCTCTGTCATTTGTTTTTCCTACAATATCTGCTCTTGCAATACAATATTCACTCGTGGCAACTACTATAGGATTTAACAGTGCCTGACGAAGATCTCTGTTAGATCGAAACTTTGCTCAATAAGCATTGACGGGAGTCATTAATACAGTGTGCGGATCTTCTGTTTGATTCTTCCCTTAATTAATGTACGATTAACATTTTGTGTGGTACAAGAAGTTGCAATTGTTTTGCCAGTGAACATAATCCAGGCAGCAATTATGTTTCCTCCAAAACATATGAGGCAAAACCATTTGGTAGGATATTCAGTTCATGTAACATCATACGTGTATTTTCTACATATCTGCATGCTCACACTATGTTTTGCATCTAACCAATGATCTGTAGCAATTATCTGATAGATACAATAATTGTCAGCCTATCTGTATCTGTGTGTTTCTTTGTCCATTCTCCTCGCAATCTGTCTCTGTGAAGTCATGTTGGCCCTATGTATTTAATGATACGAGGACTGCCTGTTTTAGACAGCAGAGACGCAGCAATTAGGGGAATAAATAATAAGAAAGATAAACAAACATCAAGGGGGAGTCATGTGGTGGCAGAGCCTGAGAAAGCAGCTGGAAGCAGCAGTTAATGGGGCTTTATCTCTTTACTATAGTCAACGCCTATTCCTCTATTCCTCTCCGGGGACACAGCTATCACTGCCTCTCTTTTATTTCCTGTTTTGCGCTCTCCTCCCACTTTTCCCATCTTTTACTTTTGCTCACAAATTCCATCTGCTGTAACCGTTACAGTCCTCCAGTCTTTCCTTTCACTCTCCCTCTCTGATTTTCCATTTTATCCTCCATCTCTTTCTTTCTTTCATTCCCCTTCTGGCTGTGCAGCCTTAACCCTTTAGCTCTATTGCTACTGCCAGTTGCACCAGTGCTCACTGAGGAGTGCATTGTGTAAATTGGGTTGTGGACATGTATTTGAGAGGAGTGGGTGGAGAAGAAAATAGCGGGGTATAGTTGATGCGGGGGGCTGAGCAGTCAGTACAGCAGGGAGCAGGGCAGTTGTGTCAAAACCCTGACAGTCTGCCTGCCTCTACGACTACAGTGGTGAGACTTGGAGGAGGAGCAGGAGGAGGGTCTGCATTGACGTGCTCTAACCTGTAATGACAGAAGGCATCGATGCAGCTCTGACCCAGCAGGAGATCTCCCTTCTCCTTTACTCTGTGTTCAATCAGCCATCACTGAGAACTCGGTCCCCTGATATCACAAAATACACAACCGGCTACACAGCTTGCTGGAGTAATAGTAGCGTGAGAGCCTAATGGACAATGAGTCTCAGTGCTTTTGTCAGAGAGAGAAAGACTTAACACCCAAACTAGGGCTGACTGATGACATGCAGGTCCATGTGCATATGCAGGGAATGAATAAAATAGCAGGAAAATAGACAGGAAATTACAACATAATACAATCAAATACAATAGCCCTATAGCCCCACCTTTTGTGAAGTGCATAATATCAGATTTTTGTTTGACATTGGACTTGATTCAACTCATGTTGTAGGTTTTGTAAGTTTTGAGGTTGTACTTTGCAGACACTTTTTTTTTCCAAATTCATTCACTGTGCAGAATGATGGAGCATGATTTTGTGACATCACTAGATTGAAAGCCAATCATGGTCCAGTATGCAACTTACACAAGTGTGATGCGAAAACTTTAACCTTCAGTGCACATACACTGAGAATGGACTTTTCAGTGAAGTAGGGGACATCTTGTATCCAGAATTTAAACTTTTGAAATGCATTTCCATAGATTCTGGATTTTTCAATGAGGGAGAGGGAGTAATGTGATTTAAGACAATTATACTTTTTTGTGGAAGAACCATATCAGACATAAATTATTATTCAAAGCAGAGTAATTTTTTCTATGCCTTAATACATGTCTGGAGGTGATATTTAAGTATGCCCATACATTAAAATCTGATTGGTAGATGGCACCCTGCAGAAAAAGCTGAGCCCTCCAACACAGTGTATCCTGAGCAAAGCGGGAAGCAACCAAGTGAGGTGTGGGAGTAGCGTGAAGCTGGGATCATTGATCAGCAGCACGCCTTATTGGCTTCTGCTGAAGTCTTTATCACCTTGTCCCCTCCCACTTCCTCCCCCGCCTCGCCTCGTAAATTCAGAGCAGCTAATTGGACATGACTGCGTTTATGTTCCAGCTTCATAAATTTCTTTCTCTGAAGGGAGAGGATCGATTTTCCTCGAGTGCAGCCTCCCGTAGCAGGGGAGCAGCATGAGTCTCTTCAAACGTTCCCTCTCCTCTCCATCCCACCTCACCTTTTTTTTTCCCCCTCTCCACCATCCATCCTTTCTCTCACATGTGTGCTCCTCCTTCTCTCTCCCTCTAGACTAAACAGGTAATCTATAACTGACCTCCCCTGCGATCATGTGGTGAGCAGGAATTACACCGCGCCTCTTTTCATAACCACAATAGTGCGTTTACACATTTCAATCAACCCCTCTCACTCTCCACTCATTAATAACAGAACTGACATTTTTTAAACAAATCATTCCGCCCAAGCTCATTATCTGTCATTATCTAATGAAAGTTGGTGACAGACCACATGTTTTAGATACATTTCCTGCCTCGATCCTCTCCTCCTGTATTTCCCTCTCTCTCCATCACTTTCTAGTTTCTTAGTTTTCAGTTTTTGAGTATATACAGTGGTGTGAAAAAGTGCCCCCTTCCTGATTTCTTATTTCTTTGCATGTTTGTCACACTTAAATGTTTCAGATCATCAAACAAATGTAGATATTTGTCAAATATAACACAAGTAAATACAAAATGCAATTTTTAAATTAAGGTTGTTATTATTAAGGGAAAACAAAATCCAAACCTACATGGCCCTGTGTGAAATAGTGATTGCCCCCTAAACCTAATAACTGGTTGGGCCACCCTTAGCAGCAACAACTACAATCAAGCGTTTGCGATAACTTGCAATGAGTCTTTTACAGTGCTGTTGAGGTATTTGGCCCACTCATCTTTGCAGAATTGTTGTAATTCAGCCACACTGGGGGGTTTTCGAGCATGAACTGCCTTTTTAAGGTCATGCCACAGCATCTCAGGTCAGGACTTTGACTAGGCCACTCCAAAGTCTTCATTTTGTTCTTCACTTTTTCACACCACTGTATCCCAAAAGCCATTTATGGGAGAAAATGGTCTACCATTATTTCTAACACACACTCACATACATACTGTACAAGCATTCGCTAAATATGTTCAATGTTGAGAGGTCACTGGATGTTTTTGACCTTGAAAAAGAGATGAGTAAAATGTCCAGCAAAAAGACATCTTCAATTATTCAAAGCTCAGGAATGACCTTGATTGTCTTTGCTGTCCACATCTTGTGTGTGTGTTTGTAGTTTGTGTGTATGTGTCTCTACTATGCAGTGTTTGGGGATGTGTGACTTCCCTGGTGTGTATGTGGGATGATTCATTATATTAGCACAGTTTGTGTTTTTAGTTTGTGATTTTGCACTAGATAGAGGGATGGATGGAGAGATAGGGAGAGAGAGAGATATTGTGGGTGACTAAGCGTACGAGTAAATTATTTACACAGGATACAGTAAATGGCTATTGCGTGCTGGCGCTCAGATCTGAGAGCATCTCCCTGATTGGTTGGTTTGGGTCGTGTCAAGAGCAGCAGGCAGCAGAGTCAGGCCCACTTTGAGCTACCTGCTCTCTGAAGTATGTACTGTATGCACACGACCAAATAACTAAATAATGGAGCCTGGGCACATCCTGTTCTCCAGTCCAGACCTCAGAAGACTGTTCTCATGAGCACAGCAGAGTCTGTGTGTGTGTGTGTGTGTGAGAGAGAGAGAGAGAGAGAGAGAGAGAGAGAGAGAGAGAGAGAGAGAGAGCTATATATTGGAACAGTTCAGGTGTGGGTTACATGCCAGCTGTGTAGAATTTACTGTTTTTGCTGGCCTTTCAAACTGCAGGAGTAATTAATGTGCAGCTTTCATAGGATTTTGTCACCCTGGCTCTTTCCAGTGATACTTTGTTTTCAAGGATAAGACACAATTTGTAAATAACTTTCTCGCTCACTTAAACAGTGGGTGTAACCCTTGATTAGGTTCTCCACATCTGACTCATACTGTAAATTTGGGGTCCCTCTATTGATTATATCGACTCAGCTGCAAATAAGTTGTTTGTGTTAATTTATGTGCCTCTCTTGAGTGTTGCTCAATATACAATTTATTTGAACTACCTTTTAAATTATACTCATTGCACATCCCTGGACTGTGACAAAGTACGGGAAATTCCAGCCTATGTGGACCTTTCCGTCATGGCGGCTATGGACACTGAAGCACATCTGGGTATGCATGGACAATTATTTGCAAACTTTTTTTGTTTGTTTTTGTGTTGGGCCTGTGTTGGTGTTTTCGCATTTTCTGTTCTAAAAGTTCAAAATAAAATAAAAAAAACAAGCAAACAAACAAAACAGTGGTAGTGAGACGCTGCGCAAGTAGACCAAAGACTGCAGAAGGCTACGTTCAGACCAACTGCTTATTCATTGCAAAAAAACACAGGGCAGCAAAAAAAGTTGACATCATCCAGCAAGATGCTGGCCATTGAAATACGTTCAAGCGCACATTCCTGGTAGATTACTTTGTAATCTACTTTGTATTTCCACTGTTTACTTCAAGACTGTCACAACAAAAGTAAAATGATTGCCGTGGTGAAACCTCTCCAGAGTTGTAAAATTCTGTCTCAGGGTTTTGGTGTCTGATAAGCCTTCAAACTGGACTTCCTGGCTCATATTTTATCGTCTCACCGGTACCTGAATAACCGATTCTATGTTATTCAAAAATCATAAAAAAAATTGCATTTAATATAAAATCTCATTCCGGCATAATGTGACTGCCATTCTTTCTTGCGCAAAATAAGACTTTATGCATACATACAACAACACAATTTTATGTAAAATTCCAGTAATGAAGTATATGTCTATACTTAGTACACATACATAAATAAGATACTGCGTGAAAGCCCCACATCGGCAATTTCACCTAGTTTTCTCTGTCTCTACATGAAACTAATGAAATGTTATTGTCCTATAAATAACATATGCTGAATGTTATCACCCATGAATAGATGCACTCTCAAAAGTCACTGACCACTGTGATGGGTGACCCTTATTAATTCGTGCACACAAGACATATTTTACTGGCATTTGGCACTTGGTGGGTGGTAATTTAAGACTCTGCACGCCAGCATTGTAATATTCATGCAGCATGATGCAGCATGAATGATGCAGAATGGCTGACACTGTTCTTCCTGGAGCAGCCATGTCACTGCATCTTAAGGCGTCTTCCACTAAAGAGAGTCCGGCCTCGCTCTATCCAGCCCTGATCGTCCTGAGATCACTGTCTAACTGTGCTGGATATTAGAGTGTAACCTCCCTGCAGAGTCCTTACTGCTGCTGAATGTGTTTTAATGAACACTACAGCAAAGAGTAACACCTGGGGAGAGAGAAAATTGGGCGCGAGTTGGGGGGGGTGTTATTATACATCCTCCTCTTATTTAAGATATGAACGAGGAAGATGAAGTAAAGGGAGTTGGGAGACAATGGGAGGAATGAAAAAGTGATGAAGAGACAGAAACTCTGGGACGACATGGGGTTTGGTGGGAGGTTCTTCCTGTTGTGCAGTCCCCCACAGAGTCTTCGGACCCCCAGGGGCGATATGGATCTTTGTAGGATCTGTTGTGTGTGTATATCAGAATGAAAAACTTTGGAGTGGAGAACAGAACACACTCAGGATGTCTGGGCCTTCTCTCTGAGACAATATGCCCGCCACACGAACTTTAGAGACACACTTTTGAACCTCTAATGTGTAAAGGCATTATAAATTAGCACGCCGACACAAACCCACACCCGCAGGCCTCCACCCATCTTCACCCATGCACCTCATTTTTTTCACACAAACACAATAACTTTAAATACTTTCTCTCATTTTCTTAGCTGAATGTCCTCTCATTTAAATGCTAAACTAATTTGCAGAAAGTCTCCTAAAAGTCACCAAAACTTACACACACTAATACAAAACACACATACAACTGTAATGTTCCTGTATAGCCATGTGTGTATTAGTGTCTAATTCCGGGGAGACTGTGGAGGGGAGGATGCCTGGGGAAGAGGAGCTGAGCTGGGATCAGCCAGAGGACAGGGGTTAATATAATTATCCTGCTAAAACCTTGAGACTGAGAGAACATCATTAGTCATAGCGAGAAGAGAGCCGCCCGAGCCGCGGGCCAGAGGAGGAGAGGCGAGAAGGTGAGGAGAGTGGAACAGAGGAGGAGAAGGGGGAAGGAGGAAAGGAGAGCTTCAAAACACAACAATGCAGTTAGCAAGACAATTAGAACAAGGAATAAAACTTGGGGGTCTTTGTTAAAAAAAACAGAAAGAACAGTGTTTACTGGTGCTCTGAGCTGTACAGAAACTGCTTCGCTTATTCAGTAATTATGATATTTTGCTCAATAATCTCTATATAAATTAATTACTTGTGGTGAAATTGTTTATATCTGAACTGAACACATAATGATACTCTTGTGTAGCAAAAGGCCTAGCATTATTTTGCAATTTATGAAATGACCCCGGGTTTGTGTATATTTAGTATGAAGCTGTACAGTAGTTATTGAACTAAATATTCTTTGTAAACTTTGAATGTGCTGAGTGGCCAGCAAATTAAGGTCTTCAAACATTTGCCATTTAGGGCCAAGACTCATCCAAAGACTACAACAGGTGAATTCACTGATCAATCACACAGCACTTCTTGTTCCATTCACTTCAGTTCAAATGCATGACTTTGGTGGGGAAACTATATGCATCCATCTTTGGCTCTTCACTCTGTACCAGATTTCAAGTTGGGGAACTTGGGGGAACTTGGAACTTGACTGGTGATATTGTATGACATAAACACGACTGACTATTAGCGATGCAGCGTCAAATTGACCCCATGATTGAAAATCAAACTAGGGCTGCAACTAATAATTATTTTCATTATTAACTAATATGCCAATTATTTTCTTGATTCACCATTGAATTTTTTGGTCTATAAAATGTCAGAAAAGTAAAAAATGGCCACTTCATCCAATTTTCTAAGGTGATGCTTTTAAGCTGTTGATTTTGTCTGACTGGTACTCCTAAACCTTAAAGTACCCCTCCACTCAAAACGCTGTGTCAGCCACTGCCAGTTACAAGCTAACAAGCTAACAAACAACATAAAAAAATAAAAGATTACTACATTTACTATTTTGATACGTCTGCTAGTCGCCAATTTGGTGCACAATGGACTCCTCATCTGGGTCTGGCTGAGGCTCAAACATGTATGGCTGAATCTCTCCGATGGTTCCTCTAACTCTAGCCATTTTGACGCGCACCACTCTCTCACCATAGATGTATGTCTCTCACCCACATCCATGCTCTCACTGGCACCGGTCAACCTAACAAGCAGTGTTGGTGGTCAACCTTTGGTGGTCAACCTTTTTTTTAACATTTTATCTGGGATAACCATGTTAAACAAAATATAAATCAGAGTATTTTTACATACTTTAAATGTGTCTGGAGGGGAACTTTAAATTTACTATCAAAGACAAAGGAAAGCAGCAAATCCTCACAATTGAGAAGACAGAACAAGGGAATGTTTGGCATATTTGCTCGAAAAGCAAACTCCAAATACTGATGAATATCTTGTGATACAATCGAAAGCTCTGGAACTTGAGTTGAGATTGTTCTGTCAAGTGCCATAGTATATTGCAGTCAGTCCTCAAGTCACTTGTAATTATCAACTATATAGTCCTTTGAGAGTTATTCTCTACTTCTAAGTTATTTATTAATTAGCAGTTCCTGCTTTGTTCCTGATTTTGTGTCTTATTCGAAAGTCTTTCCAAACTAAACAATGTTCGCCATGACATCACTTTCCAAACTAAACAATGTTCGCCATGACATCACCTGCTGTCTTGTTTAGTTTGATTGAAAACTAACTCTCGACCCTCCACGGGACAACACTGTGGTAAAAGTGAAAGTCTCTGACATAAAAAACTGACTGATCACAGAATGAGCTGGTGTGTTTCTCATTGGCAAAGAAATGGGCTTATTTTCTGTCTGTCAGTCTCCCTAATTGATGAGTTGTTTATCCGTGCCCATCTACATGCTAGTAATGACAGCAAGAGTCTTGCAGTAAAGATGCTGGTATGTTTTTGAACACACCATGCCTGTAATAATGCTATGCTAATTAATGTGACTGAATGAGAACAAACCATCTTTCCAAGGACACCCTCCCTCTACCTCATGTTCTCCCACTTACAATTCCCAGCATGCTTTTCAGCTTTAAAGCACGCTCGTGGTATCAAGAGATTCCCCTCTCACCAGATGCTGGGTAAGACATAGTGCAGGCGCTAGTGGGGAGAATTCTTTATTGTATTTGTGAATTTAAAAGGATATTTACGGGATGAGTAAGAGGGACGGTGGGAAGAAGGCAAAGGAAGAAAAGAAAAATCTATTGAAGAGGGAGGGGATGAAAAAAAGACATTGGTCTGTGAAACAAAAGACGGGGGAATGAAAGGAAAACAGGCGAAATCGCTGACTTTAACTTTCTTCCCTTCTGAGGGGAAATAAACTGTGATTATCAAATCAGTTACAACCATTGTGTCATAAATCACCGCATATGAGAGGAACAATGACACATTCCTCATTGCGGTCTCTCGGCTTTCTGCATGCCTTTCTTTTCTGGGGAGTGCTCATGAATGATTTAAAAAGTGATCTGTTTCTGAGCCTCGGCTGCCTCGGAGGGAGATAGCTCAGAGGGGAGGAGTCTGAACGTGGTGGGAGGGGCCACGTGTGAAGGTTTCCTGTCTTTAGTGAGAACACACGAGCCACTGCTTCTATGTTCTCCTCATCACACATCAAACATGGATCGTATATTTCATTCATGAGGGAAACGGTGGCAGTATTCAAGTGCAAAGCGGTTTTCTCGTGAAACAGAATAGACGGGGGACGTTTTCAACCGAGTGTGGAAGATACGGACTATATGTGGGGGGGACTATGTTACTCTGCTCTGTGGTGGCCGTGTGAACTGGAGAATAATATTTACAGAGCATTACACCTCACATCATTTATCACAAAATCACACACCCCAGCTAGTCCCATGAAACTAGGAGTTAATCCATCATCTGCCTCCCTCTTTTCTTTCTCTCCCCCTGATCCAGGCTTATACCTCCCATCCTCTCACCTTCACTCTGCAAAGGACGCAAAAGAAAACTTTGTGGTAATTCAAAAACAGTGGTGACAGTTTCCAACGTCAAAGTCACCCTCCCTACATGGATAATAAAAGACACAAAAAGACCAGAGGCTCCAAAAAGAGAGCAAAGGAGAAGCATCTGTTCTTCCTTGTTCTCTGGAGAAGATGGACAAGCCTCGAGGCCACAGAGATTCCTCTCTTCCTGTCATCCTCATTCATGCTTCCAGTACAACAAAAAACCTTTTGTAACAGTCAGATTTAGCCACTGACTGCAGGCAACTTAGAGTCTAATTAGTCCACCCCTCAGGAGGCAGTGTGACTGCAAAAGTACATATCAGGGTTACTGAAGGTTTGTGATTTCCAAGTTTAAATGAGTACATTGAAGTTAAAATTTAAATGATATTTTGTGGGGTTTTTTTCGGTTTTTGTGTATAGTGTTTAGCTTTCTATTTCAACTGGTCTGGTTTGTTTTTTCTTCTTCTCTATTCTGTTCAAAGAGTACTCCACCGATTTAGCATTGCACTCCACTTCATTGTCAGACTCACAATGGACAATTTTTTTTTAAAAGGATAAAGTTTTAATTAATCATAACTAACCCTTTTCTCCATTTACATCTGTATCTGGATATCTGAATGTGTGCATTAACACATGTTAATGTGCGATTGGATCGGTCAAACCACATTTGAATTTGATATCCGATCATACTACGTGCAGAATCGAGATAACAAGAACATTTATTAATACTAGGTGAAAATGCTAAGGCCTGTGGATCATTATGCAGATAATGTATCCAGGTACGGATCACATGTAAATATCAGATGTAAATGGGGCCTGAGTCTTTCAGTGGCATCAACGTCATATTATCAAAATCAGATTTCATAGTTTTCAGGCTTATTTTATGATCAGATTTCTAGATAGTCGGCACACATACAAACCACAAAGCACACATGAGCAGTGTAATGAATAAGAGCAAATCTGATGATAGATGCGTATTGAGCATTTGTGGCCCAAATGCACAGTGATGTATTCACATAAAAGAAATTTCTCACATGACCACATTCTCAAGAAAAAACTCCACCCAACAAGTTAAAACTCCATCTCTTCCTGCTAGCTTAAGCAAGCCCAGGAAAAGCTGCAAGTAGCAGCAGTAGCCAGCAAGTATTCCCTCACAAAAAGGGATTTAAAAATGAACGACACCTGTCCATGGCATTCCTTCCCTTGACCTGAGATGCACCATGTTTGTCGGCAAGTCCACCAGCCCCGCCTAAATAATTTGCATATTGAAATCTGATCACAATATTGCATATTGTGATCAAGAACAATTATTAATACCAGGTGTAAATGCAAAAGCCCTTAGATGAGATCAGATGTCATCTAGATGATGTATCTGGATGTGGTCACATTTTAATACCAGGTGTAAATGGGACCTAAAATCAAATTGAAATGTGCAACTTCGGCTTAACAGATCAATACCAGAGAAATCTTTCACAAATTACCTTTTTAAAAGTTTTTTTTTTTTGCTAAATGCAGAAATACATTTAATTTTAGATGATATTCATGACTACTACTTACATTTTATAAAGCAGAAATATTGCCATTTATGGAGAATTACAAAGGACTTCTGCTGCTCCGGCTGTCATGATATAACCACAAACAGACGAATAAGAACACCTAAAGAAACATGAAAGAAGTCGTAAAAACTGCTTTGACTGTCCTTTCTCTGCTCTCTGCAACATGTTAACAAACACCAGTAAAGTTTTCTGTGTCAGTCTGTGTGGAGATGGAGAGCTTAAACCTCTCAGCACATTAGCTCTGTCAGCAGGGGGCCAGGATGGCACTGAGAGAAACACAGACACACAACGGATAAATGAGTCAAGCAGACATGAAGCAACATGACCATGTAAAAACACTCTGAATTTCATTAGCATTCATATGGCTTTCGTAGAAAAGGTTTCAGTCGTAGTCATCTGGACACTATTTTCAGAATCAAGACGTTTCGGCTCCCATCCGGAAGTCATTCTCAATTGTGAAAAAATGGGACGGGAACTAGAAATTTAAGCTACTCTGTGTTACATAAGCCCTGCCCTCAGGAAGGAATCTGCCTGAGTATCTGTTAATAGCTAGTTTCACCTGAAACTGACCTAATAGTTTCCAAGATGGCCCAGTAATCAGTAATCAGGCCTATTGTTTTCTGGCTGCATCTACTTCATCACTGTTAAGTACCTGATTAGCATGTGATTGGCGTGACCAAGGTGATAATACACTGTGATGGACTTTGGGCAGATTAAATCTCAGACCACCATTTCTGTTCAAAGAGGGGTTCTCTTGTTTCACAAAAATGGCTTCCTTGACACCCTGTTCAAACCAACTCTTCTCTCTACTTAGAATCTTCACCTCGCTGTCTTCAAATGTGTGGTTGGATGGGAGCCGAAACGTCTTGATTCTGAAAACAGTGTCCAGATGACTACGACCGAAACCTTTTCTACGATGGAACACTCCTGGACGAATGAGGGACTACACCGTCTTATTTTGAAGAATTTTGGGCAGATTCATATGGCTTGTTTTTTGGCAGGTGTGCTCTTAACTAATTTTCACTACTGGAAAATAATTAGTTGTTGGAAAGAGAAAGGGTCTTTAGGGGTAGGGGGTGTAGGGGTGGCGATGTTGGTCTGTCAGTCAATCGGCCCACCACTTTGTACCAGACTGAAATATCTGGTACAGACATTCATGGTGCCCAGATGATGAATCCGAATAACTTTGGTGAGTCCCTGACTTTACCTCTAGCACCACCATGAGGTTGACATTTGTGGTTTGGTGTGAAATGTCTCAGTTATTAGATAGATTGTCATGAAATTTGATACAGACATTCACGTTTCTTTCAGGATGAATTGTAATAACTTTGGTGATCCCTTAACTTTTCCTCTAGGTGTGTCATCAGGTCAAATTTTTAATTTGAGCAATATTTGCTTTATCTGCAGAACTTATGACATTCCCATCAGCATCAGCTGTACTTAGTTTTTAATGCTAATTAGTGAACGTTAGCATGCTAACACACTAAACTAAGATGGTGAACATGGTAAACATTATACCTGCTAAACATTAGCATTTAGCTCAAAGCACCACTGTACATACAATTCAATTAAATTTTATTTATATAGTGCCAATTCATAACATTAGTTATATCATTGCACTTTACAGTATACAGTATACAGCCTATACAGAGCCACTAGCGTGGCTGTAGATTCGTAGCCTTTTTTCAATGCAGATTGTAGATGATAGAAATTACATTCATTGGTTCCTTATTCCTCAAGAAATATGATCATAATCAGCTAAGTAAATTCCATAATGGCCCTACAACGTCGCTGCTACCCTGGTTCACTATATAGAATTTGTTTTCAAATTCTTGCTTGGCTGGAAACAAAGCCATGACAATTCTTTTTTAAATCAATACTTACAATGATATTTTAAAAAGTACTGATTGCCTCAAATGCCAATAATGGGTTCATTTTGAATAAAATTTGATTAGATTTAACATACTATAAATTCAATGTGCACAATTATTAGTTAAAATGTGAATTTTGTTTCACTAGGTGCATACTGTCATGATTAATTTCTTTTCCCCAATGGAAAAATGATCAGTGGTGACATCAATCACAACTGTGCTGTAATGTTGTACATGTGCTGAACTTTTTCTGCTCAGCTGACTGACGTAGGGGAGTAAGCGACAGACTGCATACTTTGCTACTTTGAAATGTCATTCTTCCCCCATCAGCCAATCAAATCAAATTGAGTGGTCGGGGAGAAGAGAACCTGATGCTGCAGCGATTACCAACGAGGAGAGAAAAACAATGCAGACTTCGTCTTCCTCCTCATCCTGCTCCATCTCCTTCTCTCCCTCTTGGCCCTAATCCATTTAGTTGGCTCTTCCTGAGCTTACAGCCTTTCCTTTATTCCATTATAAAGACCCACTGTATGACCTGCTGCTTATTTCATTAAAAAGGCCCAATCCATGACCCCACGTCTAATCCATAATGCAGACTACAGGCTAGCCATGGCCCACTATAGTCCACACTACAGTCCAGCAGGGCGGCTGACAGATGGGACAGAGGGAACAGGGATGGAGAGATAAAGTTCCAATGAATGAGGGGGAATTTGAGAGCTCCGCTTATGAGTAAAGCTTCCTGGTGAATATGATTTCACTGATGTAAATGATGATAGAGCTGAGGCTTTGCTACTCTATCTTTGATGGTTGGAGATGGCTTTCACATGGCCCATCAGTGATATGGAAATGGCCACATCTAAGGGTTGAATATAGCCTGTAAAATGAGCCTAAAGCCTGAGGCTTTCAAAACCCAAAACACCTTGGCTTAGAGTTTATATTGTAGTCAGTACTGTAGCTCATTACAGTTAACCTTGGGAGAACTTTGCAACACAATGTGAGTGATGCTGAATCATATAAAAATATTCTATCGACTCTATCGAATTTGACTTTGCCTCCACTCCCTCTGTTTGACCTTCTCCCCTCTCTGCCCACTTCAAAATTCTTGCTCCACCTTTGGCTGCCCTCCACTCTAAATGCCCTCTCACAATTTGCTCAACATTCAGTTTGCTGAGTGTTGTTATCGCGTCCACACATCTAAATTTACAACCTCCCTCCCATCAAACTTAGCTTCCCTGCGTTTGCACTTAATGGCCTATCAGGTTACGTATTTATTGATAAGACAGCACTATTTAGCCAGAGTACCTGGTTTCCCGCATACCTGCGCCAGCTCTTTAGAGCCCAGCCAGTCACTCTGACAATGCAGCATCTGTTAAAAGAGACACGTCCCTTAGAGGTAACATCTTACACTGGTTGATGGAAAAAAGGCTGGTTTTGCTGTCTCTGTCCAGGCTCAACTCAGGTCATTAAGAACAGTTAACTAATAATAATTACTTTTTACTGGGTTCAGCCAGAGAACCACAGCTGGGGATCTGGGGACATACAATACGAACAGGAAGTGACTACAACCCTCTATCCATCGATAACACCAGCATATCTCATTACCGTGGCGACCTGCGGTACACTGCCACTCGGTCTTGATCATATAAAACCCATTTCGGTACGTCGTCCCCGCCAGAGCACCAGCAGAGTGGAATATTCATTATTCAAATTTTAAGCATTGGAAATCCCAATATGTTACTAAGGCCAGATGAGATGAGATGAAATAGCTTAGCCTTTTGTCCAGGGAACATTGACTAATCGTCTCGCTCCCCAAAATCAATTTCCCAGCCGTAGGCATCAGACACTCCTGATTGTACTGTACTGTTGAAGACCCCCCACCACTATCACCTAATACTCCTGCTGGCTGCCCAGAATAACTTATTGATTAGTGATTATGTTACGGGAGGTGTGGGTGGCTGGGGCGGAAGACGGACTGGCCTCAGTCATCTCCACAGGGCTAAATTTAGGTCCTCTGTTACCAGATCCAGCACATACTGACACTATCGCCAGCTGTCACTAGTCACCAGCCCTGCTCTCTGGATGAGGAGAGAAATTAAGAAATTGTTCTAGAAGGATAAATATGAAGAGAAATGTTTTGAGAGCTTACAGTGTAGTGGGTGTTTCAAGCAAAGCGGCACAGCAGGAATTTTGAGACGGATGATAAATTCTTAGATGTGGTGTACTTGTGGACTACTAAATAAAGAAAATAAGCAGAAATATTTCAAAACATGGATGGTTAATTATTAAATTTGCTGGTTGTGGTGGAGGTTCTGGCATGGCGATGGACTGTTTCACCCCCAGGGTATTGGGCTGATCTCTCTCTCTCTCTCTCTCTCTCTCTCTGATTCTATGCTGAGCCTGAAAAGTGGCTGTGATCAATACCTGCAGGCCCTTTCCACAGTGCCAGAGGGCTGTTTGTGTGTGTGTGTGTGCTGTGTCAGCATCCACTCAGGACTTCATCAAACAACCCCCATACCTCAACTCCACACACACATACACATAAGACGCCCACATTGGCCAACGCCCCTCTAAACAGTCGCTCATTTTTACTTTCCCCTTCTCGTCCACCACCCCTACCACACACACACACACACACACAAATTCATGCCTCCTTCCTCCCATTCCACGCCATCCCAACAAGGATGTTAAATACCACTCAAATGTCAGCTCTCCGTATTGATTGGAATGATAATTCTAAAAGGTAGGAGAGATGGCTTGTTGATGCTAAGCAGGCGCATGACGGCCCGAGCATCCTTCACTGTCACAAAGTTGCCATGTAAGGGTTCCCGGCTCTGCCGGCAGAATGTGGATGGCGGTTTACGTTAGACCACCGAGGTCATGTGTTTCTGTCATTAATCATTCTCCTCACGGGCCAGTGACAGGCAGATCAGGATTCATGTTGAGAGAGATAGGGTCATTTTAAACGCCCTCAGATCAGAGTGGCTACGTGCGACTGTGTGTGTGCATGAATGTCAGACCAGAGGGTATGTTCATTGCCAGGTGGTTTTCCTTTATATGTCATATTTGAGTGTGAAAAAAGATATTCAAGAATATGCAGGTTGCTTTATAATTAAAAGTATAATCAGCTAAACATATCTTTAGTTATTGATTTGCACAAACCAGTTGTATTTTGTCTTTTATGTGCAAATAGGCATTATTTTAGGGGAGATGTTTAAAGGGTCAGTTAACCCAATCTATAAAAAGACATGTTTTCCATTTACACCTAGTGGTACCTACTGTAGTCATGCAGATGGTTTATCTTCTGATTTTCAGATATCCCTCAGTGAGATTTCTGCTGCTACCACAATACAATGGAGGTGAATGGAATTTTGTTTATGGCTCTCAAAGCTCTGAAAAATGACACTTGGAAACTGTAAATAGTCACTAAATCTACTTCCTGCTGAAGAAATAGTCCCTGTGAAATTGTGTTTCCACAGTGTATTTAACTTCTGCACCAGAATAAGTGGGGAACATTTTACTTTACTGACACTTAAGAGTTTTGTTGTTTTTAAGGCACCTTTAGACTCTGCGACAACAGCAACCGTTTACGTTTATTGCATGTCACACTGTGCGACATGGGTCTAATAAAATCTGTGTCAGACTGTATTATATCAATTTGAGGCATGTCAGATTGAGCGACCAATGCATGGTGAATCGTAGCGCTACGATGTAAATATGCATTCCTAATTAAGTCAATATTGACCCTCACCTGGCAGGTACCTCGATGTTGGAGATGGCATAGAAGTACTTGAGCAGGTTGTCTCTCTGGACATAGGTGCCTCCGAGAGCAGGCCTGAGAAGCCTCATCCTAAGGTTGGTGAAGGTGAAGAAGTCCCTCAGTCCCTTCATACTTTCCATGCGAGTGTACAGGCTGTCCATGTTCAGTAGCCGTGGTCCTGCAAACACAGCAAAGCGTGCCCGCACCTCGAACTTCACGTTCTTGTCGCTCTTGGAGCCGACCCAGCGTGAGTACAGCTCGGTGCAGATGACCCGTGTGATGTTGGCAGGCGAAAGGTCACGCACACGTTTGGGTGGCATGTTGAAGGCGTCCATGCAGTCGTCAGCATAGAACTGGTAGGGCTGCCAGGAGCGTCCGTGGTCCATGGACTTATCCAGTACCATGATAGTAGGACGGCCGTACTCAAAGGTGATCTGGATGTCGTCTGTGAGCTCCAGACTCTTGTTCCAGGACATGGTGATGTTGGCCAGCAGGGGCTCTGGGTGGCGTCTCCATGTGACTGTCTGCCAGTAGGTGAGTAGGCCGTTACGTTCACGGTCCTGCATCAGCTGAGGCGGGTGGGCCAAGTCTGGGTTAGAGGCATCACACTCGTCACTGCACAGGTATGGATTCTCCTACAAGAAAAATGAAGACAAAGCAGTAATACATCAGTCAGGGTTTGAGAATGAATCTAATGATAGTAGCCTTTAGAAAATTATATATATATTAACAAGTATATCTAAACACGTCACAGACATTAACCTACTTGGAGTCCCTGGGGCAATTGCCTGCTTTGACCATTTGGTAATCCAGCCAAACCAAATGTAGTTTTAGCTAAAATGTCTCAATTGATGAGAAAACAAAATGTCTTGCAGCTAATTTTTTAGCTCGATGTTTTAAAAATGTTGTCGCCAGAGTGGATTTGTGGCCACCGAAGTAGTTGCAATCTCAATTAAGGCAGTGAAAAGTATCTTGAACTAAGGAATTACTATGTCTCCTCCCAATCTACTTCCAAGTTAAGTATGGATGTTCCCCTTTTATGTGATCAATTATCAGTACTGATTCAAAAGATGTGTACTTTTTCTGCTGTGTCTATGACTCTCCATAAAAACCTCCATCCACAAAGTATGGTGTGTATCTAAACGAGGAGCGCCTTCAGTTCCTCGCCAAGGCACTGAGGGACAGAGAGCTTCAAAGTAAACTTGCCAAACAACACAACAGGAAGTGTGAAGGTCAAGAGGATCGTGCATCATCAGTGTCTTTGCATAGACAGCAGAGTGCTGCTGCACTTTTAACTCCAGAGAATTGATCCTCTGCTTCTAGTGATGCCAAGACTTTCAAGCCACGGCCCCTTTACAGAACTCAGAAGTCAACACGATTATTCATACTCCTCACAGAGAGCTATGGGTCTCTTTCTACCTGCACTAAGAAATGCCTTTCACACTGTTAGGAGGTCTCAGGCCTATTGTCGTCCCTTTCTACCGAGAAAATAAATTCAATCTATCAGATTCCTACATTTCCATGTTGAAAAAAATGTCAGGTCCCGTACCTCCCATGACCTATATCGATAGTTTTCATAGCCCTCCACCAAACTTTGTGAAATTTGAAATCCCTCCCTTCATATAACTTTCTAAATTTCCAGTTTTCAGAATCCCTAATTCCACATATGCTATCTCGTTATATTGAGACATTTGCAGACATTTCAATAATATTGATGTAGCTTATGGTTGTAAGCCAGTTGTCTGACATCCACATCACCACAGAAGTTAAATATTTATACAAAGAAATCCCAGAGATCCTCATAGTCATCTCTCCTGGTGCTTAATTTGCAAAATGCAGCTGTAACACTGTTTAGATTGTATCACATTCAGAAGGCTCGTTGTGCCCCCAGGTTGTACTAATTAGACTGATAAGGGGCTATTATTGTCTCCGATATTTAGTTACAGTCATTCATTGTATCAAAGGGATCATTATTTGTATTATTTGTAGTATTATCATATATAGCCACTGGCTTATTTCATTTTACTTTACTGTACACATTTGTAGCATTACTCAAAAACCCAAGCCCCAAAACTCATTTTCATCTTTGCCATTACACAGTTGTATTAATAACTGATTCAAAATAAAATCTTAAACAGTTTTCTGCTCTACATACAATACATACATTTTATTTAGGGTAAGAATTAGCTGTTGATGCCTGTGAAGTTTCCACTCGACTATGTTTCAAACCTCCCCTCCTGTTGTAGAAACTGATTAAATTTTATAGCCGATGATATCCTTTTATGTATTGGGAATTCAATAGTCTATATGAATTTTACTGCATTCTGCTTAACAAGCTCTTGATGGAGTGCAGAGTATGTCTTAAAATATCTTTTTTTTCTTTCTTTTTTCTTCCACCTCCACCTCCACCTCCTCTTCCTCTCCTTCATCCTCCCCTTTCTTCTTTGTTTTGTTAGTTTTATTATTTTTGCTGTTAGTGTTATTACGACTTCTAATTGTAGTGTTTTTAAGAATGTGACCCACTCGTCTTGAAATTCTGGTAAGGTAATGGCAATTATGTTGACAACAACAAATACAAAAAAAAGCAGATTTACTTCAATGATTATTTTTGGAATATTTTTAGATACATGAATAATATATGACAAAGAACAAATGACAAGCAGTAGTGAGAGGCAAAGTTGGCAAAGTAAAGACTCAAATCTAAAACCCAGTGACATCAAATATTTGCTTGAGCAAGGCACTGAAACTTAAACATTTGACCTGCATGTGACAAACAAATGATTAACAGTATCTTGTTCATACTGTTTACATACCAGTTTCATATTTTTCTCTATTAGTCAAATAGTTCTACTATACGTTTCTACATAAAACAAATCTTGTTTAACCTTTTAGTCAGTTTGTCAAGCACTGGGCCCTTATTTATCAAACTTAAGAATTACACTCAAAAATGCTCAAAACAGCCAATTTAGGAGTAAAAAAGTTCTTCACTTAAAGGCAATAATAAGACACATTTATAAAGCGACTCACTCCTACTTACAGCAAAGAGTAACAGCAACCTTTAAGAGCAGCTCTCAAGTAATCACATGATTGTTCACATGTATGCTCACAGCAGGAACAGCCAATCATAGACAAGGATTTACCTTACCATATCTGCCCCGTACATTTTACTCAGAGATATTTGATTCTGCAAAAACATATGTGATTTTATTTGCTTATTTTATTTGTGTGAAATCCTTAATATCCAGTACCAATTAATGGCAGTCTAATATTTCTATAATACATAAATAGGGATTAATAAATAGTGATTAAAAGTGGAATGGAAACAAAATAAACCAAACTGGAATGGGAAATTTGGTGTACCACATTGACGAGTAGGGACAGTTAAGATGCATAAAACGTGATTGCAAACAAAACCAGTGCCAGCTTGTTGTTTGCACCCCTGATAAACGCAAAGCAAAAGAAAAAGTTTTGTAACATGATATGAAACGTTCAAATCAAAAGCTAATACCAGGCTAAAACTACATAATTCTTAATTACACATATTCAGTTAACGTATTATTCACCATGACCAATTATATTTTGTAGAATCATTTCAATCCGGCTCTTAGAAGATGTGTGCTAACACCTGACCTCTGGAGCTTAAAGTTAAGGGCATTTTAAAGTCCTAAGACATTTGACAGGATAGCTTTTATTTCAAAAGTTTATAAAGTCACTTATATCTTTCACTTAAGTCCCAAATTTCATATCTAGCAGTTTGATAAATACGGGCCCTGATGATAATACACTTGATTAATGTGCCTTTTCCTTTTCTAACATTAAACTAAAGGAAAAATTCCAAAAAGACAAGTCTTGATGGGTGTTGATGAAAATCGTGGCAATATAGAATGAAATGTTGCAGATTCATGCTTACTCTGATTAGAGTGGTGCATAAAATGCCATTTATCAAATTATAGCTATGACTAAGATACTGAAGTTACACTGAGAACATGAGTTACACAAATTTATGGAATACTGATATAATGTAATATATATTAGCTTTAAGTTCAGCACAGCAGAATTAGATTCCACAATGACTTTTAAGTGATATTCCCCCCACTTTCAAGTATCAAACACAGACCCCCTGTATACTTTAAAGGTGGCTGTAAATAGTAGTTTCATCATTGATGGAAAATAGCAGCTGCAGCCAGCAGGAGGCGGGCGCTTTAACTTGCACAAACCAACGCACACACCTGGTAACGAGTCTGACAGAGTCATGCGTGAGTATTGAGATGCAAGTTACAAGTAATTAGCCATATTTTTTTGTGGAAATATGAGTGTTTGTAACATACTGAGCATACAGATGGAGAGTGGAGAAGTGGATTATGAAGTGGTTTGAGAAGTTTCTATGGATGTTTTAATACTTTTCCATTGGAGTCCATTGTAACTGAATTCATGACCAAACTTTCTACAGCCACCTTTAAAACCTACAAAGGCTGGTTTTTCAATTCTCAAAAGATTCAGAAACAGAAACAGCAGTTTCTTCTGTATGATGTAAGGCCTAAGGTACTGCATAACACCGCTTCTTTTCAGATGTTCACTTTTTCACGTCTACTGCCAAGAAGCAGCATCCTTTTGAATAAAGTCATTGGACTGTACCAAGGGAAAGTGAGCAGTCAGTCAAATCCACTCTAGTGGTCTAATAACAAAAGCAAAAGTTACAATCCTGCGAGGCTGAGATTATAAATCATCTGATTTATGGTGACAACGCAGAGTGGGAAAACTCCAAACATAAGCAAACGCTGAGTCTGTGCTGAGGGAAGCTGTACGGCACAGAAGACACTATACAGGTTCATAATGCATGTGAAGACAGAGCAGTGACACTACACTATCTGTATACCAAAAAACTGATGATAATCTATCTCTCTCCTCACTGGAACGACATAGTAGCATTGTTCTCTATCTGATAACCCAATTATCTCCTTTGCACTGACTCAGATAGGGATCACTGTCAGCGCAAACACACTTAGGATGATAATCTACAATGCTTGTAAACAACTGCAACCGGAAAAGGTAATTGGAATTAGATGAAGGAGGTTATAGTGAAAGTCAGTAGCTACTTTTAGTCGAAAACTACTCTGTACTGTAGTGGCCCTGCTGCTTTTGTGCTCTCTATTAGTGTGTCCCCTGACCTTAGTCCAGACACACGTTTACACACACGGGACTGGATTAGTAGGCTGTTGTTCTGAGGATGACCCTAGACCTACAAATCCTATTGAAAATGATCTCACTGTCACACTGTCCCAGATACAATGCAACCTCCATATAGGTTAGCTCCTGAAGTGTGTTTGTGACAGCGTTTATGTGTCTGAGAGACAGCACATGTGTGTTTGTGTGCAAGCAAATCCACAAACTAGAAAAGAAGCAAGGATCATTTTGGAGGAACGTCCTGTTGTCTCTTTTGTTGGATTTAAGTGTCGGGTCAAAAAGCTGCACATTGCTGTTCATCAGTCTGCTCTGGCCTCTCAGAGCCCATTAGGATTAGCTACAGTAGAGGCGCTACGTACTGTAATATAGGCTGGAAGATTTTTATACCCCATGAGAGACTTACGCGCAAGGTTATGTTTAAGCCTTTTGTGTGCCCTATCTTCCTTATCCCACTCTGCCTCCTGCCACTACTCTGCCCCGGCCCAGTACATCTATGTCAGGATACACACACCCGCAACACACTCTCACACACACACAAACACACACATACATACACACACAGATCCCGGCCAACTGCTGCGGCAGGTGGCCCGCACTGCTAAGCCACTCCAGCAATTATCCTCGCTGGGATCCTGTCTCCACGACAACAGCCGCCATGATGCCCCTGCGATGAGTGACTTCCTTGTTTTCACTTGCGGGATAACAATGTGATTCTAAACACTCATTAATAACTCCTCAAGCGCTAAAGTTTGCCTCATGCTATGGCTACGGTGACTGATTGTAAAAATACAAAATCATCTTACACAAACATCAGTTTAGAAGTGAGTTATTTCAGTGTTTGAACTCAACAGCAGTAACAAAACATTACTGGTTGCCTACAGAAATGGCAAGCTGCCGTTATGCATTTACACAGAAATAAAGCATGAAGAAAATTGCACTCTGCATGTCCTTCCCCCTCTCATCGCTTTTATGACCATTTCTGTTGCCCTCAAAATATTTTCTTTCACTGCCTTGCCTTCTCTCTCCTCTTTATTTCTTCCTCCACTTATAGAAGTTTCTAAGTTATATTGCTAGCGAGGGGAATAAAGGTAGGGACACACACTCAGAGAACACAATTTATTTTGTTTTGGAGAAACATCAAATGAAATGACCTTCCCATTAAAAAGGCCACAGAGGGTAAGAAAGGGATATTGCTTTTTCACTTATAACGTTAATTTTTTATTTCGTTCTATCATACTGGAGATCCCTGAGTAAAGATGGTGTGTTTCTGTGTGTGTGTTGCCTGAAAAAATGTGTACACACATGAGTGTGTATGCGTATAACTTAAGAGCATGTATAGAATTACAAATCATATACCTGCCTTTTACTTTAATTACCTGAAACAGTGATTATTCGCTCTCTGTAAAATGTCTCGCCTTGTACAAAACAGCACTCGGCAAGTGTAAATGTGTCTTAGGTGTGTGTTTGCGCGGGTGGGTGTTGTTTATGTCTGTGTGTGTGCATGCAAGCAAAAGTAAATGTTTACTGAAGGCATGTGTGATTGTGCTGGAGGAGGAGAGAAGAAGGACAGAGCAGGGACACCATGCTGCTCAAAAGCAACAGCAGGGCTTGTCCTGGCCAGAGCACCGCAGTCGGACCAGGACGAGTTATATTAGGAACTTATCTTAGAATTCAGGTAATACTTACAGCAGATACAGTGCACTGAAAGAACAAAATATCAGGGAGAGTTGCTGTTTTCTTGAAGTGCACTGATGAGGTGAATTCAGGTCAAAGTTATTATCTTTTATTGATGTCTGTTATTAAAACGAAACCAATCACAAAGGAGGAGATGTAGATTAAGAGAGGTAGACAAGCTGGAAAAAGGATTTTAAGCTTTGAGGCAGACTGAGATGTGGATTGTGCAACAGAGATCTTTATATTTTTTTGTACTTTCTGTGTTTCTTAAAGAGAACTCCACCAATTTAGCATCGCACTCCTATAACATTGTCGGACTCACGATGGACAGTTTAGAAAAAAGGATCAAGACTGATGCAGCAGAACCAGAGATATCGTCTTTTTCATTCCACGCATTCTTCTTTCTTGTCAAAACCTGGTGCTTACATTACTTACAATGTTCCCGACCACCACCACAGACAGTTCAATCGGAGATTCGGGCGTGTTATGCTAGTAGCGGCTAATGTAGCCTTGTGCTGCTAGCCTCAAGCAGAGATGAGGAGCGGGTAACAGAGGTCTGGTAAACTAATTTCTTTCAGACTCCACACCTCCAGATTTTTTTCAGTTTCAAATTTGTAGTTTTCAACCCCAACCGACGCTGCCTTAAGTGACAGCCAAGACCTGTAAACTGACTTTGATGTGTAAAATCAGCGTACTGCCTTTTTCTTTCCTTTTTCTGGAATTTGTTAGCTTAGGTGTTATCATATTTTTGTCCCTTGGTCATGATAAAATTTTACTCACCACTTCTATTGTACAGATGTTTGGAAAATGTGGACTCTAGGAATAACAATATCAAGTGGGGCAATGAGTGTGTGTCTCCTACAGATTTCCAGAAAATATCGCCTTAGAAATCCTTGCAGAACAATATTTAAGAGGATTTCTGTTGATTTCAAGTTTTTTTGAAAGACTCCTTGCTTCAATTAAGATTGTTCTTGTTATAGTCCACATTTTTACTCAACACCTCTGCTGTACAAATTTGGGGAATGTGGATTATGGCAAGAGCAATCTTAATAGTGGCAAAGAGTAAGAGTCTCCTACAGCTTTCCAAACATTTCAAATCAACAGAAATCATCTGAAATACTTGTCTATATGCATTTTCAGGGGACTTCTTGCTGTCTGTATTTTTGTTTCATTCTGTTTAGAGTTTCTGGATTCTGTTGCATTGAAGTTTTGTTGGAAAGCTAAGAGGCTCGCTCTCCTCATCCTTTCTATCTGTATTTCCCAAATCTCTACAACAGAGGTGGTAAGTAACATTTTATCATTAACAATAGTCATAAGGGACACAAATATGATAATAAATAGCAGGTTGAGAAATTTTCCTTTAAATTATCATTCAAATGTTGTGTCTAGTCTACCTCTCACACATGTACAAACACACACAAACACTGGCTCTGTAGCTTCTATACATATGGTCTCTCCTCTCCAAACAGCCATCAGTCCTGGGATCCTGATTGGTGAGACAAGGCAGTTTGCTAAGTTCACCTCAGGCTGTCTAAGCATCTGCGGCCAATCCCTCTTAGTATCACCTCAGTCAGGGATAAATCTCACTTATAACTATCCTCCCGTTCTGCCAACACATCTAAACCTACTCTGATCACTTTCAACTGTGTCCTAATGGGGAAGCAAGCCATGCCATTACATCACTACACCCTCCCCCACCTCCCTTGTTCGTACAGTCACTCTTTCTGTCGCTCTCTTTAGCTGTCTGTTTCTTTCTCTCTGTTCCCTTCATTAATTATGCCCTGCGCTTTCAAACCTGCTCATGCTGTGCCCACATTCACCTCCAAGGGTGTATTATTAGGACCCTGGCCACCTGGGTAGCTTTTACCCCAGGGAGGTGCATCAGGGATGGCCCACTGCTGGATGTGGGTGGCCCTTTTACATGGCCTTGATGGCCCACTGCTGGGCAGGGCAGGCCAGCCGGGCCTGGCAGGGCTACACTGGGCAGGGAGTATGAAGTATGGCCATAGGCCCAGTCTGGGAAGCACTGATCCACGCTACCAGCTGCCATCTTCCTCCCCTTCCTGCATGCTCCCCTTCCGCTGCTGCGTGGCTTCTCTCTCTTATGTCTATTTTTAGAGCTGGCTGATTTCTACCTTCTAAAACGGGCAAATGTGTTGTGGAACAGGAACGTGTGTGTTTTTTTTTTTTGTGTGTCTTTCTTAGACATACCACCGTGCACAGTTGGCCAACTCGTGCACATGTTTCACACACCCCTGCTGGTCCCCGTTAATGTCACAGCACACTGTACATTCCTGTACACATGCACGCATCCCATTTCCATTCGGCTGCTCTCTGTTCTCAGCCCTAAGGGAGATGGTTGATTGAAGGTTTCAGTTCAAAACTAAATAACAAACAACAGCACAGCGAGGCTTTTTTGAATGCAATATTTTTATATCGACACTGTGCATACTACTGTGAACTGTGGTCTGATTTCATCTTTTTGCTTAGCTAAGCTTGGATCTTCCTCACCTCTCCCTCATCATTAGCTATCCCCCTCTGTAACCCACTGCCTCACCCCCCTCAAACCTCCTTACTCTATCATCCTCAACTGCAAGCTAAGACTCTATAGTAGCTATCATACAGAGAAACTACAAAGAAACTACTGAAGCTCCTAATACAGCACTAGTGACAGTAGCATCTTTGTCAAAGTGCTGGAAGTCCGTCATGTTGAAAGAAGCCAACATGCTGGCCTGTTTGGCTGAGGAGAAAGGATGCTGCATTCCCAGAAAACAAGAGAGATAAATAGAGTGGAAAAAATGCATCCCTGTGGAGATGGAGGGACCAAAACTACTGTAAACCAATGCAAGCAGGGAAAGCTACAGTATGCCTCAACATCAAAACCTCCCAAAAGTGAATTCTCCTATAGTTTTTAGGAACACGCTGGAGCACTCATAGGGTGAGAGAAGGGGGGGAAATTTTTTTTTGCATCTTCCGCAGTATGTCTCAAGTCTTATTAAGGATGAGCAGCTCTGCGCATTGGGTGATGCAGTCTTTTTTTTTTCCAGTGCCCTGACTTTCCCTTGACTTGTGGGATTGCTGAATGAGTGAATGTAAATGTACACCAATTAGATAAGAAACTGGCTTTTCTGTAAAGCTGCCAAATCCGGGGGCAAGAGGAAGAGGAAAAAAATGCTGCTTGCCTGAAAATAAATGATCTGTATACCAATAACCCTCAACTAATACTCAGTTGGCAGGTCCAAAAGAAAGACAGAGGAGATGTAATGGCCTTGATTCCCTGCTGAAGTGTGTATAGATAGATTAAACCTCTGTTAATAGATAATATGTAGATGCTCAGTGATTCTTAATCCAAAATGCAAAGATTTTCTTTTGCTGTCAAATAAGTATCCAATTACAGTATTAAACATACTCTGCTCTCTCATTATGTAGGAATTTGAGTCTGACATTCCTTGCTTCTTAAAGGGGACCTATTATTCACATTTCCAGCTCTATATTTTTATTCTTGGACTCCACTAGAGTGGTTTTGCAAAAACAAAATCCTTACTTATCTTATACTGGCCCTTTATGCAGACCCTCAGTTCATTCTCTGTCTGAAACAAGTTGTTTTAGCTCTTGTCTCTTTAAGGCCCCCCCTCCCTAAAAGCCACTTTCTTCGGATTAGCTAACTTCCAGGAAGCCTATCGAGGGGCAGCACCCAGTGCTTGTGAGATGAGCACCACCTCATGCTCTTGCCGGTGTGCTAGACGGCATATGACAGCTACAATAACTTAGCTTGGAAAATAGCGATATGGGGCACTGAATTTGATGAATTTGAGACAAGAATTAGGTTGGAAAAAAATGATAGACGCCACCAGAGCGCAGTGTTTCTGGGGACCGGGCCTCACCGATTACTGTACAAAAACGCACAACTTTTATAACTTTATTCACTGGTTTTGGTGAAACTGGATCATATTTCATGGAGAAAATATTTTCTGGTTTTCCCTCTGATGTCCTCCAGCTGTTCTACCTCAACTCTGTGATTTTATGCAGTTTCCTAAAGGACAGATAGCTTTAAAGTAACCGCTAACGTGCAGCTAGCAGTCCTATTAGCTTTGCTGATTCGGCCTCGTACTGGGGGCGTACTCGTATCCCTGCACTTCGTGGGCGTGCTGTGCCTGCAGCAGATGACCATATAAGGACATCGCCCAGCTCGGCACGAAAGCAGAAAAAGCGAAAACGTAAACCTAGTATTTAGAGCAGTCTGAAGCCTGAGCTTTTTGCGCACAGGGATTACTTTCACATATGTTTATCTCATTATTTGAAACTTTGGCCATGTTTAATATGAACATCCGACATTGTAACATTATATAAATGACAGAAAATAAGGGAAAGCATAATAAAGGTCCCCTTTAAGTAAACTTTCATCTCTCAGCCTCTTCACTCTCTAAATCCCCAGCTAGTGCACTAGGGGGCCTGGTTCAACCCCCACAGCCCCAGATGACCTGAGAAGAACCAGAACTTTCCGCTATAAAGACCCCATCCAATGCAAAAGTGCTGACTAAGACCATTATCCTTCCTGTCGCGCCCTCTACCCCTCTCTGTCTTTCTCTCTCATCAACCTAGCAGCGCATTCTGGATCCTTGGGATGGAGCGACGCTGGCCAAACCCTTGTAAGGAAGCCCATTAAGGAGCCCATCAATATTTCATCATCGCTCACTCAGAAACATAGTTATAGAAGTTTCCAGGCCAGGGCCATTAGGGGGCAGACGTCAATACGTTATGGCAGCGAGCATTTCTCTTTACTTCTCCCCCCTCGTTCCCTTGCCTCTGTCCGTCTCCCGTCTCAAGAGAAGTCATCGGAGAGGCTTTCTCAAGACGACAGTGGTTTCCGCTACTTCTACATTAAACAAATCATTAACCATTAGGTATCCAATAAGCACAATATCCTTTCCTTCTCCTGTCAAATGACCCCAAGTACTGTTATTAGTCTCAGCGAGAGGAAAGGAGGGAGACTGGGGTGGAGGGTTGTTTGTAAAATCTGTCTTAAGGTAACAAATCTCCAGTCACACAGAATACAAACACTTAATTAACAGCATGACATGATTGTATAATGTGATGTATACAGGCCTAAACACTCTCACTAAAACACTTTTTGTGAGATTTTGACTCATGGCTGTTGAGACAGGTCTGGCACCTTCAATACTGGCCATCTCAGTGAGTGGACACTCATTGTGACAGTGGGGCGATCATCAAGAGGATGAACTTGCTGTCTCACACACACAGTGAGTCAAATCTTATGAGTCAAATCACAAGTATAAAACTTTCCTCTAAAGAGGCAGGGGGACGCTTAATTGCAGTCGTCTTAGGATTACAATGATTTTATAACCCTTATTTCAAATTATTACACTTACATTAGCCGGGATGGGAACTAGCCTGCAGGCTAAAGTGTGTTAAATATTGCTGTAGCAGACATTTTAACGAGTTTTCCTCCAGCTCACCCTTCAGTGTCCTTGGAACTAAAAAGGTCCCGCTATATGCAGAAATGTGAGGTTCTCTAGAAGCCCAAATCAAACCGGATCCCAGGCTGCCAAGTCCATATTAATGTAAACAACACCTCCGGACCTCTCTGAGAGAGGTCGAGCCATGCCAAGTTATTGCACTTATGTCATCCCTTTTAGATCCCTATAGCTTTTATAGTGTGAATCCTGCTCTAACTTTAATTAGACCATTTTTTTTCTGTCCTTACTTTTCACTGTTGTCACTATTCAGCTTAATTGTATAACCCTGTGATCTTGTTGATTTCCAAAATAATAGTTTTCAACTTTTTACACTTGTAACTGTATTTTACCTATATTTTAATGAAGACCAACTAAGGTTTTCTGCCAGTGTGGAGCACATGTTTGCATTGTGTACACTCTATACATTTTAAAGTTATTAATAAAGGTATAAAAGATGCTGTACAACTCCGGACATGAACTCACCAGAGTGCAGAACCTCTCCGGTGGGTTTCCACACGTGATTCCGGGTGGATCCACCTTGATCCGCATGTAGTCTTTCATGGACGCGGATTTCGGCTGGCAAGCGTACTGCTCCCACACCGAGCCCTCATCCGTGCTCACCAGGGACTTGCACAGTTCGTACTGGCCCAGAGTGGAGGCCAAGCAGTGCAGCAGCAGCAGAAACACGGCCTGGAGGAGCATGGCAGGCTGGGGGGTGTTTGGAGCGGGGTCCGGCACAGGGTGAGGGGGCCACGGAGCTCAGAGGAGAGGTGAAGCGCATGGAGCGGTGATCATAAGGAAATAGTGGACATCCCTACCACCATGCTGCTGTAGGCCTACTGTGAATGGAGAGATGCAAGTAAATTGACACAACTCGCCTCCAGGCTTATAAATTCCCTAAATGACAGGAGAACACTGTATCGGCAACTTTCGCTCAGTGTCTCTTCACAAATATTGACGGCCCCCAGAGAGCCGAGAGAGGGACGCTTTCTTGTTTTGACGGCTGACTTCCTGAGGAAGATGGGCGGTGGGTGGAGAGTCGGATAATGTTACAGAGATTAATCTCGGCATACACTTTAACCATAGTGTTGCAGGGAGTTGGGTAGGAGATGTTAACGCGGGTCCATGTCTCAGAGAGCGGTGTCCTGCAGGGAAACAGTGGAGCTGGTCGGGGAGGATGAAGGAGAGGTTGCTGCGTCTTCAGGTATATCCATTGGATGTTTTGCACTGGCCGAGCTCCTCTGATTGTCCTGGGGCGAGATGAAGACAAATGCGAGAGAAGTATGGTGTTAGTTTGATGAGAAATGCGTCCTCATCAGTTCATCACATCCTTAATCTTACTGTGTGCAAATGCAAGGATACACTGGTTATATTTTTCAGATCTCAACTTGAGATGAAATGTATCCTGCGTGGTATTTCTCTTTTGCGTGAATAAAAGTTTAATGACAGTCTTTGAAATATACATGTGGATGGGTGGTCTGCGTTCTTATTTTGTAGTATAATTAACTCCCTAATTATTCTGTAGTAATGGCGGTAATTTAGCTTGGAAAGTGAAAAAACATCCCATTCGTCTTCAGACTATGAGGAGAATTTTAAGTGAATGTGTGACACAGCAAGTTGGTTACAAGGCGGGCAAGTTTGGTTAAACTCGCCTCTAATCTGCGGTGCATTCGGTGATATTTTATATGAAGAGTTGCACACTAAAAACGCACTCTAAAAAGCGCCGCATTGTGTGGATAACCCCCTGCGTAAAAACACGTGCTGCTGCCGGGTGCCGCCTGTGCGTGCAAGAGTTGTAATTGCTCCTTTAGCTGTCCAATGCTGGAGATGAAGAGTAGGCTACAGATGTTTTTTTTATTAATATTGGTACTGCAAGAAATGTCAGTCCGAGAGACAGTTAATAGCCTATATCACCTACTTCCTTAAAATATGCGAAAATGTGGAAAAAGGAGAGAGAATTATACTCACAAATCAACTTGTTTCAAGATTTTTCTTGAATCAAGTGTCATTTTCTTGTAAGCTTATAAATTATAGGCCTTTTCATTATTCTGTCTTAATTCAGCATACTGTCATGAATTTAATAATAAAGTTGAAGCAAATAAAACTGCACTGGAAGTAGTTATTGTCGGATTTATTCACTTTATGTAACTATAATTCGATTTTAAACTGAATACATGAATAAATGAATAAATATGGTTGACATTTTTTGCAGTGTGCACCCATTGATCATAATTCGACTGTCATCCCACACTGACAGAAGCCAAGTCCTTGCACAACCTATCCCACACAACCCTGTGGACTCTGACTTAGTTCAGTTGTCAAGTAAGTCGCCAAAGCTATTTCTCGGCACTGACAGTCTTGTAGGGGTGTGTCACTTTCTACAGTAGTGCATCCCACCGCGCAGCATCGCTCACACTATATGTATATTGTATATTCACAAATTAATGCATTCATTTCGTTTGTGTAAAATAGTGTAAATTAAGATGAAAGTCCCTTCAACACTGATTATCTTCGAGTGGTCCGGATGTTGTGTATAACTCAGAGCAGCTTCTCGGTGCAAGACTTCAAAGAGCTAAATAGCAGAATGCATCGTGTTGCGAGATTATATCAGATAAAGCACTTACTTCTAACATGCATCCGTGAGACAGGTCAGCACTTTGTGTGGCCTTGGAGTACGTGCACGTCCCCCCTCTTTGGGCAAAAAGATCTCCCCGATCATCCACTGCACTCGCTCCCCGCCGCGGTCCTCTCTGTACTCCCGTTATCTGCCTGCCCGGCTCGCTGTTTGTTTTTGCCTTCTGCCGGATACTTTTTTATCACACCGTGGACGGCTGCGCACGGTAGATCGGTGTCCTACATGTAGAAACGGCTGGAAAAAGAGGACTGAAATCCAGCGTCAAGGAGTATCAAAAGTATAAAATATTGACTTTGAGGAAATGCTTGTGCCCGCCCTTCTTCCCCCCTCTCCTCCTCCTTTTCCCACTTTACAAGCTCGGGTTTACCCGGGATGCTCAAGGGCAGAAAGAAAGAGAGGAGAAAAAAAGGCTTTATGGAAAATATCACCCTCCCTCCTTCTCCTCCTCCTCCCCTCTCTCTCTCTCGCCCTCTCTCTCTCTCTCTCTCTCTCTCTCTCTCTCTATCTATCTCTCTCTCCCTCTCTCAGTTAATGCCCAGGCTAAATCCTTTTACCATCACTTTCAATCACTATCTGAGCTTTTATCTGCTCCAGCCCTGCTGCCTGAACCGGGGCGGTGCAACTTCCCCTCATTGCTCCTGCTCCAAACTGTTCCCCACCAGGTCCGGTCTGCACCCTGCTCGGATTAAAGGACCAGCGGAAAACGGGGACCTGGTATTACTGTACTCTCGCCCTTACACTGTCTAGATGTGTAAAAATATAACGTACGACACTGTTTACTTGGAGGGTGAACTCACAGTTGTCCCTGCATCAAAAAATGATATATCTCTAACACTCCTTATGGGACTTGTAGTGTGTCTGGCCGCTAGTGAATGTATATAGTGACCTTATCCCACTTTATTGTATTATTTATCTCCTATAATGCTGCCGTAAAACATTCCCCATAAAATCTTATAGTTACATTTTTGCAGTGGTTTTGTCAGCCTGCAGTATATGTAATATTAATTATCTATAGGATTAATTATCTACAGGATTTTTATACAGGATTATCAATGCATCAACTATGAATAGTTCAAATATACATATAGTTCAAATTCACACAGAGCAGGTGCAATGCTGTGTAATGGTTCCACCCTGCAGCAGAGTGGTGTGCTGTCCGTAATGCTGATATGGAGCAGGGCCTTTAACTTCTAATACAGAGGACGCCAAATAACTCACATTAATCTACCCCACATTTAGTCAGTTTCAGCTGATTTGTTGTTGTTGTTAGAATTTCCATGGTATAGTAGTCCATAGAGTTGCAAACTATGGGGTAATTCAGTGGTTCACAAGATAAACAACAGGATAGGAGAGCAGAAAAACTTCTTCTGCTACACAATGTTTGTTTATATATAATATATATATTTGTGTGTATATATGTATATATATGTATGTATATATATATGTATGTATATGTATATATATGCATGTGTATGTATGTATGTATGTATGTATTTAAACATGAAGTTCAGTTTACTCATCAGACAGATGATTTACTCTGTCTGTAAACTGAGTTGCCTGTTGTTGTCATCAGCTTGGGTTTTAAACACACTTTTTAACAGAAACCCTCCTTTATAAACTGGAGGTGTGGGGTTTGACCAAAGTGAGCATTTAGGAGGCAGAGAGAATCCAATGAAAGACACTATTAAATTGCATTATGGGAAATGTAGGTTCCCATACTATAGACTAAAAGTCAGAATATCGTGGCCTCTGCTGCTTCGAGAGTAACTTAACACCCCATGAACATCTTGTTATTGCTGAACTCCAGTGGTTTATCTTCTCACCTTGCTGTAGTGATGTAGTGTACTCCAGGATGTGTCAGTACACCGTGATATCACTGTTCGGTGCACTTACAGTCGAACAAAGCACACTTCTAACCCCACCCGACCACACCCCACTGCTGGGTAAGGTCAGAGGTGAAACAGGCTTTCAAGCTTTCAATATCAGCCTGATGTTTAGTTACTCTTTAATCTGTTTCTTGTGAGTACCCCAACTTTATGGAAGTGCAATACTGAATCACTGAAATACCCTTTGAATCTTTTTTATTTATGAATTACTGGATAATTTGACCTCTTCAGGCCTCTAAAAATGATCCAAAAATAGCAAGGGAAAATATATCACTTTGCAGTTGACATTGTCACAACCCAATGTCTCTTTTCAGAAATCATGACCCGGTTACACAAGATAATCCACAGACCTTGTTGTGAGCAGTTTCATGTAGGAACTATCGGTAGAAAGAAAATAGTTCCTGGCCGAGTGCCATATAGTCCCATTCTATTCAAAAAATGCAGACATCTCTACGACCAATATCTCCAAAACTCGGCAACTCACACCAAAACAATCTAGATGGATGAATAGCACCACAAGTAAGAGGAAAAATATGCCCTTTAACCAGTTATCAGAACCCTCTCTCTATGGCAGCTAATATGAAGAAATGGGAATTTTAACAATCCCTTATTCTGCCGGGGACCTGCTGCAACATCCTCCTAATTTTGGAAACCACTGAAGTAACTAACTAACACTGTTGTACTGCCAACACAGGAACAGATGTGTATAATCAGTTCATAGCGAGCCAGGACATTGTAATTCACACTTCATAGGTGAATGACATGCATGCATACATTTGAGCTTACATAATTCACACCTCTGGTCACATTTTATGGCAACAGAAGAAGAAAGAGGCCGAAAGACAAGGGGGGCAGAGGAAGAAAGAGATGTACGATTCAGAGGAAATCATGAACCTCTGTATAAAACACTGACAGTACACCCAGGAGAGGATCAATAGTTTGTCCTTGCATTGCCTTCGCTCTTTTTTTTGCATCTTTGAGATGAGCCTTAACCCTTCTTGTACTGCTAAGGCGTTTTGAGAGCAGAGGACCCCCTTTCCACAGCACTGCGAACAGGGCCAGACTGAAAGACAAATTCCCCCCTTAGGGATCAATAGAGCATCACAAATATGGCATTCGCTGCTATAACAGGCTCTTGATATAGAATAACACAGGCCTTTAATCGACGCTGCACTAGGGCAAAGGGCAAAAAAGGACCTGCTCAATTTGTCAAACAGCCTCTGAGTCAAAGATGAAACACACACTACGTGGCATTTGTTAGAGGTTGAGACAAACTGAAAAAAAAATGTAGCAGCCTATATTTCACTTTCACTATTAGACTTTCAAAGGTTTTCAGATTTCACTGGTTAGAATTTGAGACCTTGTGCAACAAACTCTCCTGTTTCTCCTTCTTCTTGCTTGCTTGCTAGGTGTGAGTGATTTAAAGCTTCACTGATTCAGCGATGGTCAAAGAGTGTCAGCCGTGCTTAAAACATGACTTAGTATGATTAAGCTCCAAACATTTATTCCACAAATGGATAAGGATTACATGTGTAGGCAGTGAAGCTGATTGCATTTTGTGCAGCCTCTATGATTTACTGCTCTGTGCTTCTAACAAAAATCATGATCATATTTAGCCAACTACACATTTTCTACATCTATATATGCTTTTACACTTTACTAATTTCACTTGAATGTGCATCAATATCTTGATAGAAATGTCAACCCTCAACATGATGAATGAGTGATATTGTATTTTGGAATTCAATTATGTCTAACTAAATAAGAGCATCAATAACAATAGAACAGCCTGTCCTGGCTAATAGACCTGTATACACTACACTATGTAGCACAACAGGGCATTGCTACATTAATTTCCTGCAACAATGTTAGTGACTTGACCGTGCTGTATTCAAAGTGGCAGTGGCTGCATGTGAATATTATATAATTCCTGCTATTTATTTAACATAGAAATCTGCTCTGTGAATCATCCTGCCCCCCAGAGTGCGCTCACCGAATCTGAAAACTTGTGTAAAACACTGAGTGTCAGTATGTGGCAAAAATCAGATGACAAGGCTCTCTGCCATTCTCTTCTCTTTTTTTTTGTCACTCTCCATATTTCTTTATACTCTCCCTCTCTTTCACTCTCACTCTCTCCGTGTTTGTATTTTGGCAGAGGATAGAACTGTCAGAGTAGCCTAGCTGGCAGACCTTGATAAAAAAATATACCCTTCATCGTGGCAGCCTGCAGAGTTTGGACAAGGTTCAGGACAGGCCCCCCCAACCCCCCGAAAGGATGACGCAAAAGTCAACTTGTGCAGGAGTCACGCTCTCCCATAAATCAGCTTGGCTCTTTGGGAAGGCCCCAAACAAGTTGTGCATGATCAGAAATAATTTATCTATCCATCATGAAATGCTATGACCAGATGACCAGGCTGTAAGCACACACACACTCACACACTCACACACACACACAGTACTGTATACACTTTTCTGTTTGTACATACAGGCTGATGTCTTTAAAACATCTAACTCCTGAGGATATTGAAGCCATTAGCTCACAGGGCCATATATCCATGAGAAGATGGATATATTTAAAGGGGAACTCCACCAATTTCACACATCAATGTGTGTTTACAAGTCTTGGGGAGTACTACTGCATATGTGAAAAAAGTTATGTAAAATCTTTTGTGGCTTCATAGGGAGCTGGGTGAAATCTGATAAACTGCCTCAAGTGAGGTCACTTGAGCGTCAGCTGGGGCTGAAGAAATCTGTGAGTGGGGAGTAAAAAAGAAATGAACTTACCAGACCCCTGTAGCCCGCTCCTCATCTCTGCATGAAGCTAGCAACTCGAGGCTACATTAGCCGCTACAAGCATAACACACCCAAATCTCTGACCAAACTGTCGGCGGTTGAGTTGCTTTGTGGGTAATGTAGATGCCAGATTTTGACAAGGAAGAAGAATGCATGGAATAAAAGACGATATCTCTGGATCTGCTGCATTGATTTTTTTTTTTAACTGTGCATCGTCAGTCTGACAATGTTATAGAAGTGCAAAGCTAAATCATTGGAGTACCCTTTTAAGATAAATCCCTTTCTAGTTTGTTTTTCTCAAATATGCCCCAATTTTCTGAGAGATTTGATTTCATAAATTGTATTTTTTTTCTGATGAAGAAAAACCATGTGTCAATATTTGCACTTCTTTCATGTATTTTTTTAAATGTTTAGATTGGTGTCATTTCTGACATTTCATGCCCTCCCCCCTTTTTTTAGTCAGTAAGTCGTATATGTCCTCCCAGACCACAGAACACCTGTCACTATGATCATATGATGTTCTTTAAACAACCAGATGGGTGCCAGAAAATGAATAGACACACACACACACCAAACATGGTCTCCTAGCAACTCCTAGTTAGTGGTCCTACCTTGAGAGTGATGCTCTTTTCACTTACATCAGGTGTTTGCCCACCAGGGAAACCAGAAATAACCTTGGAGTGACCTTGAAACGCATTTCACCTTGGTCCCTCAAACCACATCTAACCCTTTTACATAGAAAACCCACCCCACCTCTGTGTGTTGACTCCCCCCCCCCCCACTACATTAATAGAGTTTTAGATTGACCTCTCTAGTGGTTTCTGTCCTGAGACGTCTGATGGGTAGAAGTGGATGTGGTTGTTAAGGATCCAAAAGAAGTGAGCTGTAATAAGCAGAAATAACACCTGAGGGCTCATGCGTCTACATCATATATCAGTCACTTTATAAGGAGGGCTGACAAGCCATCGACTCTGAGATTTAACAGCATCTGCGGAGGGCCCAGTTGGTGTCTTGTCCCACACTGGGCCAGCAGCAGAAACACTAATCTGCTGTGGTGTGTGTATGTTTGTGTGTGAGAGGGATTGAGCATACAAAAGAGGCATTGTTTATATTCATTTTGTGTGTGTATGCAGCGATGCATGGTAGGTGAATGCATGTGTGAGGTGCACTACATTTGTGTGTGTGTTTGTGCAGGTGCTGTACAGTATGTGTGTTGTGGCCTCTTTTCTGCTTGTCGGCCGCAGCATGACTGAACCTCCTCAGTGTCCCCATGTGATCCAGTGATCGATGCAAACCTCTGGAGGTGCCTTTCATGCACGCACTTCTCTCCCCTCTTCAACACTGTAAAGTGTCTGTCGCCACTGAAGGTTACGGTAACAAACCGAACCTTTCACTCACCCTCTTATTCACTGGATCAATCACTTAGTCATTCACCTCCTGATTCCTCCTCACTCACTCATCTATCACATCATCAAATGTAAAGTTGCACTCGCCATCACCAGCATTCTGCATTACTGTTTGAATCTCATCAACATGACACTCGCTGTACTCATTCATGCATTGAGTGAATGAGTGAGCTCATTGTTCACTGACTGATTCAGTTTCTTCACTCACTCACAGACATCTGGATGGATTGTGCTGCTGAGGAGGAGGATTTCTTGAAGTGGATTTTACTGTTGTTGTCTTGTTTGTGTACTGATATGCTGTCATCCACAAGGAGGTTTCTGAAGGGATCTGGTGATATATGTGCCGTATGAGGCTGCAATTGTATGGATACAATGAAGGTGTGTGTGAACATGGCGGTGGTGAGGTTTGAACAAGAATGAAGTGTTTTAAAAAAACGGGGTACAGTAATTTACTCTCTCTAGAGTTTAGGTATTTCACTAGATACTGTATGCTCATTCATACTTACTCTTTCACTCTCTCATTTGCCAATTCTTGTTAGGTTACGCATTTACTCACATGGTCAGTTTCATACTACATACCGATTGCATACAGTATGTTATATATACTTATTGTTTTAGTTAACTGTTCTTTGCAGTTAAAGTACAAATATTTCAATATCAATATTTTTAACCATTTTATACTGACAGGAAATAATGCCAGATGTGCACCATTGCAAGTCAAATTAAGCTGTGATGTAGGACTGTCACTGTCAGTTAAACTACACAATGAGAAAGATAATAGTTATTTTTGTTTTCTGATGTGTTCCTGGAGTTGTTTCACCACCATCCACAATTAGATTTTTTTCCAGCTGTGAAACCAGCTCCTCCATTTCCTTTGTGCTGTGCATCATGGGAAAATAGTGTCCATCAACAGCACACTCAAAAATGTTTTTAGGTATACATACTGACTTTTTTGAGCATACTTAATTTTGCCACTTTTCCAGTGTGGACATACTCAAACCCTGCTTACAATCAGCATGTAGTATGGAATTGGGATACATGACCCCTTTATTTTGATATGCAGACTAGGTCACGGGAGATGTTATCATCTGATAAATTAATGTTTATTTGATATATGTTTGAATAAGAAATGAATTCATTAGGTTTGGAACACTATATATCATAACTTCTGTATACTTCCCTCTGTCTATGCTCTTGAAGATAAAATATGTAAGTCGGAAAGGACCTTAAAATGGGATTTCAGGCAAGAGTGGGTTGAGAAATCCTTATTTAACACTTTCAACTTTTATTGACTCTTTCCATTTTATGGCAGTGTTTATTGATTTATTTTAACGGTCATTACATCAACATGAAATGAAGTAGTTTTCTATTCAGCATGAATGTAACTGCATTGGAAATATTGAATCTCAAAAGTTCATGTAAGCAAAGAAGAACATATTATTTGCCAAGTGCTAGCATAGTCACTTATATGCCATTTCAGATTTATAATTCAGGTTTGGCAGCAAATTAAAGTCAGGTCTAGAGGAGGATAGAAGATTTACAGTCTGTTCACCAGAATGGTCTGTTAACAGTCATTCAGCCTACTCACACCATTATATCCTTCATTAAATGAGCTGTAGAGGAGAGAATGAGATTTATCCTGCTGCTCTCAGGGCAAACAGGGCACAGTCTCTTCTTCACACTGATGCTCTGTGTTGACATTGGGGGGATAAATCCAGCAGGATCAATACCAGCTTTTCGTCTCATTGATTTGCTCATACAACCTCGCCCTCGTCCCACCCAGAGGTTCTTCCGCCATGCTGACCCCTCTCCGTCACCTGTGCACGCCGTTCATTCATCTATCTACATATAGTGCCTATCCATTTCACCGACTGGAGACAGTGACATTGTACAGTGAGAGCTGCTCTTAGAGGTCTTGTGATGTCATGTTTTAAAAAGGGGGATGAACTCAACAGTAATTGTTGAAGCTGTATCTACTTTGTATATTTTGCATGTATGGAGAGTGCAGTTAATATTTGTAAAAGTGAAGAGCTCTTCACCAAAGCTTGAAATCACAGAGCCAAAACTTAACTCCTGAGATCAAGACAGAAAACCTAATTTGGAGGACTTGTTTCCAAAAACAACTTGGTTAGGATTTAGGGAAAAATCATAGTTTGGGTTAAGATTATTACTTCTTTAAGGTTGGAGGACTTTCGTCATCATGGTTACAATAATAACCATTTGGGTAAGGTTGGGGAACGACCACGGTCATGGTTAAAAGAAACCAACCTAGAGGGTTTTTGTCATTTAAGCGTAAACATTTGTTGTTTTGGGGCTTTTGCTGAACCTACTGATGCTGCTAGGTTTTTGGGGGGGAGAACAGTCTCAGAAAACCTGTTTCATACACTGAATTTGAGATTTCACAACTTCTTAAATGTTTGTCTAATCTGTTACTCTCTAATGATGCAGTACATGACACATATTCTTAGCTAGAAATTTTTGAACTTTAAAATTTTGCTAAGTAATACCAATTTCAGACTGAACAGTTTAGTATAATATAATTATCATGTGTAAATGCTGTGTTGGTGTGACATTTCTTTCATTACTGAGACAATGTCACAAATGAGTGTCATTGTGAGTTTTTTTTAGGATTGAAAGCCAGTGGGCACTGAACAGGAAGACGGCCACTCTGACCTTTCACTGCAGCGGTGTTTTGTTTCCATCACTCGACCAGCGGTGGTCTTTATTTATTTCTGTCCTTCCTCCGGGGTAAGTAAGACTCAGCTCTGCCACAGAGGAGCCTGGGTAATGAGGCTTGTGTCTTTGGGAGCTCTACAACCAACAGGTCATGGGTCAACCTCGGAGATGCAGGTGAAATGGATATGAGGTTGGAGGAATCTATTTATATTATAATATATTTCTATGCGTGTGTGTATTTTCGTGTTATGTCCTGTAATAGTATTCCATGTCCAACGTTTTTATCATGAATGCACAAAACATTTCATAAAATAAAATAACCAAACCAACACAACTAAATGTTAGAAAACAAATCAGCAAGAGTTAAAACACAGCATGTCACAAAAACAAATCAATAAAACTCAAAATATGCCAAAAATTAATTGACACATTAACAAAACTAAAAGTGGGTTTTTAGTGCTTAACCTTTCAGACTAATTTCAAAAACTGTACAAGAAATACAGTAAGAGGACAATAAGAGTCCCTTGGTGTAATTTTTAAGTGACAGTATGACTTTCACTCAAGAAACAAGTGTGTAAACAATATATTTATAATATTTTTGCAACAGACACATCCCCAAACCTTGTCTCTGACTTCATGGTGCCTTCAAAGGAGAAGAATAAGCAAACATAATTCCCCTGTCAAAATGAGATGTAAACAACTCTTCATCTGACTGCTGCTTCTCTCTCCAAGCAGTTCTACTTTCTGCCAGTTTTACTGTAACCCTGGCGTCTTTTTATTGGCCTTTCCTCTTCCAGTGCATTACGACCACCTGACATCAGTAGATTACTAGTACCATATACATTGGTAATTTGATTAACTAAATATTAAAATAAAGTATAACATTGTTGATTTTGTTCTCTGCATTTAGTTTCATACTGTAATAATATTTCTATATTCACAAATTTAGGTGATTAAAGCTGCACCAATAAATATTTTTGTACTAGCAATGGGTCATATTACTATGTGTAATGTGAAAGGCGTTGCTCATATTGACAAACCCACAGAAAATAACCATCCGACTCTGCGGTTCAATTAATTTAAGTTAATGCCATAATTCCATAATGCAAGCCCATTAAAACCATTGAGGTCCTTTTTGGTTTGGTTTATTTTAAGAATTAATAATTTAAAACAAACTAAAAAGTATTTGTACTCTGAAAATTAGTATCATACATCAATAGGCAATGCTCAGTTCAACTTTCCAGTTGATTTTATACACATTGTATAGATGGATGTTGTGTTTTGCACTTCCTGGCTGTTGACATCAAGCCTGACCATGCAGTGTTTGTTGTCTTTTGCCTTTTCTTTTTTCTCTTGCATCAAAAGCCTTTAAACGATCCCTGTGAACATATATCAGTGCCAACAGTGACAGTCTGTGTTGGAACCTCTGCTAATCACCAGCAGACCCAGCACCCTACAGTTGCTGAACACAACTGTGGTTCAGTGTATGACTTCAGTACAGACCAAAGGTTTGCAGGATTTAAAGGCATTTCTTCTGACACTCTCTGATATGTCCTGTATTAGATCCAGACAAAGAACATTGATTCGCATGCAATTATTTCTTCTGCTCCACCACAACTGGATGATTTCCTTCATGCTTTTAAGTCTGTCTGCTGGGGTCATGGCTTGTCAGAGTGTGTGATGTGTTTTTCTGCGCATGAATGAGCGTGTGTGTGTGTATACACGAGTATCTTCACTTCACTGTGTTTTTCACTTTTTCTGTGTTGTTTCTATATAAATACAGTCTGTGCTTGTGTATATGTACTTTGATCAGTCGAAGGCTTTTTTTGTACCAGTACTGGGGTATTTTCCCACAGCATGATGGAGCAGAGGTGGTGTGTGTTAGTAGGTGTACCTCTCCTGTCCACTCAGGATGGGAATGAAGCAGGTAGTGGGTGGAGGTCTGGCAAGAGATTAGCCCTCCTCTATCTGAGTGATCCCAGGACTGCAGCAAAGGCAGGGCCAGCCTCTCCTCTGCAGCTCCCCACGTAGCCGTTAATGTAAACACGATCAATATGTTTGTTGTGAGACCTGCACAACTAAAAGGAGAGAATGAAACCACAGAACCCTAAGGTCAGGATCTTGCCTCATTCTCACTGTCTTTCTATAACACATCACATCTTCATATCCTTCTTTTGAATGCACTTACTATACTGTCTTGTATACTTTTGAGTGTCTAAATTAGTCTGTTTAAACACCTTTAAGCTCCTGCCTGGCTCCCAAGCAGCAACCACTATAGCTGTATTTTGAAGCAATGCAGAGGTACATGAAGTCCAATTCCCCTAATGGCTGCTAGATGCTGGTTTGAAGAGAAAAACTTTCAAATTCTCTCTAAAACTATGAAGTCAATAACAGTATGAATTCTGTATTCAAATATCGTATTCATTTAACTTCTAATACATGGAATATAACGTCATTCATAAAGATATGTTTGAAAATAGAGTGAGTTAACATAAGATAAGTTAGCTTTGCTCTACAGTTGAGTTATGTTTCAAGGCTCGATTTTTAGTTATTTACTCAATTACAAATGTTAATGGGATTTTGAATGTCTGTGGTCCAGCCGGAATCTTCTAGCTAGTAGCTGGCTAGCTGTCTCACTGTCACGTCAGTGACTAAACAATTTAGCTAACCGCGCTGATTGTTGTGGCTCCAAGGAAATAGATTGGTCCGAAGTTGAATGTCCCGCCCTCTCTCTTGTGTTTCTTTTACAAAGCTCTGTTCAAGACCTCATCACATAGTAAACCTGTCAGAAGTCTATGAAAGTCTATTAAAGTGTGCTTGCTTGACTGACAGGTCTCCTCAGCTACATCACTCAGTTATAATGGTTGCCACTTGTTCGCCCCACTTCATCTTCACTCAGGTTTAACCTTATTGCCCCAAATTAGATTTTCTGGCTCCAAACAACTGTCAAAATGGTAGCAGGTGGTAAACCAAACTCCAGGCTTTGGAAAGGTCTTTTAAGTGATGTTACAGATGCTACGGCCATATTTTTCTACAGTCTATGCTCATTGTACATTTCCTCTAACCTCTACTGCATTTCTGTCATGTTTATAGACTGTGTTTAGTTCTGTGAGATAACATGTTAAAACCCATGTCTGGTTGTTCAGAATTGTATTATTTTCATATTTATTATAGATTTAGTTATTTCCATTTGTAATTAGAAAAGTCATGTGACCTCCTGTCTAGACTAGGTGCTATGCTTCTCTCTGCCTTTCAATCTTTCTCTCATTTCCTTTCAGTCTGCAGCTGCTATGCTCTTCTTTTCTGCCATCTCTGACTTGCATGCAGCTCTGATAACCTCTCACCCGGATGAGTTTTGAGCATTTTAATGGCATAGTTTTTGGTCATCAAGGGAGACAGCAATTCATATTTGATAAGCATATCACTGTTGTGTCACTTCTGTGCTCAAGTTCACAGGCTTTTTAACACAGAGAAAATCTGCTTTTGAAGGTTAGGAGAATATTTGAACCTTTTAATTCTCAGCAAGGTTAGGTTGACTATTCATCTAGTGTGCCAGTTTCTGTATGTGAGTATTAATATTCTGTCTGTTCTCAAAATTAAAAAAAAGCTAACACATTTTTTGAGAATTGGGTGAAGCTATTGCTTGTTCTAAACTAACGACTTGCCAACTTAATAATGACAGAGTAAAATAATTTAATCCTTTTATGCTTGATTTGTTCTGTCAGACAAAGTGTAGACAGTACTGTAAGTTGAATGAGTTGCATCTGTGTGATTGTCATGGTCAGAGCTGGTCTGTCCTCTCTCCTGTGGCTTCTGGTTTTGCAGCCTGCACTCTTCCGTCTCAGCCATTCCTCACCTGTCCACCAGATGCCCTCGGTGTGCTCCCCTGTCCTTCACACCTGTGACTCATCCCTGATCAGCTGTGATCTGCTGCCTGCCGTCCCAGCTGCTCCTCATCTCCGATTAGTGTTCCAGCCATTTCTCCTGTTGCCTTATACCCTGCCTGAAATCTGTTTCTGACGTGTGTTACCTGTTGTCTTCCTATTGTCTGACCACTGTCCAAGTAAATTACCTTTACTTCTACCTTCCTATTTGTGTCTACATACAGTGACTTAAGTGACAATGGAAATATTATGAAAATCTGCTGAATGGTGTGTGCACTACATTCTGTATAAACAATCTGCTTAGCTTTGCTGTGTACAGTGTGTGTTTTTGTGTTGTTGTAACTGCAATGCAAATAAAAAAAAATCAAAAATGATGTAAAGATTAACTGATATGTATCAAGAAACTGATACAAGAGTCAGATTTGGCTACATCTGTGGTACAATACCACAGATTCAACACAAAAGTTGCATGAAATTCAGTTGGAGCAGTTTTTACTGTGACAGAGGAGGTTAAATAACAGTAATTGGTGCAACACAGCTAATAAGCTACGATAGCTTCCTCCATTTTGGACTGTCTGGCTCTCTATTCGCTCAAAGGTATGCACTGTCAAGATGGCTTGCTATTGGTCAATGGCGCAAAGTGTCAAAGTTTAACTCTACGTGGAACATTCACATAGATTAATTTTGCCTCTGAGTAGATCCTCCATGAAATTTCAGCATTTTAAATCCTGTTTTGACTAGGTCTTAAAGGTGTGTTCAGACAGAAATTAAAACCAAACCAGAGTTTTTGAATGCACCTACAGGAAGAGTTTTTTAAAGGACTGTGTGGGTGTGTATAGTATTCACATCCAGAGACTGTGCTTTATTGACATTTCCGTGACGTAATTTTCTTATAACTCTTAAAGTGGGAATACTTGCCATTTTTATTAAAAGTACTTTGGTGACCTCACATTATTCTCAACATAGATGAGAAGCAGAGGTCTAATCAGCCAGGATAAGTGAGAACAGCTGTGTGGATATGCAGGGCCTTTAAACACAACAGCATTACCAATGGCGGAAATATAGGCAGCATAGCCAATTTTGATTAATATCTGGCTTTATAATTGATTTTACGAAAAGAAAACTGATATGAACCACTAGACTTGTACAGGTGCAACTAATAACTTGTTAAGTTTTGACAGTTCCAAGGCCCTTAAATTGTCCATGCTGGCTCAGTGGCTTACTAGAACAAATAAGTCAAAATGTCTCCTGCTTGTACATTTCTAGACTCTTTAGCTCTGTACTCCTGTCAAATCTCACCCTCAGTGTGAACAGAGTGTCCCAGTGTCCCGCCACAAGCCCGTTAGTCTGAGAAAGAGGAGACATATTTTCTAAAGGTTGAGCTGCTTATCCATGCTCGTCTCATGGCGTCTTGTGGGGATTGTGCTCTAACAATAGAAGCTCAGAGGAATCTGATGGAGCTGTGGCAAGGTCCGATCTTTGTTATGTGACTTGTGGGCCCAGGAACATTTGTTCTCCTTCATCCCTCGATATGTGTGGGATGAACAGATCCTTCCCAGGAGAGTCCAAACTGTTTGTTTGCTTCAACTCTCTCCATCTATCTGCTTCATCCTTCTTGCCATCCTTTTCTCTCTTTTGCCAACCTTCTTATTTTTCTGTATCTGCTTAATCTCTGTAATCTTTGTCTATTTCTATTTTGTTTGATTTTGCTTTTTTCCCTCTTCTCTGGACTCTCCATCCACCTCCTGTTATTACAGTTTGCCTGTAATCATGTGAGTGGAGTGCGTACAGAAACACACCCACACTAGCAAAATAATGAGGACTTACATACTCACACATCACACGGGGCTGCTTGTATGAAGGAGTGTTGAAATATGTGTTATTACATGCCTGCCTCTAGATAACTTGCATGAAGCTGAAAAAGCTGAAATCTGGAATAATTAAACAATGGTAATGCTGATCGCTCGGGTGGTTGGTCGGTCCACCACTTTGGTCCAGACTAAAATATCATAGCAATGATTGGATAGGTTGCTATGACATTTGGCACAGATATTCAAGACGATGTAGCTATCATAATAACTTTGATGAGCCTCTGACTTTTCATCTAGCGCCACCATCAAAATTTTTATTTGCCCAATACCTTCAAAACTAATGACATTCCCATCAGAATCAGCTGTACTTTGTATTTAGCATATTTAGCAAATGTCAGCATGTTAACATGCTGAACTAGGATAGTGAACTAACTAAACATCAGCATGTTAGCATTGGCACCGTGAGCATGTTAGCATGATGACGTTAGCATTTAGCTCAAAAAGCCTTCCCCAATCAACTGGTTTCAAGTCCAAAATGTGTCCCCAATTGCAGTGTAAGACGGAAACACAAACACTCCCCTCCCCCCTCCCAGCAATGACATTCCTCTGTGCATGGGGTTTCTCTCCAGAATCACTAGATCACTGTCGGATTAGCGGCTATTTCCCTGCAGGCAGTTGGGGTGCCCCAAGTGTGTCTATATTTTTCATTGTGTGTGTGTGTGTGTGAATGTCAGGGAACATGGTGATTAACACTGGATGTGCGGTTGCTCCCGGCGCTGGCACAGTCATAGGGAAGTGCTGAGCCGTGTAAGCACCTGCTTTATTCCCCCCCAGTGAGACGACAGAATAAAGACATCAAGCTGCCCCCACCTATCCGCCTCTCCCCCTTCTCCTTCACACACTCGAATACATACACACACACACACACACACACACACACACACACACACTGAGGTCTATGTATGAACAGTGTATATTCAAGCTGAATCTCTGCCAACTAAGAGGACCATATTGGACCTGTTTCTGCACCATCTTTCCAAACATGACCCCCACTGCTGGCTGAGTTGTGCTGGAACGGAACTGTTGTACCACCTTAAATGCACCATTACTCAGATCTATGGTCAACTCTGTTCCGGCTCTGTCTGCCACTGGTCCTTGGACCCAACCAGCAGACTTCAGATCACAGTGCCTGAATCTTTGGCTTGTCTTGCAGAGTCTAGCAGTGTGTTTTAAGTAATGAGAGTTTGAATCAAACAAAACAAGCTGAGAGAAAAACACAGAAATTCTGTAGGGATGCCTCATACCAAGTTAAAAGAAAGAGGTGGAGCAAGAAGGGGGAGCTGGGGGTGGAGTACCATGTATTCATTGCCGATGTTGGTGCTGACTGGCAGCTTGTCTTTATTTTTGCGAGATGTACAATTTAGTAATAATTATATTTTCAGGCCATTTTTTGTCATATTTGTTGTTAGTTTATTTCTTTTATGGCCCTCATAGCTGAAGGGGTAACATACTGTATTGCCTTCTGTGTCACTTTCCTGTGTTCCAACAATAAAATGTATGTTCCTTAATCAGAAATCCTGGTACAAGAGAAAATCCAGGCAAAGATACAGTAATTGCTTTCAAATTGGGTGATTCCTGGTCCCGGTGAGGTTTACTTGAAGGTGATCAAATAAGAGACTTTATGGTGAGTGTGGAACAGTAGCTGAGCCGTGACAGATTATAAACCATGACATTCTGGGGTATCCATTATAGACGCCAAACCCCTAGATAATTAGCATTATTTTTATGACAGGTTTGTGTTTTGTAACATGATAGTTTCCCTTAAAATAGTACTCCGCCAATTTCACTTTGCATCTATAACATTGTCAGAAGAAGGGTCGATGCAGCAGAACCAGAGACATAGTCTTCTTTGTTCCACTCATTCTTCTTCCTTGTCAAAACCTGGCGCCTACGTTACCCACAGTGCAACTCGACCACCTACAATTTGGTCGGATATCCAGGTGTGTTATGCTAGAGCAGATAATGTAGGCTTGAGCCACTAGCTTCAAGCAGAGATGAGGAGCAGGCTACAGAGGTCTGGTAAGCTCACTTCTTTCTAACTCCACACCTCCAGAGTTTTTTCATTTTTAAACTTGTAGTCTTCAGCCCCAACTTACGTTGACTCAAGTGACATCACTTAAGGCAATTTATCAGATTTCACACAGCTCTCTCTGGTGCCCAAAAAAAAAATTAAATCAATTTTTTTTCACATATGTAGCAGTACTCCTCCCCAAAACCTGTAAACAGAGTTTGATGTGTCGAGTTCCCTTTTAAGCTGACTAGGAGACTTTTGGACTGGATAATATGAGTAAAAGTTCAAGTCAAGGCAAAGGGGACCTCTAGACCAGAAGTCCATGCAATTGAACCCAACTGTGTTAAAAAATGTCATCCAAACCTAAAACTTCTTAAGTATTATGTCTGAATGACTATCGTTGCTCACCACAGTAGCTACAAGGTGTTGAGAATAATTGCTGAAGTCATATGCATATCTCTTTTTTATCGTTAGCTTAAAGACCAAATACATCTGTTGATTATGGACTATAGTTCTGCTTTTAGCACAAGTATTCCTGTCAAACCCATGTTTAAAGGGATTTTTCGGGAATCGAGGACTCGCGCAAAACAATGTATTTGTAACAATGTAATGGACAAGCTGTGCGAGCCTTCTACAGCTTTCCAAATAAACATAATTGTAAGGACTGCACTCACCTCTAACCCAGTAGTGAGGCTTCATCTACACCTACCAGCAAGGAAGTAATGTAGCGTTCACTCAGGACACTCAGTTCAGTTTTCTATCCGCAGGCTGCCTGGATGCTATTTGTTAAATACGGTTTTACATGATTTTGATAATCATACTTATTGTGCACACTTATCACACAATATATTTGATTCATGACATATTCTTAACTTATACACTTGTACTGATTCATTTATTTTTATGTTTTAAATTGAATACCATCATAACCACACGACTTTCATTCACTTTTTTTCAATGATGTCTTCCTTTCTTGTCTAGCATTCAGTCTGCTTATCATCTGCTGAGCTGACTTCAGAAACCTTTAGACCCTCAGTTTTGGCCTTATTGTCTTGCAAGGCCAGTGAGGATGGTAGCATCTGGTGTCTAGCCTGCAAAAAATAGATGGATTGTGGAGGCTTGTAGCTTTACATGAAATTTAAAACTGTTGTACTACAGGGAGACAACATTTTGAAACATAAAAAAGTTTAATTAAAAATTATTATATGTAGTATGATTACAGTGTATTCACATTTTAATAGATCTCTGATGTCAATAAGCTCTTTTAGAGAAAAGACAAGGAACTTTCTTACATTTGATTGGAGTCGAAGATTTCAAAAGTACTGAAATATCTTAAATTGCTATGGTAACCTGGGCTAACAATGTTATTGATGGTGCTTAAAGGAGTTCAACATTTTGGAAAATATTCTTACTCTCTTTTTGCTGAGAGCTAGATGAGAGGATTGATACCACTCTCATATCTGTACCTTAAAGAGTACCTTAACATCTGACTGAAATTGGTGTGGTTGGGTGTGGTCAGAAGCTCAAAAACACACATACCAGCACCTCTAAGCTCACTAATTAACACTTTTTATCTCGTTTTAGCACATAACTTCCATCTAAACCAACAAGATACAGTGTTTAGTTGCAATGAGTAAACTTTAGAGGTGCTGGTAGGTAGATGTTTTTACCTTTGGACAAAGTCAGGCTCGCTGTTTCCCCCTATGCTAAGCTAACCAGCTGCTGGCTGTAACTTCATAGTTAATGCACAGACATGAGAGTGTTATCAGGCTCCTATTTAACTCAGTCTAACTCAGGAAGAAAATGAATAAGTGCAATTCCCAAAATGGTGAACTGTTCCTTTAATTCTGAGAGTCTTGTTATAGAGGCATTCTGGATAGACACAACAAATGAGTAGTGGTTTCAAGTTTTCAAGTCACCTAAAAATGTTGTGAACATTTGTAAAATACTACTACTCCAAAGGTGCTATAACTAAGGTTTTATACTCCCAGTGCACAAAATTACTATAATACATGTGCAGGGAATAATACTGACTATATCATATCCTATTTTAATACATGCAGAACTATTACAACTTCTACTTAATCTGAAATATATTGCTTTACCTTTTTTATACTTCTATCTATCTTTCTGTCCATCTCCATTTATTTTTGGTGCGCAGATGTGTGAGACTGCACAAATAAAATTGGTGAACTGCAGGTTATATGACATGCTGAGCAGAGCTCTGTGCAGAAGCGCTGACAGTGACAGGGTCTAGCGGTGATACTGGGGCACTGGAGGTCTCTCAAGTGTCCCTGAGAGCTATTGCCACATAATTTGATATAGCTGCAGTGGTGAGAATGAAGAAAAACACAAACAGCAACCTTTAATTATGCTGCCCCGGCTACTTCCCGAAGACTGGAGTCTCGAGGTAAGGAAATCTCATCATTTGTACACAAGACTTTCAGGAGTTCATTTATCAGGTTAATTCTACGAGGAAGTAGAAACTGAGTTTTTGATCAATCTTCTCCCCGTGTGCATCCTCGCTCTGTAATCAAACGTAAGATCTTTCTTCACCTCAGATTTCTCTTCCTGACATTTCTTCAAGGGTTAATTTGCCAACAGCCATCACCAGACGTGTCAGTCAGTAGTCAAATGATCTCTTTTGCACAGAAACGGTGCTTAAAATTCACTTCATCTCCCCTGTCAATCACTGATGGCTGCATCAGATCAGAGTTTTGTCTGAGCTGAGACTGAACGTGGTAGAGATCAGTGGTGTCAGAGAATTCCCCCTGGCCTCCCTCCATCCCCAGAAGGTCACTTTGCCGCAGGCTCTCTTTTCCTTTCTTTGGCTTTAAGAGTTGCGGGAAAGCTAATGTGCTAGACTAATGAGAGAGAGAGAAAGACAGGGAGAGGACGAGGAAAAAAGCAGCCAGGAGATTAGCTTCAGATTTAAAATGTTAATCTGTTGTCTAAAGTTGAACTCTGTGTTGTACAGTTTGTGGCAGAGTTCCAATGATCTTTCTGTTACTAAGCAGCAGAACATGTTCTGCCACTGTCGTTGTTTGTGAGGCGTTTTTGTGGACCAGCTTTCTCCTGAAAGCTGATCAAAAGCTGTTTATTCGCCTCTGTGTGTGTTGTGGCACCACTGTGCAGATTTCATCTTTGTTAGTGTGTGTGTGCTCACTTGTATGTTTGTTTCTGCTTTTGCGCACACACGCATGTTTCTCTCTGTCACTACTGGCTTTAATCATCTGTAGAGCGAGGCCATGGGCAGAAGTCAGTGGTGACCCACCCACGCTTATTCAGTGCGTGTGCATGTGTGTGTGTGTGTGTGTCTCTTTATGCATCGTTCCCCTTGTACTGCAGTCCTGCTCCACTGCTAATGACCTAGCAAAGCAGCTTAATGACAAGGAACACATACTCCCTGCTGTTCTGTGGGCCACAACTAATAAGTTGGTCAGTCAAACACAGAAAGTATTGTAACCCTTTTAAAAACAAAAAAGGAATCAATAAGAACATGGCAAAGCATGAGCTGCAACGAGCCAATAAGATTTCACAGCTCTGGAGTGAAGAAAGCTCTGTCACTCAGATCTGCTCGGGTCTTTGATGGGCGGGGGGGGAGCGTGGCAGAGCACTGCAAGACCAGACTGAATAGTAAAATCTGAATTTGTTTGTTTATCTTTTACTGCTAATTCCTCATTAAAACCAGTCAGAGGCAGTAGGAGCCCTTTGATAAGAAGCAGCACAGTGTTTGCTTTACTTCTCTAAGCGCTGTCATCTGCTGGGCCCACTGTGTGAGTTGGCTGCAGACACCGAGAGACTGTGTTGATTTACCTTATTTAAAATGTATCATTTTCATACCTCCTTCGTTATTTTGTGTGTGGCTAACTGTTTACTCAGTTGTAATCTGGTGAATCAGAGCATTCAGCGCTGCTCAGACTTGGTCTCAAGTGAAGACTTCGTTTTTACACAGCACCCTGTCTGCTTCCATCTCTTACATGAAATACTGTTCACATAATTGCTCCCATGCTTGGAATGTGCATGTGTGTGCGTAGGATGAAGTGTGCGTATGTGTGTGCAGCCCACACTCTAACTCTACATGTGTGTAACAACGGCTGCATTGTATTTAAAGACAAAGCTGTATTTCATAAGGTCATTTCCCTTCACTCCTCCAGAGCACAATACCCGGACTGCGTCCATCTAAAGCCGAGACTGAGTTCAGCTCATTTTTCAATTCTGCCTCATCTCCAGGTTTTAATAAAGCCAGTCGAAGGGCTGGGAGAATTAGGGGGCTGTTGGGTGGGGGGGGGGGGGGGGGTTGGGGTTGGGGGTGGCGGCGGCGGCGTGAAAGGCACTAATTCCAGCGTCGCTTGGTGCTGGTTTGGGATCTCATTAGTGCCGTGTTGTACTGTCACACATACGAGTCCACTTGCTCAATCATAGCAAGCAAAGACCTGTTTAAATCCAAAATGAGTTTCTGGCTACAAAGTCTGATTTATGGGGGGTGCGACCCAGGAAATACCACAGACCTCTGTCTTAGTGCCCCCATTTTTTATGTTTGGAGATTGTTTTTTTTCCCCTCTCTTTCTCTCTATCCCCCACTCTTTTCCTGTTATTTGAACAATTCCTTCCTTACTTCCTCCCTTCTTCAGAAATAAAATCTGGATGAAAAATCAGACTGATCTTTCAAGTTTCAAGGGCTGGTTCATCCAAATGACCAAAAAATAAATAAAATATTTTCTCACTAATTTACATAATCTAGATCAGTTGTTCCCAAGCTGGGAGTCTGAACGCCCCAGCAGGTCACCAGATGATAAAAAGGAAAAACGTTTTTCTTACCTTTCTCTTCTCAGTTTAAAAAAAAATACTGGATAGTTTCAACTCCTCAGGTCTCATTATACAAATTATACAATTTGAAAAGAATGGTCAAATGTTTGTTTTTTTGGTCAAACTGCTCATAACTCAAGTCCATAACCTTTGATGATGGGTCACAAGTAGACTTTTTGTTTTTTATTTTAAGGACTCACAAGCCAAAAAGGCGGATAATCCACAGAACACGTTTTCAGTGAGGGACTATTTCTTCGGTATTAAGTACAGTAATTCCAATGAAATCTTAAAGCCAGTAATCTAAAACCAAAAGTGAGAAAATGTTTTTTTGGAATTTGGGTGAACCTGGTGAACTTTCATCCTTAGTTTTTATTTTATTATTCTTAGATGTTGAAGTAGTTGTACAGTAGCAGTAGTATTTTTTGTTTGGTATCCCACCATTGTTATTCTCATCTTGTCATTTTAAATATGTAGGAATTCTTTGCAAAACCCTTCAACACTGAAAATGCTTATGCGACACACACAGCGTCTTAAAAAACAGAAATCTGTAAGATACTGTAGACATTCCACTGCAAGCTCATCAAATTCATATTAATAAGATGAGCTGGGTTATTCCTTTCTCACTGCGAACACGATCTGCAGCTCAAACCATGAAACAGCCTCTCATTTGGCCCTCTCTGTAACTGTGTACCTACAGTATCTCATTTCCCTGTACACCAGTATCCTCCACACTCTCAAGAAGGGGCCTGACTATCCTCTAAATCCGCCAGGGTTTGATCATTAGGACGTACAGGAGGAATCAATCCGGTGAGTGAATTCACATCACATACACCTCCAGCTCTCATCAAATGACCTTGACTACTGCCGCCGGTGGCATCGCTTAGTTTTCGATGAGAGGCTAAGTATGATAGTAAGATGTGTGATGTGCAGATGAAGTATAGTACTGCACATTAGCGAGTTCGAAGAGGTAAATTCAAGCAGGCTAATGAATGTGCCATGCTGACTAATTTAAAGTTCAGCTCCCACGTAAAGGTAATGAGAGCCGCTGCACACTTAGAGCAGTGTTTCACTACAGGCCGGAGTCGCTGATTTGAGGTTACATCTGCACATCTGCAATGTGTGTGAGAGGACATGAGGGTGGGGCAGGTTGTCGTTGAGCTGTTAGTTAATGGTGTACTTCAGCGCGCTCAGGTCCTCATGGTGATTACCTCACCACCATGACATTGCCTGGTCTCCTGTGTCAGCTCCCAGAATGCAGAGGCCTCATCCTCAGTCATATGGAAAGACAAAGCGACGCAACATTTGCACGTGCTGTCATCTCACTGAATGCATACATAGACACTAAAACACGCTGTCACAGTGCGATACTGCAGGTCTCCTGCTCCTGCCAGCTCGGCAGCTTTGTTAACATCTTTGCCTACTGTACTACACTAGCTCCCCTATCCATATGCAGTAATAAAACGAGTGTCACCTGCATCTGACAGATATTTTTGAAAGTGAAGATGCGATATCCATAGCCAGCAGTTCTGAGAATGCAGGTGGTTCGGAGGTAGAGATGAATGTTCTTCAGACTGGGGCAAATGTCGCTGTTACACAACTGAAGAGTAATAACTGCGATGAGAGCCAACTCGTTTTTTCCCCTCTGTGCAGGAGACTGGGCAGAGTTTCAAAGCCTCCTCTTTTCTCACTCTGACTCAGTCAGAAGGAGAGAGAAGAAAAAAAGTGTCCTTCTCCCACATTCACACAGGAAATTCATCATTCTGTTTTCTGTTTGTGGACTAAAAGATTCCAGGAGCAAAAGACTAGTCTCCTCTGTTCAGTACACTGTCATTCCCCACATGTCATGGTCATCATCCCTAAACCTTTCTCACCATTCACTCACTCAAACAGAAATCCACACATGCACTTACTGTTTGACATTCCCCTGAGACTCAGATGACTTGTACGCATCAGTGCCAGAGTGACCATTGTGCACACCGTATTCAAAGCACTTGTTTATCTAAGCATACTCTTTTTATTTATTCACCTTATAATTTATTCATCCGCACATTTTGTTTTTTGAGTATATGATTCACGGTTCTGGAGCCGGGAACATGCATGCTGCAGCAAGATGTCGGGTTCGTTTTAACTAGGCTCATTAGCTGCAGAAGGCGGCACCGGTTAATTAAAATAATTCCCTGTTATCGCGGCTGCTTTGGTCAGCCAAACGATACCGGGGGACTGCTATGCAGCACAGACTGCTCTCGCTTGGCGAACGGCGCTCCTCGACCACAGCTAGCACCTAATTAGCGCTGGAGGAGGAATATTTTACCGCGAATTAACATGCCGCGCTTCGGCCTGTGCTCTAATTGACTAGCGAGCCCCATCTGAGAGCCGGTGGAAAATTGCGGCTGTAAGGCGGCTCAACTCGAGCGCAGGAGAGAAACACGCACAGAATGTTTAACCATTTCATAATTAGTGAGAATCAAAAAGCTGCTTGTTTAGTGGCGCACTTAAGTTGACTTTTATGGGCGTTGCGTACTTACTCAGAGGAGGGCCTCCCTGTGTTCTCCCATGACCTCCGCTGCACTCATTCCAGCATGAAAGCAGGTGGGGATGTTACACAGGTTAGAGGGCAACTGTGGTAAATATCCTATAATCCATGTTCAGATCAAAACTCAAAGGTCCAGCCTAATGAATGCATTTGGACAAGACATAATCCAGAGGAGTATGAAGGGATCCCACAAACACTCTGCTCATCAAGTCACTCTGTTGAATATTATTAAAACCCAAACAACCTTCAAAATACATATTTAAAACCCTGGGGTAAGCTTTAGCACATGGCGTTTTGAAAGAAAATTTTTACCACACTAATATCTGATTGGAGTTTCTTGCTGGGCAGTAGGAGAGTTGCAGTTGCAGGCTGTTGATATGACTGTGGTCTTAAAGGACAGGTTAACTTTTTTTTGTGTTCACATGCCCATATTTACATTGATAGAGTTAATGTCTGATGCAATTGTTCCTCCTGTCCATACTGGCCATGTAGAGATCCCATCCTAATGTGATTCCAATGTCCACAGTCTTTGTTCTGTGATAAAAATGCATTCTGAAGTTCAGCCAAAGCTATATGAGGCTTCAGCTGTCTGAGTTAGTCAAACCAAGTGAATATCTTCCAAAGTTTCCAAAGACTTTTTGTGTTACTATGCCTCCACTGCAGCTCACCAAGAAACTGTCGAGGGAAACAAAAAGAGCAAATTTTAACTACGGAAGATACCTACTTCATTTGACTAATTCATATTAGCTATAGCTGAACTTTAGAATTAATTTTTACATAGAACAAGAACGGTGAATTTTGACCCCCATCTTTTACACTGGAGTAGCACCAGGAAAGGATCTTCTCACAGTTAATATGGAGAGCGATCATCTTGAAATTATGGAGGAATAATTACAACAACCAATAACTCTTTCAATGTACATACAGTATGGACATGTGAGTATTGTGAATCTATCCTTTAAAAAGGTCTAAATCAGAAGGAGTCCTATTTCTTAACCCATGAATTCCTCACTGAGTGCTGAAAAAAGGCAAGTAAGGCGAGTAAATGGAGAAAGTAATGTAAAAATAGAGCTACCGTTTTCTAATAAGGCATACTTTATACAGGGGTTATGACTTGTAACAAATATAATGTAATTTTGCTTAATAAATAATTTATTAATACTTTATAGATAATAAGCCATTTGAAATTAACCAAGCACATTTTTTGGCTTGCCAAATTGTGAAAATTCCATTTGGCTGGTGCATATCCTCCAGCATAACTCCTTTTTTTTGTCTTTCTAGCATGTTTGGCAATCTCTTCAAAGTGTGCACAATTTTGTATTGCAATTCCATAAAGATGTTTTAAAAAACTGTCAAAATCAAAGCAGCAGAGGTCAAACATATCCTGATTTTAGTCCATAATATATCAAGCTCCAAAAACACTGGATACTACAATCCCCATAATGCAATCTATAGCGTATTTTTCCGTCCCTATGCCCAAACTGAGCCAGCTCTGATGATATCACTATCATTACAGTAATGATGTGTTTTTTTGAGTTTGCAAAGCACCTCCGGAGCCACAGAAGACCTTATGCAACAGTTTTTCCAGCCTGAGTAGTACTAACCATGACTAGTAAACTGTTTTTGATGTGTAAAATGGTTGGAGATATGTTTCATTCACAGTACAGTTTATGCAGCACAAACACATTTCACTGAGTGTGTATTATGGGTTCTTGTGCAGATTAGTGGATGTTATGCTACTGTAATCAGTTTATAAAACTGGAAACATTTGCCCAATATTCCCTCTGATATATCTGAGATAACTACTGTGACTAATACATTGCTCTTTTCAGCAGAAAAGATGTCTCTTTTTTCTCTCCCTCTGTTTCTCTCCTTTGCTTTTTCTCCCTTTTGTCTCTCTGTGCAGAGCTGTAACAACATTGTCACATTTTAACATATTGGTTGTGAGGAGAGTGGGTGGGAGCGCTGACTCTTCTTAAGAATGTTTTTTTTTAATCCATGTATTTGCATGGTGATGTTTGTTCTCGGCATGCTAATCTTGCAGTCAACACTGGTAAAGCTCGAGTTGTGTATTTCAGAGACCCAGGGATCTTTTGATCAGACCAGCGCTGCCTGCTGAGTCCCTTCGCAACGCTACCGAGGCTTGTTTGCAGCTGCACACACTGTATGCACAGGCTGCTGCTGGAGTAGTCCCTCACATACAGGGGTTCACACACACCTGTGCATTAACATTTCTCACAGAGGAACAGAAAAATGTCTTTGTCCACATTCTGATAATGAAAGCAGAAGTATGAAGGTACACATGGCCTGCACACTCACATACATCCATTCATAGTGCCTTAAAAAAAAAACATACTACAGGTCATCTTTACCTTGCACTTTCTGGGGTTGACACACATACACACACACACATTTGAGCCCACTCACTGACACATGAAAGCAGACACAGAGGCGAGCACCCTCCGCAGGCCTCAGGGAGCTCTAATGGCCTTGTAGAGTGCAGTCAGGGAGAGTGAGGGTGAAGAGCAGAGCAAGGTGAAGGCGCATAGCTCCACTTCCAGTTAAACACACACACACATGCACGTGAACATCTGTGTGCTTAGACACAATGTGTCACACCAGCACAGTGAAAAGTAGAACCACAGAAAAAGCGCACAACTCACAAACATGCCACTACAAGCAGAATTCAGTGCAACACACTCTCTCTCTCTCTCACACACACACACACAAACACACAAACACACAAACACACACACTGCATTGCTACAGTCAAGCAGCCCTGTCCTGATGAAGCTGCTGTTTCTAAAAGGAACAGAACATGAATTATGCACGTTCGTCTTCACATGAGGGTTTTTCTCCTTCTTCGCCGCATTCCTCTAAGCCAGCTGTTTTCTATTTCTCTTCTGACTTTCCTCCACTCTCTCTTTCACTCTTTTAAACTCCTCTTCTCATCTCAAACACTTCTATCCTTTTCACTTTAAATCATGTCTCCCAAAAAACTGCAAGTCTCCCTCCTCGCTCCTGCATGCTTCCCCCCAGGCTCCCCCACGCTTCTCCTTTTCCGCTCTCTGCTGCACCCACTAACCCTTTTTCCGTCTCTTTATCTTTGTCTTGATGTTGCGCACACACACTTTTCTTCTCTCTCTCTCTCCCTCACCATCTCTCTGTATTTCTGCTCACTTATCCCCATGGTTCGAGTGCTGAGCAGAGGAAGGAAAGAGGGCCAGTGCTGCTCCAGTCGTATCGGATTCTCATAAGTGTGTGAAAGAAGAGAAGCGGACGTCTTACAGTTTGTCATTTGCCCCTGCGGCTCAAGTTTCCCTATTAAAGACGTCTGTGACAAATGTCAGAGGGATCTGCAACCGTCAAATTGTGCAATGTTTGTTTGTTTGTGAAGAAGGTGGTGTGTATTTGTACGAGTGTGGTGACAGAGAGGGTGAGAGAAATTTGATTTTTACACCAACACCTTATCTAACAGCTACAGTACATGTGCATGTTAAAGGGTTGGTTAACCCCTGGCTGCAATGAAAAAATACATTTTTAAAAAATCCAACAGAAATATCTCCTTCCAGAAACAATGTCCCTGTTACTCTGGATAATCTACAGAGTAACAAGGACATCTACACTGTGATCAATTGTCACTGGAACTACTTTCTTCAAAGAAATAGTCCCCAAGAAAAGTGTTCCCACTAAATTGTGTGGATTATCTAGAGTAACAGTGTAGGACACTGTTTCTGTAAGGACATGTTGCTTTTCAAAGTATAAGGCTGGCAATATTCTATGTTCAATATTTTATTTTTGTCAACAAATGTGGAACTGCAACTTCCAGGTTCAAGTAAGAAAAACCTCATTCAGGGATGGTAACATTTAAAAAAAAAAAATCTAATATCTTTTATGTAATTTCTCTGTTTTTAGCAGCCTTTAACAGACACTATTTCCCACAAGTCAACTCTTTACTGCTGTGTAGTATCTTTATCTATGTAGCCCGAAGCACAAGACCTTTGCGGGTTAAACGTCACCAGCTCGATAGAAGAGGCCAGTCGAGAGGCCGTGGTTTGTCTAGACATGGCTGTAAGCAGGGATGGACAGGGAGGGCCACGCTAGCCATAAAATTTGTTACAAACATTATTGTGCCCCTCAGGACAAATTGTAATAACTTCTCCTGACTTTTCATCTAGCACCATCAAAATTTTAATTTGTCTAATACTTTGGTTCATGACTAAATACCTGCAAAACTAATGACGTTCCCATCCACTAGCGTGGCTGCAAACTCTTAGTCTTGTTTAGACAGCAGAGATAGAAAAAGGGAAATATATTGGAAGATATTAGAAGAGAGTGGATGAATAACATGGATAACTACATAACCAGTAGTTATGATGACTTATTGAACGTGCCCCCACATTGGTAAAAATTAGTGGGAGCTGTAGTTTTTCCTGAAAAAATCACAAATGGTTCAAATTCTACTATCACATGCTATAGTAGATACTAATACATTTTAGAATTAGGATAGTAAACCCCAGGAACGTGTTTAATGTTTTATGAAAGATATGTTATAGAGGAGATTGCGTTGAGTTACACAAGCTGGTGGCACAACAGCTAGCCTGGAGGTGATGTTAGGTCTTTCAGCTAAAGACCTAAATCTTGACCTAAACGTTTTTTTAAAAGTAATTTCCTAAAACTGCATTGTTGTTTTTAGTACTATAAGGGACTATTGTCAGCTGCGGATTAATACACATTTGGTGCTCTAGTGAGTATAGTAGCAGGATGATGTATTTGGGATTGATTCAAAATAAGCTACAGTGCCCAAATTCACCATAATAAATGAACATGTCACACAGTGCAATAGTGTGGCTCGTTTATGTGTTTTTAGTAGTTTTTGAATGGCTATGCTGATCTATGGAAACAATACTTGTTAGCAGCATAAATTCATTGTTGGTTTTGGTCATGTCATGGGATTTTGTGACAGTAAGAAAAATATCACCAGCCTTTTTTTTTCTTTTTTTAATCTGAGTAATAATTCCATTCACCTCAATTGTATTGAGTTGGAGGCAGAAATTTCAAAAAGATCAGAGCAGTTGCTGGAATCAAGAGCCAAAAAAGTCACCTCTCTTCCGAGTAGTGTGGTGAGAAGTCACCAGTGGGCCAATCACAGCGGCCATTTTCCTCTCTCCCTCAAAGCAGCTGCTTTGTCCTTGCTGGATCGATCTGGAGTGGCATTGTCGGGTCGGTTGTGCTGTGCCCCTGTCAGCAGGGAATCGAGGCGTTCCTAACAGGAGCACGTCACACCGCCCCAGCTCCCCTTCAGGGTCCAGATCCACCCAGCTCCAGAACACATGTGGTCTGGCCCACTGCCATCTCTACAGCAGCAGCACACACATGACCACAGTAGCTGAGTCTGACTGTGTGTGACAGTGTATGTGTTTTCATGCAGCTAAAGTTTATGACCTTGTTTGTACCTGTGGGATGACAGAAGGCCCTCACATTGGGGAGCTTTTCTGTCACTACAACAAAAAGATTACCCCTTTTATTCTTCAAGGGCAATATTTGAGTTTGGACAAGATTTTCATTCTGTCTGTACACCTAGGGTTGTTGTTTTTACAACACAGAGGTCTTTTATACAAAGAATTATTAAGATGTTGAACAGAGAGTGTCATGATGAACTGATTTTTGCACTTCCTCCTTAAGCAGGGAGGTGGGTTAAAGGGATAGAGAGATGAAAGACTAGTGAGTGATGGTGAAGATCTCTGCATTGTTAACCTCACAGCACCCTGTTCTCCTCCACTTGAATACAGACATGCTGCTTCCCACTCAGTCCCATTACCTCAGTTGTCCTTCTGTTGCCTTAACAATACTCAAACTCACATAGTCTCCAATTATGGGTGAGACAAGCAGAGATAAGGTGTTTACACACAGGTTAGAGCAGCCGCACAGATTTTGGAATTAACCCCCATAGATGAAACCTTGTTCTGTTTTGTTACCTTTCTCCCCTCTTCCTCACCCCTCCTCTCCTCCCAAAGCAACCACAGAGCCTGTTGCGCAATGGCCCGTAATTTTTCTAGCTCTTGTTCGGACATCTTTTTGTGTTTAATCGTGGGAGATTGAAAGGATTAAGCTGGAGATTAAGTATGGCGGGATTACACTGACCCCGTTATCGGGAGGCCTCTGGGATGGGATGAGGGGAAAGAGGTGCAGTAAAGGGAGGTGGAGGAGGGAGAGAACCATGGGACCTGTCGGGGTAGATGAGGGTGGATAAATGACGAGAGAGAGATGGAAGAGGAGAGGAAAGGGGGAGTTGGGAAGGGATTTGGGAGATAATTGTGTGGGATCAGAGATGTGTGAGGAATAGAAAAGATAGTGGGGTAACAGTAAAAGATTTCACTGGGCAGGGCCATGAGAAGGGAAAGGGAGGTAGATGAAAGGACAGAAAGTGCTTTTTGAGAGGTGTGGCACGCACAGAAGGTTAAAGGATAATTCTGGTTTATTACAATTTGGGTTACTGCTTGGCCATCCATTCAATTGGTAATAATACGATTATAATACTAAGTTAACATCACTAAAAAAAGTGAAATGGGGCAAGAAACATGAGCAGTCCGACGATCATACAGGTTTTAAATAAATCCCCAGGTTAGACAATTTATTTGGAAGAAAAAACTACAGCAAAGTGTAAAATTGTTACCTAAACTGTTGCGCAGTTTTTTCATGTGCAATGAGGGATTATTGCCAGCATTTCTGGTGTGCTTGCTTTCAGTTTTACCAAGAATGAAAATGTAAGGAATGGATTAAACCATGTGTTTGTCTGCTCTAACGTAAGCTGCAAACATTAGCATGTCTGACTAACTAGCTTACTAGTTAATAGGTAGGTAGGTAGGTAGGTAGGTAATAGTACCCCAGTAACCTATCTTTACATACAAAGCCAATAGTTAGCATTTCATTAACTAACTACATTATTTTGGTGGGTTACAGGTGATGTTAGAAAAAGCCAGTCAGTTCTGTCATATCCACTGTGTAGTAATCCAGTGCTGTGTGGCAGCCGGTCCTGGATGCTACTATATCAGAGTTTAGGGTAATGTTTGCAGCTCTGTCCTGCTCCTTATTGGATTTGGGGAAGTTTAAACTCCAGCAACTCTAGAAACACTCATTACCTGTTGTTTATTACATGTCTTCTACATAGTTCATCAACTGTTGAGGATGTTGACTGTTTGCCTAGGACATGTAGCGTTACCCTCAGTCTTTTACCACTATATGATGTATGTAGCCATCAAGTGCATATTTAAGACATTTTTACAGGATTCTCCTTTTAAATAAAGATGAAGTTTTACAAACATTCACTGAATATTTTGTACATTTGCTGATAGCCATATATATATACAAATATTTCTCCTGTTAATCTTTTTCCACAAGTTACAGGTTGTACCTTTGCAATATGTACGTTAGCAAGATTTGTACACACTTGAACCCATTAACACAGTTCAAATTAAAAGTTGCACTGCAGTTGGTGAACGTGTGCATGCTCTCGTCACCGACAAATGGGAAAACGCATTCACACTTTCAGGTTCTCACGTAAGCAATAACACATGCACAGACACTTACATGCACACACAAACACATACGCCCATACAAAGTGGCTTATTACAAACCCACATCCCATATTGAGGGATTTATTAATCAGATTCTGTGTCATCTCTGCTTTTCCTTGTTTCATTCATTTAGAACTGCCAGTTTTGGTTTAGCTGGAAGTCAGAACAGATTTATCGGAGCTATGGAGGAGAATCATTATAATGTGTCTGAACAGGGAGAGGGAGAACATGACAGAGCAGAGGCAAATGGAGAGACACTACAGTCGTAGTGGATGGAGACCTTGAGTCTGCAGCATCATTCACTCACAATTGCCACATCATGCCACAGTCATTGTATTGACGATGAGTAACAGTCTATTCATAAAAGTGCCTCTTAAAAATCTGTTGTATCTAGTGGATTGATAACACAGTTCAAGTTCAATTCAAAAACATTTCACAAAACATCTTCATGCATATGGCCATAAAATGAAAGATCTGCCGGTAAAGAAAATGTGAATATAGCGTATGCCATTCAGGCAGACTGATAGGCACTTCTTCTGCATCCACATCCTGTCCTCCTTGTTTACTCCAGCTCTCTTTTGCATTGGCTACAATACCTTGATGTCACCCATCGATTGTCAGCAGTTAGAGAGACGTGCACAATGCCCTGATTAGCATACAATTAGGATTGACCTGCTGCCCCTGGGACCGGACGGAGCGAGGTATGGATGGATGGAGGGTTTTAGAGGGAAGAAGGGAGGGAGGGAACAGCAGCCTGACACAGTGGCTTCTGTTTCTGCTGACACATGCAGGACAGTGGTGGGGTCTCAGAGGGCACCGTGGGCCAAGGTGTGCCAAACCTGTATTGACGTCTGGGAGAGGTGTCTCGGCCACACTGACGGACGCCACTATGAGGGCTTAATGACGGTCCCAGCCAGGGAAAAGGTGTATAAATGTGTGTCTGTTTGTGCCAGTGTCTGTTAAGTGGGTTAGAGAAGTGATTGAGGACTTTTTGACAACAACACTTTGTCCAGCAAATATAGATGGAAAATACACTTCAGGTGATTCTAGGGCTGCAACTAACATAATTTTCTCTATCCATTAACCTGTGGATTATTTTTCTGTTTATAAAATGTCAGAAATGAGTGAAAATCACAATTTCCCAGAGCCCAAGGTGACACCTTCAGATAGCTTGTTTTGTCTCACCAACAATACACAACCCAAACATATTCAGTTTGCAGTGATATAAAACAGAGAAAATCAGCAAATCCTCACATTTAAGAGGCTGTAAAGAGCAAATGTTTGCCTTTTTTGCTGGATAAATGACAATTAACCAGTTATGACTAATCACTAATAGATTAACCAATTAATGTTTCAGCATTAGGTGATTCCAATTTTTGCCATGCTAAATGAAGATGGTAACCACGGTAAACATTATACCTGCTAAACATCAGCATGTTATCATTCTCATTGTGAGCATGTTAGAGTGATGGTGTTATTATTTAGCTCAAAGCACTGCTGTGTCTCACAGAACCGCTAGTATGGCTGTAGACACTTCGTCTTGTTGAAGAACATTATCTAAAGTAATAGCTCAATAATTAATTAATAATAAATTGAATTCTTGACAGAGGAGCCCAGTGATTGAAACTTGCTCCTACTGTGCAGGCAATTTGTTTTAGTGTTTGTGAAACAGCAAAAATAACTCTGGAAACTTAATTTCAGAATACACAGAAATATTTACAAGTCAAGTCAGAGTAAATTATTTGAACTTTGTCTTTTTGAACTGGGTAAATGGTTGCAGGTGACTCACTGCGGTTAACTGTCCACAAATTCATATGAGTAGAGCATGCTGAAATATAAAAATGTTCAACTGAAATGAAGCATTGCTTTGGGAAACTGTTGTAATTCTCTTGCTGGCCTCTTAATGACCTCACATGCCTGTACTTTAATGGAGATTTATATGTTTGAAGATGTGACCTTTCTATGATGTCCTCTGGTGTGATCTGTTGTCATCTCACTCTTCCCATTCTTCTCTCCTCTCCTGACACACCTATAGGCCCGGGCCGGCTACCTCTGCAGCTGCAGCAGCGAAGCCTTAATCAGAGGTGCGTATCAATAATATCGAACCCAGAAATCCCCTTGTGTCCCATGGCGTTGGTTCTGATGCATTGATGTAATATTGACGGAAGCAGGGCGGCCAACAGTGACAAATTAAAATGTCAGCGGTGGCAAAGGTGAGCCTCGCCCTTGCTCTCCTCGCCGTGTCCTTAAGGTGAGGTGACAGGCCATCAGCTGAACGATTCCTGATAAAATGCTGACACCTCACTCAAACACACACCAACAAGGACATCGGTGACAAGGGGAATTGCATATTGAAAGGAAGTGAGTCAGGTGAAAGGACAAGTAGGGGGATAAACTGTGACATAATGGTTTAATAATAGCATTATGGTTAGTGATATTGGTTATAATGGAGCTAAAACTGTCAGTGTGCAACTCACATATTATCAGTTATTTAGCCACTCCTTTACATCTCAGGAAAAGTACTGAGTACTGAACACTGTAATTACACAAATGAGAGCGTTTTCCAAGAATCAAATGAATATTGTAATTTTAAATTACAATGCTGGTGCACAGTTGTGTCATTTAGCATGAGTAGGCTTGATGCACATTAATTTCATGCAGTGTGTTTGGAGGAGTGAGATGAATTGAAGACAGAGTAACGGAGGACACGAGTGCTAGGCATGCTGTCAACACTTAAATATCATTAGGCCTGTGCGTGCGCTCCCACCCGTCTGCCCACACACGCGATACACAGATAGAGTATATGATAACTGATCGAGCTTGCAAGAACTTAAGCCTCCTCGTCTCTCGTCTGACTCTCTTTTGACTATTTTGACAGTTGATCTGGCTGTAAATGTGGCTACTTATAAATGTACCCCCCCGCACATTAATCTGTCAATGTCATTCTTCTGATGTTCCAGCTGTTCTCTGGTGGTAATGGTGCGGCATTGTTGATGAGCATAACTCTGACAGCCAACTGTCCAACAAGCCGGGGACATCTATGGAAGCCCGGCCTCAAGAGGACCCTCATCAGCCAACCAGGGTCAAGGACTGCTCCATTTAAGTTAGATCTGCATTAAGTCATTGTGTTTACATGACATGCATCCTAACTTCCAGGGACTAACGACTGCCTCAACTGTAAGGGTGTCTGGTTTCCCAGGCCAGAAGACTGCTCTGATATCCTGCTGTTGTAAGTAATGGATGGAGGGAGTGGTACTGTCGGTATCAGGTTTGTTTTATTCATGTTCACTGTTGCAATATTAAGCCAGCTATTGAGCCATCCTTGACTGACCTGTACTGAGCCTCTGCAGTATCAACAGACCAACTCCTCACCTCACTTCTCTGTAGCTCAGATTCAGCCTGATCACCATGAGCTGTAGTCTAATTTATGCATCAGCATGCGATTTACGGAACAACCATTAGCATAGCATCTGTCAACACAGTCCTATACATCTTGAGAAAAATGGTTTTATATGAGGATACATTTGCATCATTCTGCCTGTAACTTGAAACAGATATAAAATTGTTTTGCAAGTGGCATTGTGATATGATGCTAATGCATTTAAAAACAGAAATATGGGCAGTAAAAGGCAAACAGGTCAGCTACTTCCACCCCCCACTGCTGCTCCAATCCCCTCACTCATTCTCCGATAAACAAACGACACTGAGTTTGTTTTGTCCTCTACTAAAAGTCGCCTGTCATTGAATGTTTGGCATCATCCACATGAATCAATAAAATAAATATATTACCGTCTTAGATTCGTAAAATCCACCTGCACATTTTACTGTACAATTTGTGCAACATTGTAATACTTCTTGTGTGCTTTAGACGATAAGCATTTAAAGTCAACAGTTCATTTTCTTTTCACCTCCATGATAATCAAGTTTGAGGTCTGGCTTAGCTTTTATTGTAATTATACTGTCCTCGCAATGAGTAGTCCTTATTCCAAAGCTAAACAGTTAGCTAACAGTGTGTCCTCCAATAAACACAAACTTTTCTTGGATATTTATTGTCCGTTTTGAGTATTTTATAATGCATTGAAATAAAGGATTTTATTTTATTAATTAAGCTCTTCACATCTCCAACAGATTCTGCATCAGTGAGAAAATGTGTAGAGACAGTCAACAGATCCCTGGCTCATTTTAGACAGATGTCACAGCTGTGATAGGGACACCGGTCACTTCTATTTCTGTCTCTGTTCTCTGTTCTTTCTCTCCTACATGTGACAAATGGACATCACACAAGTCCATGAGTAATTTTTCACCAATTAATTTACACTGTATATTTTTTGCAGAAATATCTGTGTAACTATTATCTTATTTTTGGCAGCTTTCACACACACATACACGCAAAGTGCTGTGATGTCTCTCTGGGAAGCTTTTCAATTCTCATGATGATTTGATGATTTTTTGTAATACAGTGGAAAACAAAAGCCTGAAAGTGAGCATCAGTAAATAGCAACCTGTCAGAACTATTATGTAAAAAAAAATGAGTAATGTTTGATTAAATCAGAGTTTAGCTGCTGCTTAAAGCTGTATTAAATGTCTGAAATTGCAGATAGTATGACAAACTATACCAAAGTAAAACATTGCAAAAGGTGATACGGCTAGCTTGTCAGCAAAAAGTTGGTTATTTACACATCCAGCAGACACAGAGCAGTATTAGAATTCATTTGGAGTCGTGTTTCTGGCTACCTGTGACTGTAATCCAATATTCACTCTCGCTTTAGCTCTGTTTTGGTCTCCACCAACTCCTGTGGGAAATATCTGTCTCTTTAGCAGCTAAATGCACCACTGTGTTCACCAGCTAGTCGCTAACTTTGTCTGTCTGCTGTCTTATGCTGGGTAGGTAGTGTACAGTGGGTTTTTAGAGCTTTTTAGCTGAAAACAGCTGCATGCTGCATCTGAAAACAACACTGATGAGAGCGGTGAGAGTGAACCAAAACAGTAAACTTGTGGGCTGTAAAACCAAAATAATAAGCTGAAGGATGCTCAGATGCTTCATAGAGCAGAGTGGAACTGCAGAATCGGTTGATAGTTATTTATGTGTTTGTCACCATGAGCGACTCCATTCACAGTACAGTAATTTAATCCATTGCTTTTATCAAAAGATTGATTATAGCAGCTTTAACAACTTTAGGAGACATGTCGACTACAAATCCCAAAGAGTGATGCAGAAATGAATCAGCAAGCTTTAAATTATGTCATCTGTCTCACTAATTCAGATGATAATTAGTGGATAATTCTATCAATTTAAAATCCATTTATGGTGAATTTAGCAACAGTTGGGTGTCTGCTAGAACAAAGTATTCTGACTTTGGTAGATGTCTGAATTTCCATGTTTGTGCAGCACTTGTAATGGCTGATGAGATTTATGGGTTTGGTAGCATTTAGTGCCCTTTAACACGTCAAACTTATAGAGAAACACTTTGTCGGGGACAAAAGTAAAACATTTAACTGACTGGTTTAAAATAACTCTACAATATTGTTAAATTATCCAACAGATTCCTATGTTTACAATTATTGAAATTATTGTTAAATGTTTTATATGCACTCTCCAACACCTCAGGTTGTATGCTAAATGGCTGCTCCTTTCAATTGGTCTTGGATATATGAAGATTAGCACTAAATAATGGAGACCTAAATGGTGAGATACATAGAATTATACTCACAAACATTCACACTAAATAATTTGCAGTGAAGTCAGTCATCAGTGTTTAGTCAAAGACCATCCCCTTCATGTCACAACAAAGTGTACTCTCAGCCTTGTTACATAAAGTCGTTCCTCCCTTATTTCCCTTCATCCCTATCATTTCTCATCTATTACCATCTTTCTCTCTCACTTTCCTCTTTGCCTCATCTTCATTATCCCCCTCCCTCTTAGCTGCTTCTCTCTCTCATCTGGATCTTTTGCTCTTTCGTTCTACCTACATTTCCTCGCTGCCTTCCTGGTGGTGAAGCCGTGGCCCAGACCTAGTGGTTGTGGGGTTCCAGATGGTCTGGCTGGCAGAAGATTCAGAACTGACCCCTCGGCAGCTGATCCTGTCCTACCTCAAACCCCAGGGGGTCCGGGAGGGAACACGTATCTCAAACAAGATGAGAGGCAAAGGACAGGAGAGGGACCGGGGGCTGGGGGAGAATTGCATAACAGCCGAACCTGTCATTTACTGCATCTCATCCTCAAACAGTCTGAGGCTGTTTCTTTCAAAGTGCCTGCACTTCAGAGTTGTTTGAAGCACAAGCACACACACTTTCCTTTCACTCAAGCGCTGTGTAACAAAAAAAACTGACTTGAATAGTAGAGGGAGGGAATTGGGAAAATAAGATACATATCATATTACAGACAGAAATGTGAGAGAGAATTCAAGACAATGAGGGAGGGAGAATGGAAAGGAAGACTCAGCGAGGCATGGATGACAGCTTGTGATGCCACATTAGTCATTGTGCAAGAAGACAGAGGTGTCTACACGGCCTCTTTAGCGCTGTCTCCTCTAATGGCTGTGTGTGTGTTTGAGGAAGTGCGGTGCACACAACCTATGGTGCGTCCTGCCAATGCTGCCTGTGTTTAGACAGCGGCTGCAGTAGTGTTGATGGAAACACACAGGGGAGGGGGAGCAGGGCAGTGCTAATTGGGACAGAAGATCGGGGTCAGGAAGAAAGGAGAAGGGAAGAGGAGTAGAGGAGAGACAGGGAGTCCTCAAGCCCTCCGGTGGCTCACTCTGCTTAATGATGCGTCTCTCTCGTAATTAGCAGACGGTAATTAACGCTCGGATCACCTGGGTCTCTGTGGGTCACATTCCCTCTCTCCGCCACTCCACATCCACACCTCACTACAAACAAGCGCCAGTCACATCCTTGTGGTCCAGCTCTGCAGACCTCCTAGCAGCCCCTGTGGCTCAGACTCAGCTAATAAAAGCATTCTTTCCATATGGGACACACATTTTATGGATTTATCTATGGTTCTGTCTAAACCAGCTTGTGTTTATTTTCTTGTGTATGTGTTTGTTTGTCGCTGCTTCAGAACTGCTCTGCTGCATGTGTGTGCACGCTAAGCGAGTTTATATGGGAGGCAGCCAGTGTTTTGTACACACGGTCTGTCAGGCTGTGTTAGAGTGGGCCTCACCTCCGGGCTGGTTTAAATATTAAGACTGAGTGGTGGCTCAACATGCATATTTTAATGCAGCCCTTGTGTGGATGCAAGAAGTGGCACATTACTGGTCATTCAACACAGCAAAACTTCACACTCCAACTTAACTATCATGATGTGAACCAGTCAGATTGCATGCACTTACCTGACCTTAATGAGCCAGAAAATATTGTGCATGACAGAAATAGATACTCACACACATAAACACACATTTAGTTGCACACAAACACATGCAAAGAAAAATACACACAGATGGTGGCGCAAGACACAATATGCTTTTGCTGGCTTGCTCTACGACCGTTAATAAAACATTGAGTTGGTGAGACATTCATTCCAGACAAACCCATCTCCAAACATGGCTTTGTGCTTAATAATACAGATATGAATTTATCCATATCTCTCCTCTATTTCTTCACTTGTGTGCCCTGGGATTGGGTCATGTTGGGTTTGGCCTCCCAAGGGTGGCGACGGCCCGTGGGTTGTTCACTTTCTTATTAATTGAATTTTAAAGTGACCTTGCAGTGATATTGATCTTCATTTGATGAAACACACACGCACACTTTCACACAGAGAGACACACACCCATCCATCCTGCCTTATGCATCCTTCACAAGCTCAAGGTTAGTGTAGTAGCAAAGTAAGCAGCAAGTTAGAGTGCTTCGTGGTGTAGAATATTTGTCAGAGTTCTGTGATGGCTGGAGTTTGGGAGTTGTGCTGAGCCGTGCAATAAAGGCGGGAGGGGCCGTCAGGAGAGACAAGAGGAGAAGAAGGTGGAGGAAGGGAAAAATGGAGTGTGAGCGAGAGAAAGAAGGGAGCAAGAAGGAGGGATGTGTGGGAGCGTGTCCAAAGTGCTCGGTAAAGTGAGTGTGGTGGTTTGGGGAGGGTAAGGAGGATGAAGAGGGAAAAGAGAAAGCAAAGGGTGTTGTTGTGTTACTGGATTTAAAGGAAGTGAAGAGGAAGTGAGCACAGGGTACAGCCAGGTGTGATGGGGAGAAAGACTTCTCTGACCTATTTTAAAAGAGTTTGGATGTTGCTTGGCCCCAGCTTCCCCACTAGCAGCTCCCTCTTCTGGTACAAAATATGTAATACACCCAGAAACTAGCTCTATTAAGTGTTTTCATTCATCATTAGTTGCAATAAAACTCAGCTTTTAACCAATTGCTTGCGTCTGAACATGCGCATCCATCACTTTGCCTGTTAACAACAGCTGTCAGAGTGAATTTTGGTTTTCCATACCAAAACAGACGAAAGCTGTTAGTGACTGTTATTGCAGGAAATGGTTCAGAGACACCCAAATGTCTCTTATCTGTGGCAAAGATCTCAATTTTTCCTGATCACCTTGATTCTGTCGGATTACATGTGAAAACATGGGATTAGTATGTTGCATGTAGCTTTGTCACACCCACGAGTGTGAGAGTGGTCGAGCAACTGTGTGTGTCCATGTGTGGGTGTGTGCTTACATGTCTGTATGGGGGTGTGAGGGTGTGAAGGAAGAAACAGTGGAAACTACAGTATCGCAACACAAATTCAAATTCACTTGTTTCGTTATATTTGTCTTTCTGTGGCACTTCAATCATCTCTTTTGTTTCCACTTTAATCAGACAGACAGGTATATGTCAGACCGCATGTGAAATATGTACAAAAACATGACCAACAAGGAGACTTTTTGAAGCAAAAATCAAGTCTTTTTTAATACTCGAGAGAGTCTTACTCACTGCAGTGAAGTTTTGTATAGCACCAAAATGTGTTGACAGTTATTATGTGCTATTAGTCAGGCCAGACATGGGAGTAGGGTTAAATGCTGTGAATCACAGATCTAAGCTTTCTGCTTGGAAACATTTACAGAGACAGAAGGATGTTAAAGATCCTCCAATCATTTCTGGCGTTTATCACGCACATTGACACTCATTGTCTCCTTAACTGGTACATGCAGGGGTTAATAGCAATTGATTGGTTGCTATTAATCACCACGGTTTGTGATTACCTGGCAGGGTCGTATTGATTGTTCATTGATCAGTGCATCTCCACCACTTCTACCACTGTCTGTGAGCTCACTGTCGTTTAGCGCTTTGCTGGTGCAATATTGTCGTTATGACACCCCAGGCGTCTGTGTTGCTCAATGACTCCCTGGTGGCAAATGTCTGCTGCGTTACAGAAGCACAAGTCGGTCAGCCAAAGTTTGATTTACGGTGGAAAACCAAACTGGAGAGAATCAGTCTGCGTGTTTGTCTGTGGCCTTCAGGCTCTCCTCAGCCAGCTTGCTGTGGTTAAATGGTTTAAATGGTTTGTTCCTTCACTTCCTCACAAAAGTCAGGTCTATGGTCAAGTGAGGTGAGGGTGTGGTGTGAATTAAGAATAAAAGTTTACTCTCACCTCACTCCCTTTCTCTCTCTCTGTCGCCATCTCATTCATTTCTGTACCTTGGTGTGCCTGGCTCTAGCCTCCATTAAAAACCTTGTCTAAAGTAATGAGTTTAAAGTCAGGGTACCTGTCTCAGGGAGGGAATAGAAACAGAGAGACTGTGTGTGTGTGTGTGTGTGTGTGTGTGTGTGTGTGTGTGTGTGTGTGTGTGTGTGTGTGTGTGTGTGTGTTTCTTGCACCTTGTGTGAGTGTGTAACTGCACACCCAGGATTTTGAGAATAATTGCATGTGTTTGTGTGCATGCTTGTGTGTGTGCGCTAAGGCTCTGAGGTATGCTTTGACAGCTGTGAATTTAATAAGTAAACGTTAAAGGTAGGAGGCAGGGAGGGGTATGCATAGGGCTCCGCTTATGAAATATGAATGACTGTTTCTGCATCTTCTTCAGCCGGCTTGATATCATCTCTGGTTTGCAATTCCCCTGCTCTGCTTAGAACAGGATGCACAGTCCAGCAGTCTTGTGAGAGGGGATGTTGTACTGTATATAGATATCTTTCTTCAACTTGTCAAACTGAGCTGCACAGAGTTTTAATAGGCAGTGTCATATCTTAACTTAAAGCGATATTTCTCTTTAGGGGAAGATTTTTACATTTTAGCATGCATCCCCCTGCTGCATGAGCAGTCAGTCACCAATACTAAGTGACGTAGCTCTTTAAGTTTATGTTTCACATTTTGTCTCAGTTTGATAACCTACACATTAAAGCAAGGTAAATCAGATGATGTGTCTGTACTTTGCACTGTACCACAACTTTCACAAAGCTTATTAATCAATCAAAAGTATTTTTTTCTTGTATATGTAAACCAAAGAGTGCATCCATAGTTGACTATTTCTAAGCAGTAGAACATTGACCAAAAGTTCCCTCAGATCATTACTCTCTGATCAGAAAATGTCCAGGACTATCTATCAATTTTTAAGGAAAGATCAAAGTGTGAGAAATGTGAATCTCATCTTAACTAAATCTATCTTTGGTTTGTCCACAGGATTCTTAGTGTCTTCTGGATCACTTTTATGACACATGAACAGACCATCAAACAGACGACAAACAGTAGATACAACATTGTTGATAACCAATTTCAGATCACTGAAATATCTGTACAATTAAAGGGGTACTTAAGCAATTTGGTATTGCATTTCCATAAATTTGCAAGACAGATTAAAAAACAATGGTAAAAATCAAATTGAGATAGTCTGACATACAAGGCATCAGTATGCTTCAGACTAAGTGCTTGTCGGATTGTCAAATTAGGGGACTGAATAAGACAATTTTTTTAATTTTCCGAAACAGACGATCACGCTGACTTGATGCAGCTATTGGCCAGGTGTGTGGATTTGAACTCCTACCTTAAGCTCTCTTTTTTTCATTCTTCACCCAAATATTTCCATCATATTTCATGTGTACAACCAAGCACAACGTTATGAATGCCTTGGAAGAGTGACTGGGAAAGTGTTTTTTTATCCCCATTTGTATGATTCATTGCGTCTCGCCTGTCTCTGTGACGGCAAACTTTTCTTCCCGCCTTCGAGTGTTGCCGTCACGAGCAGGTACAAAGTGACTGAAACCAAACAAATATGGATTCCTCACATCAGCATAACACCACCTTTCAGTGTAATTAAACCCCAATTTAATGGATATGTTGTTATATTGTCAGTGTATTTTAATCATCACACAACCAATGTAATCATACAACTGTCTTGATGATGTAAACACTCGTAAGTCATTAACATTAGAATCTTTCCCATCTCTTCCATCCATCCCATATGATGTGAACCCAGCATAAGCCCAAGCTTGATGACATAATCAGTGTTATTTCCTCAGACTTGACAAAGCTTCTCCAGAGCCACGAACGACATTACTTTCAAAGGCTGAGTATTTCTCCCCATGACAAATAAACATACATTAATGTGTAAATTCAAGTATTATTCCTGGTTAGGCTGGAAGCATTTGCTTATGAAAACGTTTGAAATTTGAAAAAGGAAACCAATATTTAACATTAGCATTGGCAAAATTGTTGTTTAAATCCCCTTTTAGATGCAGAATACATTACTATAATCTGATAAGTTTTGTAACATATGATAATCAAGTTTGTAGCTTAAAAAGAACCCAGACTTTAATAAGTTATTTGTTCCTGAATGTGTTTCTAAATGGAGCCTTATATAATATGGATAAGGTTTTAGATTGCAGTACTGCAAGACGATGCCTATTTTCACACTGAACTGTAATAATTTCATTTAATTTAATAACAATGGTTGGGTGGAGGACCAGGTGGACTCTCTCTCTCTCTCTCTCTCGCTTTCTCTTTCTCTCTCTCTTGTAGACTTCCAGTTAAAATACAAAAAGTGAAAACTAAACACTTCAACATTTTTTTATGAGTGTGTGTGTGTGTGTGTGTGTGTGTGTGTGTGTGTGTATAGGTCATTCACTCTCCCTCAGGTTGTGGCATGTTGATATATATTGGGCAGCAAAATATGCCCTGTCTCCTTCTCCTAGAAGTATTTTTAGAGGTAATTTAGTTCTTTGAAATCTGAGATTACAGAGTTGAACTTGTTAAAGTAAATGTTCCTTATTTCATTGAATGTTGTGCATTGTAGGAGGAAGTGCATCTCTGTCTCAACCTCACCTGTCGAACAGTGACCACATTTTCTGTTTTCTTTTGGTTGCCAGGATTTTTTGTGTCTACTTTGACTTTAGTGTCTTCTTTCCAATGTTCCAAATAGGCTTCTTTACATTGCGTTATAATTTGGTTTACTCTGATTGGTGTTTGGAAAGCAGTGCTGTTGTGAGACTGGTGAGAGTGTGTCTGAGAGGGGCCAGTTAGTCTCAGCACCAACTGACATAGGGGACTCTTTTTTGGGCTCAGCTCTTGGGTTTGGAGAGCTTTGGAATGGAGGGTGTCTAGGGGGCTGGATTTAAGGTGATTAAAAAATGTGTGCACTCTCTTTTGAATGTTAACTCGTGATGAATTGGAGGTCCAGGCTGAGCTGTCCAGGCTATGTGTCTCTTCGAAGCGGGTGGGTGGGGGGAATCCTGGGATGGTAATGGCGAAGAGGAGGTCTGGGATGGTCTCTAAAGCTGCTAATTGAGGAGGGGGTGGGGGCATTGCGCCCCACTCTCTGTGTAGATGGAGTCCATCATAGAGGTCCCAGGCGCCAATGGTTTGTTATAATTTCTACAGATAGAGATAATAGGCTTTAGTTTTACTGTAGACAACAACAACAGTCCTGCATAATGCCTCACTGTCCTTCCAACCGCTTGGTTCTATTCAGTGAGATCTTTTATTGACTGAATATTTATTCAAAAGTTCAGAAATACACCAAAGGAGGCCTCACTTTTTCAGTGGTGCTGGGAAACTACAGAGAAACAGAAACATTAATACAAGAAAACATAAGTTGAAAAATATTTTCAGGATGCTCTGCAGTTCAAACTGAGTGTGCAAACCACAGAGGTAAAGCAGTCTTTTACAGCTCAGAATACAATTTAGGAACCAAACCAGTCTCAAGAGCAGATACAGTAAGCAGTAACACATCAAACAAACAATGATGGGAAAGATTGTGTGGCTTCATATAGATTAAGCACCAGTGTTGGTTGTATTGTTTATCTGGTAGGCTAATAAAATAGCTAAACGCTCTGCTTGATTTAGCCTGAGGCCTAAAGACTAAGTAGATATCAAACATTCAAGCAACCTGTTGGCTTTCAGAAGCTTTGGGCGTGCTTACAAGTGGTCACATTAATACGAATCCAAATGTGATTTACAGTGTAGAATAGCATAGTATGATAAAACATTTTTAGACACACTGACACAGTAACACAGAGGTTGGCCTAAGTTTTAATAAGTAACCACCCGGAGTTTGTCTTTAAACACTTTCTCCACAAAAGTGAAATAAAGGCAAACAAGGTCACCAGACAATTAACTGTCTTTGTTTTCTTCTTCTATTCTCTATTTCTAATGTATATTAATTCCACCCCCTCAATCTTAAGATTAGATTCCTTTCGTCCCAACAGAGCAGTCACCCCCCCACCCCGGCCTATAACACTAAAAGGATGATGAAATGCGAAAGAAAGGCGTAAAGGAAAATAATTCAGCCTCTGTTTCTGCACATCACTGTGCAGAGAGAGACGTCTTACCTCATCCATACTCCCCGATGCCATGGTTCTCCATAGTGTTCAGTTTAACCCCTCCATCCCTTTTCTTCAACCCTAATTACACAATCATACCCACACACACACACTTTTTACAAGTCCCATAGTAGCTGAGAACTGGCTGCAAGCTCACTAGGCTTAATAGAATAGATGAAACTAATGGGGTTACAGGCACATACACCAGCTCTCATTAGCAGTCTCACACTGATAATGTGGAGATGAAAAGATGCTGCACCCATGTGTGTGCTGTGCTGTTTTCTATGAGCTTACAATATGCATTACTGTACTGCTGAAGCCTTGAGAGACACAGCAGTGCTTATGGCATTGTTTTAACTTGCTTTGTGAAGGGAAGAGAGCATTTCCAGTCGAGCCAGGGCCAAGCCAATACTTTTGTTTCCTTTAGAACAGTGAATGACTGACAACAGGGTTGAGCGGCTGAATTCATGAATGCTGTGTCCGCCTTTGTGAATGGTTATATTATTGCTATTAACCAATCTACATATTTATTTTATTTTATTTTTTACTGGGGCTCCCCGTAGCATGTATCAAGTCTGAGTCCTTGCAGCAGCAGCCTGGGTTAAAATCCAGTTCAGCCCTTTGCTGCATGTCATCCCCTTTCTCTCTCCCCTGTCTCTAGTGTGTCTATCAAATAAAGCAGAAATAAATTATATATATATGTGTGTGTGTTTTCGTTAGCCTGATTATTTTCTCGATTAATCAATCAATTGTTTGGTGTATAAAATGTCAAGAAAATATGAAAAATTCCAATTTCCTAAAGCCAAAGGAGACATCTTCAAATGGCAAACAAGATATTCAGTTTACAGTTTAAGATCAAGAAAAGCAGTAAATCCTCACAATTGAGAAGCAGGAACCAGATAATATTTAGCTTTTTTTGCTTGAATAATTACACAGTTAGTGAATCATCAAAATAGTTGCTTATTAATTTTCTGTCAATCGACATCGACTAATTGATTAATTGACTAGCTCTAAACTCCAAGTATTACCCAAAAATAGACAATGTGGGTGCATAATTTCACAATTATTTATTAGGGTTTTTTGGGGGGAAAAACCAACATCAGTGTCTTTTCTCTGGCTGTGTAAAGGGCAAGAGGCACACAATATGCCACCAGGCGCACGTGTGGCTTCAATTAAATAATCATTTAATGAGGCAGAAAAGAGTCTGCTGACACTGTCTTGTGTCCCAACACATGTGGCATTACAACCTCACTATACAAAATACCCTTAAAAAATTTAATTAAAACTTTCAAAAAGACAGGGCGTCCCAGTGGCTCAGTGGTTTCAAGCACATAATGTTCAAACATGATGAATGTGGCGTGGAGCCCCTGAACCAGTCCAGTGTATTTTCAAAGTCAAGTCATCTTATTACAAACCAGTCTAGTAGGTAGCAGGGTTGGAAGATGCAGGGATTCCCAACCAGGTTTATGTGGACACCAAGGGTAATTTTACAGTTTTCAGGAGGTACAAGGAAACATTGTTGAGGAGCTCAGCTAATTTGAAAAAAGAGAAATTATGATTTGGTAAAAAAAAATATCTCCACATATTTGTGTTTAGGGGGAAAATATACACACAAATAGAACTAAAAGTTGGTGTGAGGCTGATCTTTACTGTAGTTATTGTCACAATAACCAATAAACTCTCCAACAAGTCCTCTGAATTAAACGACAAAATACAGTTTGTAATTGCCATCCAGAACGAAGCATTTTCTGATCTGACACCATTGCTTCCAAATCACTGTTGCAAAAATACAACCATTTTCTGATCTTACACATCTATGATTAAGGTTTGGGTAAGCTCAAAAACAACTTGGTTAGAGTTAGTGAAAGATATGGTTATACTTGGTTAAAGGTATAATATGTAACATTTCCACATTAAAATGTCTAAAAACGACAAAACCTATGTTATATATTTTATTGAGTTGTGTACTTACATTATCCCAAATGTTTCCAACAATGTTCAAACCCAGAGATATCTGTAATTTTATTCAAGGTAACGGTGTGTTTCATTTGGTCGCCTGTCAATGGCGTCGTATCTCTTTTACCCCCTCTAGTTGCTATAACTTCCGGGGGAAATATGCGATATGTCAGAGAGTGAGGAAGGAAGTGAATAAAACATTTAAACGTTACCTCGTCCGTGAACATGATTTCTGCCTGAATCAGATTTTCATCGGCAATGGTGGTTGTTTAACAATGAAGACAACAACTCCCATGATTCCATGCCATATCACAATGTCATCAAACTAAATCTTTTATTATTATTGTTTTGATGTGAGAGACCCCTAGCAGCAGAAATCACATACTGTGCGTTTAAGGTTTGTGGACCTTTGTCGTTAAAATGGTTAAAATAATGTGGTTAAAGTTCAAAAATTATCATGGCATGGTTCAAAGAAACCAACGCTGACTGACAGAAGGAAATGGGAAACATACAGCGGTCTCCCGTGTCAAAGTCCCATGTTTTGTTGGGATAATAATAATGTCGCCCAACTTCCTCCTTTGCTTCCGATTGACAAGGTCATTTTTCTTGGGATGACAGTCTCAGACTACCAGCTGTGATAAGATGGCTGCAAAAGACACGCCTCCCACCAACCTGAGACAGTTTTAACACCATGTGCTGTGATTGAGAGTGCCAGAAAACGATTTAGCAAGTGAACAGAGAGGACGAAATAGATCGCTAAAAGTGATGGATAAATGGTCGAAACGTCCAGCTACGGCCACTCCAACTGGCAACCAAGCCTATTTGTATGAAAAAAAATATTGTAACACTGTCCACTTAATATATTTATTAGTGTTAAATAACATCCTGTTTATTATGCATTCAGAAGAACACATTTGAAATATGACGGGTGATAAAGGGATGCTTGAGCTCATCTGATAGGGCTGACAAAAAAGGTTGGGAACCACTGACATAGAATTTGGTATGCCCTCTTGATCATCTTTTTTTCTTTCCTCACTTTCTTTCTCCAGTTGGTTTTCTTTTCCTTGGAGAATTAGTGGAGAAGTGCTAAAAGCCACTGTGGTGTTGACAGGTTGCACTTCCACTATGGTAGAGAGTAACCTTCCAAAATAAACAGCTGGTGAGGGTCTTTGTATTTGTTTTTGAATGTGTTAATATATATGTATGTGTGTGTGTGTGTGTGTTTATACATGAACAGCAAGCATGCATGTTTTGAATATGTATACAGTAGTGTATTTCTGCAAGTTTATCAAACCAAACAATGCCAGAATGGACAAATGGACTGAGAAAAAAATGTAGAGCTATAAATCTCGTAATCTCAAACGGGGTTTAAGTAAGTAATGCTATAATGAATATCACGGTTCGGGTGCGTTTTATAATTTGGGTCCCTTTTGAAAGCCTTCCATGGATGTGGGTGGAAGGCTCTTGATCTTCCCTTGTTCATATTAAATAAGTCAGATTCCAACCCTCACCTCAAAAACCTATACTCACATTTACACTGGGGCTTATTGGATGTGAATATGAGCCTGTGTGTAGCTTTCCTTTCAGCTCAGGCCGGTGAGTTTGAGTCCTTTTGAACAGGCGGTAACATGAGGCAACTATGACAGGCAGAACGACCCTTGATCACTGTTAATTATCTAAGTGGACGTGAGGTTCCCAAACGACCAGAGCAATGCAGCTAGCGCTCTACATCAGGGAGGGTCTGTGCATATGTGCTTTCAAACAATGAAAAATGATGATGATGGCAACACACAAATGCACACAAACATGCGAGTGCACCCACACAAAGTGTCTCACACTGACACTTTGTGTGGGTGCACTCACATGTTTGTGTGCATTTGTGTGTTGCCATCATCATCACCATATGACATATTGCCCTTCAAGTGTATGTCATGTTCACAGGAAGGCAATCATTTTTCTGAACATCAATCAAAAGTAAGGCAGACTTTGTCAAACCTATCAAACACAAAAGCACACTAAGGAGCTCTTGAGTAACATGTCTTTAATGAAGCAGAGGGCATTTAAGATTTATGAAAGAGTTTTACAACCCAACTACAATGGACTGTCATTACACTTGAATTCAAAATGGTTGCATCATCTTTTAGGAAATGATCTGTACTTGGATTGTGGAGATGATGCATTGAATTCCCTGGTGAATAAGAGTAAAGAACAGAGGGAGTGCGGTATCAGTTTTTTATTTGTTCAGAACTATTACTAAACTTTTAGATCTTGTGACATGAAAAGGAAAAACACTTAAGAAATTTGACATTTTACCAAAAAGAAAAGTCTCTTCACGTCAACTTTAAAAGTGTTCTCAGTCCGGTGTACATAATGAGTCAGGGTTGTGTGTTAATGAGTCATGAAGGTCTAGTCACTGTAGTGCCCACTGAAAAAGCCAGAGATTAGAACATAGATGATGAAAGTGTCCTTGGAAGTATCAACTGGATCAGTGGACAACATACTGCTGATCTAATTGACAACACTAACAGCAGATCTAATCCTACTGTTTCTCATGTGAGGGAATCTGCCTATAACATAAGAAATAATGGCCTGTTTTGCACATGAAACCAGCAACCTGTGGGTGGTTTCATTTGTACTATAAATATGCCGACTGGCTGTGTGAAATATGTTTGTTGCTGTCTTTGGTTGGTGCCTTCATTTGTGGCTAAAACACCTATTGATGCGTATTTGTTTTGTCATTGTTGTCGCACAGTGGTGTTCTCCCTGTAACATGACGTCTGCAGTTTTTAACCTTTAAGTCCTCTAGACAGTTCATGAATAAATTCATAATAAACTATTTACCTTAAAAGGAATAGTGTGACATTTTGGGAAGTCTGCTTATTCACTTTCTTGCTAACAGATGAGAAGATCAGTGTTGGGCAAGTCATTTGAAAAATGAATTCAATTACTCATTACATATTACTCACTGAAAAAGTACTATCTACTCTACAGCAAAAGTAATTAGTTATATTACATGTTATTTCACTTTGGTTACTCAGCCCAGCTCTGTCAAAGGTGGCTTTAAACATCTCTAAATCCTCTGTACACCCACTCGTATTCTGTATTTAATAGGTGTGGAAATAGAAAACAAGACATTATGTTTTCAACAAGCAGCCAGCCTACAGTTTGGAGGTATTTACTGACCATTAGCTTAGCCTCAGTGACTGACTGCAACTTTGAGTCTCATCCTCAGTGAAAGAAATTATCTTTAATAACGTTTTCAAAAAAGAAATCGCATTACTTTAATGCCTTATTAAGTAAGGGGAAACAGTTAGCTTGCACCCAGACAGTGTTCACCAAGAAATAGTTAGAGCAAGTAAAATCATAACTTTTTTTACATTACTATTTGGGACATAGTAAAAAAAAAAAAAACTGATACAACTCATTAATTAGTGAGCATTTTTTAACTTTAGAGCGAACCAGGCTAGCTGTTTCCCCCTGCTTTCAGTCTTTATGCTAAGCTAGGCTAAGCACCTCCTGGCTCCAGCTCCATACTTAATGCACAGACATGAGTATTAATCTTTTCATCTAACTCTCAGCAAGAGAGTGAATAAGCATATTTCCCAAAATGTCAAACTATTCCTTTAACTGGCTTTAGAAGTCATAATAAGCTTATGCAGAAAGTTACAGTGGAATCAATGTGCAACACTGACTTAACCCAGAACACTGTTAACTGTTAAAGGCAAGAGAAGTGCTGTTAATTGGTCAGAAAAGCAGATGCCTTGCAGATGTTTAAATAACAGGGACGACACAACAGAAAGTTATTTGAAAGTTGACATTGACAGATAAAGTATTGTATAAAGTGGTCAATGTATTTTTGGCACAAATGAAACCTCATACCAAAGGTCTTAGGTACCTTTGGATATCAGAGAGTAGACAGCTGATTTGCCTATATGTTTAACAAAATCTTCCCTTCAGTTTTTCAGCTTATAGTAATGTTTTCTCCTTGTCGTCTGTGGAAAATAAAAATCTTGCTTTCTTTCTGTCAGCCCAAACTGAATAACAGACATTTAACAAGTGGGAGTTTGTTGTCACTTTTCCTCAGCAGATATGTCCTTGCATTTGCTGTCAGGCTGTCTGATATAGAGAAATAACTTCTGGTTGCCTTTACATTTATTCCCCTAAGATGTATTGAGGAGAGACCAGAGTAAACAGAAATGCTCCATGACAACTTGTATCTGCGCAGAGGATGCTGAAGGAAGATGTAAATAGACTATGGCTAAGGGAGAATTACATCATGTCCATGGACTTCCCATCTGTCATTCTTTGGGGAAGGAGGGAGCTAACTATGCCACAGTCCCAAAGTTTGAGTTAAGGCAGCGCTCAGATCCTCATGCTGGCAGATGGATCAAAACCAGAGGCTTTTCTCCTTGTCTTCTCTGTTTAAACAAACCAAGGGGAGTGGTCCACCACTATTGTAAAATTAAATGAATAAATCCAAACAAGAAACTTTAGGCATCAGGATTCCTGTTTTCTTCCTTTAAAATGTTCCTGTCCATTTCCAGCAGGTCGTGGTTACTGCTCTGACTGAATCAAAGTGTTATAGTATGTGTGTGTGATCTCACCATTGTGCAGATTAATGTTTGCATGCTACATTGTGTGTGGAAAGAATGGAAAAGCAAGTGAGAAAGAGGGAGAGAGATGCAGGGGGAGCACAAAAAACAACACTATCAAAGGAGAGCTTCAAAGACTATCAGCTGCGTCTCCTGGGTAATTTGCGATCCTGCATTCTTTCGACTTCAAAGGGCCGCTGTGTGTTGGAGTACTGCAAGTGGGAGAGTGGGGAACCAGGGGACCAGGGGAGGGAGGAGGGGGAGAATCTGATTTCTCTAATAAATGCTGACACCAGGCCTGTTTGATATTAGATTCAGGGAACAGTTTGATTTGTTATCGCCTTTGAAACTCTTCGGATGTCCTTCAGAGAGGCAGGCTGACTACCACCACACCCCAAATGCAAGAGAGGAGAGCAAAGAGCACCAGGCTGGTAGGACAGTTGTCCAGCTATAAAAATGACCATTAAGGAGCTATTGATTAGGAGTCTCTCTGTCTGACTCTTTGTCTGTCTCTCTGTTGAGACCCATTCTGCACACCTTACTACACTATTGTGGTGTATTGATGAGGCGGATGCAGAGGTAGCGTTCATTTACTTTACTAGGCCGTAACTCTCTCAACAGATCAATGCACATGCGCCAATAACAACCCTTGAACTCGACCGTGTTCACAGAGGTCCACAAAGCATAAGTAAACACAATTACCATACAACAATTATGTGATCAATATACCACAACTATCCACAACTCAATGCACCTTAAAAAAAACATTTTAAGTAGCCAATAAGTCAGTTTGATTAGAGTCAGACCTGTGCTGAAGCAATGTGGTTCAATACAACGTGACTCAACAGTTCTAATTCACTTATACACATATATCAATGAACTTAAAAAAGATTAAGATATAATTAAGATAAAACTTAAAGACTGAATGATCTTCACATTTTAATGACCCTGATGTCGATGAAATATTCAGTGGTCGTTTTCTGACCATGCAGGGTTAGTGAGCAGCAGGGAGGAACATTTTGATACCTACCACAGACTGCAGGTGAATAGGGGAAGAGGGAACTCAGGGGTTGTCAGAATAGCATTTCTATCAGGATAGTTCACAGCTGCAGCTTTGCATATTGGCACACTTTTGGGAGTTTTCTGGAAGTGGATCTATGCTTGCAGTTTGGAGGTCTTTGGTGCAATGAAAACTTCAAGTACATTCTTGTCAAAACATTGAGTAGGGGAGGCAAACATTTTTTTTCAGTGAGGGTTAAGACGCGACACGTCCCCCATGACACGACGTGAGCCTTCACTGGTTTGAAAACAATGGCTGAGATAAGCAAATCAGAATCAGAATCAGAATCAGAAATACTTTATTGATCCCCGTAGGGAAACTCTTTGTTGCAGTAGCTCGTCTTTACGTCAGTGCACACAGGAGAAAGTACTAGAAAAAATAAACACTATAAACAGGTCAGAAATAAATTAAGTATCCTGTCGGTATAAGTATAAGATAAACTAAGTGTCAAGTACCAAAGCTACGGCAACAGGCAGCATGCGGGCTGGCGCATGCGCACTGCAATGGAAGACTGTCCTCACAAGATGTATGATGTTATTAGTGCCGTCAAACCTGGAGACTGGGGTGGACAGATGGATGGGTCAGCAAATTGTGTGAATTAGACACAAGGGATCACTCGTTTCCTAGCAACAGTGACAACAATGACATTTTCTTTTAACCATTACCAGGATCGTGCCCAAAAAAACCCCACCTTAATCAAATAGTTTTTTTTAACCCAAACCATGAGCTTTTCCTAATATTAACCAAGCAGTTGTTGTGCCTAGACCTAACCAAACCTCAACTATAATGACAAACATTTTGTCATTTAGTTTGGAGGACTTGTTGGCTAAGGGCTTTTCACTACAAGAAGCTACCAAAATCTTATCCTTTTCATAGCTTATTGTTTGTTGTCAGGGTTTTCATTTTGAGAACTGCACATTTAGATTGACCCACTTGAACATTTTGCTCCAGTCTGTCATAAGTCAGTCCTAGCGGTGCACACATCACAAAATTAGTAATCATGCAATATCACACACTGACAAGACTTTTTGTCCTCTGACAAAGGCCTTAGTGTCACCTTTTTTCAGAAACATTTCACATAATTTTCATTTTGACATTGGAACAGTATACACACTTGAAGAGGAGCATATCTAGCGTATTTGAACATGATCAGCATGCCCCAGTCATGTCCGGACAACTCCCAGAAGAGGTTGTGAGTGTAAGAGCAGCAGGGCACGGTACCTTTTCACAGCAGGATGCCGACATGTGAATTCTGACATATTGTCTGGAGCTTGTCTGGACTTGGTCCCATTGCTTAGTGGGTACTTGGCTTTAGCTCTCCTCTTTGTGCGAGAAAGAACAAAAAGATACAGGATTACACCAGACAAAGTGTTAGTATAATTATCTACATCTATTTAACAGATAACACACAACACACACATAAAAATCTCCAACTGAAATGTAATTAGTAAACTAACATTAGCACAACACAGCAGATTAGAGTCTTACAACCGAAACCTTTCAGGACTCAATTCTTTCAGAAGATTCAGGCCAGTTTGAGCTTCATTTTTCTTTAACATTTGTGTTGTTTGGATTTGGCACGTTGTTTGACTCATTACATCCTATGTACATAAATCTGTGGGTACTCTCTAATTTATAAGGCCATCCCTTAACAGCTTCCATTACATCTGTCCTCATATTTACTTACACCACCAATGTCAAACTACAGCCCTGCTCATGTCTTTACCAAGGGTACATACAGAGCTTGGTAAAAGGGCTTTTATGTGGGCAGCTCCATCTGCTTGAATTGAACCGCAAACAAAAACTATTTTAAACACAAAGTCACAGACATTTTAAGGAGTGAAAGTGTACATTTTTAATTTATACTTTTTAGTTCTTTGTTGAGAAATTGTGTGTTATTAATGCCCTTTCCCCCTCTTTTCTTCACTATTTTTCCTATTGTTAATGTTGGTTCTGTGTTGGTTTGTGTGACATAATTATGCTGCCATTTTGTCCAGATTTCTCTTGAAAAAAGAGATATTCATCTCAATGCACCACCATGCTTAAATGAAGGTCAAATTATATGTGAAATTTAAAAAAGAGGCTATGTTTGTCATGAAATTTGAGATACTTTTCCGTCAGAGGAATGAGTATCTCTTACTTCTGTCACAATGGTAGTCAAGCCAGCGAACCAGGAAAGCCGGAGTAGGACCCAAAGGCAGACACTCAGCCAGGGCAGGTGCAGTTCAATGATTTAATAAAAGTAATAGTACAAAAGCTTACAGGATTGTCAGGCGTGCAAATGGGAGACTGTCCTCAAAACATGTATGATGTTATTAGTGCCGTCAAACCTGGAAACTGGGGTGGACGGATGGATGGGTCAGCAAATCGTGTGAATTAGACACAAGAGATCAACCGTGTCCTACCAACAGTGACAACAATGACATTTTCTTTTAACCATGACCAGGATCGTGCCCCCCAAAAACACGTTTTTTTAGCCCAAACCATGAGCTTTTCCTAATATTAACCAAGCAGTTGTTGTGCCTAGACCTAATCAAACCTCAACTATAATGACAAATATAATGACTTGTTGGCTAAGGGCTTGTCACTGCCAGAAGATATACTGGAAACCAGCCTTCCCCAGTTAAGAGTTGGTATGAGGAGCTTTTAAAGGCAACCCATTCTGTGATCTGGTGTCATGGCTGTTAGTTTTGAACTCAACGATGGACTCATAAATGGACTTAAATAAAATAAAAATACATGTACGCTGATGCCTGCTGGATGTCAGTGATGACCATCAAACCTAAAATCTCTCTCTCTAAAATGTCTCTTGTCCTGGTTTTAAACAGAAAACTCTGAATTCAAGTGATGTTAATCAGCTAGCTAAAACATCCAGAATAAATCAACTCTGAGTATGTGAATTCATATTTGTGGTTATACTACACACATTCATACGTTTATTTATACCTGCACATTTTCACATACCTTCAACTCACCCCCCTCACACACTCAAACGCACGGCTGCACATCAAAGTGGATGTAAGGAGATAACACCTGCGGTGTCAACTTCTTGCCCCACATCCACAGTATTCACTGACCCAGGGGAGGATCATGGTATCTGATTATTCTGGTGATTGATGTATCATATACCACGATGGTTTGTATGCATATGGAAGCATGCATCACCATTGATCTATTGATGCATGGGATTGTGTAATGAATATGCAAAACTGCAGTGCACTGCTGCACATCCAAGCAATTGGCTATCGATGAAATCATCTCCAAGTCACAGGTGTTAGGTTCCTGCTGTCCAGTCAGGACACTAGAGGCTTTTAAATGAGATGTAATCAGTACATCAGTACTAATACTCCTGTATCTGTGCCAGCCGAAAAACACCCTATCATGCTACTCCCAAATCTCTCGCCCCTCCTCATTGCCCCTGCCAGAGTCCCTCCCCTCCTTTTCCGTCTTTCTATCTACTCATTAGTGCTGGGTTTGGAACAAAGAGCCATCTGGGCATGGCTACCTGCCAGCTCAGGTGGGCCTTTACACAGAAAAGACTGCTTCTCTTCAACATCTGTCTGCAAGGATCAAAGGCATTTCTGTTTACCCCATTAACTCCCCTCTCACTTTCTCTCCTTCCCTCCTTCTCTACCTCTCACTCTCTTTATTTCTGCCGCCAAAACTTTCCCATACATTAGATAGGAATCAAACTAAATGCGGCACCCTCCTCCCCCTTCATGTCTCTCTCCGCCTCTTTGTCACTTCCCAGGTCTTCTCTTCACCCTCAGGGTGTCATGCATTCTCCCAGACTGCTTTGTTTTCTGTTTTGAGCTTTTTTAGATAATTGTTTCCCTGTATGTATAATGAGGGAGACAAGATTTTTGGAATTCCTCTGTGCTTTGCATCTCAGCAGTCACTTACAAATATATCTGGCTTTTTTATTTTCAGTAATTATCTTCTCCTCCTAGCCTTGGGTTTTAGGTGTAAACATGTTGAGGAGAGACAAGTTCTTCTGCGTGCTCATGGAAACTTCTCACATTAGGAGCTAAAAGTAGTGCTGGCATTTTTTATGGGTGTTTGTACAAGGTATCACAATGTCCACTAAGATCAATAAACATGCTGAGCTATATGTGCAGACAGTAAAAAAAGGGTCAGCCAGATTTACAGCTTGTAATCAGATGCAGATGGGTCCCCAATCCCTCAGAGAGGGCAGCTTATATCATGAAAAGTATTGATGTATTTTTTTTTGTGCCATCCACTTTCAGAAAAATTATGCCGGCTGCTATTGCTGTAGGTAACCCCATTCCGTGGTTATGAGATGGTGTATTCAGCTGGTCTGCCCCTGTAGATACAGGGGATCAGGGGAAGTGTTATCCTTTAAGCCAGGTGCCGCTGTTCAACACAGCCTGTTCCTGCTGACTGAAACACTTCCCTGCACGCTTCTGTCTGCTTGTCTGACTGTGTTCTCGCAGGCTCAATGTGTGAGCGAAGAGGTTACTCAGGCCCTCTGTCTGAGCTGTGAGTGTGTACGGTATGAATGAGCATGTTTGATCGTTGGAGAAATGGACTTTCTGGAAGCCTCTTCAATATAATGCTGGTGTTGCTGTATTTCTGTTGTTGCTTGAAGCCCTTTGCTCAGAACTAATAAAGATTGATTAGTGTTCTGTTCAAGATCAATGGTGACGCTATTTTGGTTATGCCTGTTTGCCAGGATGCATTCTGATCAATGACAAAGCTATTTTTTGTGTCGAGGGCAGGGCCCAGTTTGCTTCAGGCAGAATGAGAAAAAAAAGCTTGGCTGATGGACCGTTCAATGCCACAGAACTCCTCCCTTCTCTCCCCTGAATAGTCTCCTGTTCTGAAAGTGTTGATAGTGAATTAATTTTGAGAGATTTCGCGTGCTCTATGTCACACACATTACCAGCAGGGACAATTACATCACTGTCAGATTACAACGTGCCACCCACTGTTCTACCACTTTATAAAAACACTTCCAGGAAACCCTAGCTAAAGTGTTACATGTGCCCCCTCTTGTCCCTTTTCTCCCTCTCTTTCTCTAGTCTTTCTTCAACCACTCTCTACCCCTGCCCTTCCTCGAACAGAGGCTTTCTCCTGCATTGACTTGGAACTGGAGGTCGGGGTGTCATTGTCCATTTTTCTCCAGCATCAGCCAACTGGAGCGTAAAACAAGACTAGTCTGCAGGTAGCCACCGGCTGAGCACACCTGCCGCTTAATTCACTCTGACAGGTGAGATCACAGCCTCGTAGCGGGGTACGGCACCCGACAGAGAGGCGAGAAGCATGTGGGTGTAGCAGCTCAGCCTCGTAGGACCTACCTCTGCACTGCAGCTTGACGCAGCAAGATGGTTAATAGTGAAACATCTCATGGGTTACAAGTCTGGTCTGACTGTAGTCTTTCCATTCGATAGAAATGATAAGGTCTTTCAGCTGGACAGGCTGCAAGTTGTGGGCCAGATAGTCACTGGAGTCACTTTTAAAAGGAGTTCATTTAGTTTTAATAAAAGATAATGACTTTCATTAAAGGTATACCCTCATAACACAAGCATGAACTATACCATTAAAGAAGTGGGTGTCATTTAATGAGTTTGAATGATCTTGGGTGGGACAGTATGTCATTTAGAGTATAATATAAAATTATCAAATTTAGCCTACTTATTTTATATACAAATCTACATTCTTGTTTTAACTGATGTTCAGGCATGAGGTACAAGCTGTTTTGGGTGTAAATCTGATTTTGTCAGTTTAATTTGTACAGAGAGCGTCTTTAATCTTTCATATCCCAGGGGAAGCTAATGACTTCTGGTCCAAACAAGATAGGAATTAAGGGTACACTAAAAATAGACTGGATTTTAGGGTCATAGCTAACATTTGTTTGCCAGCAGGAGCCCTACAGTACAGTGACCAAGTTTCAGCTCATCATCATCTCCCATCCTAGTTTTAGTTTTGTGCTCCTTCCCCAGTGATAGTTAAGCATTTTCCTGTTGAGTATTTTTATGTTTTTATGGGATGGATGACTGAAATGAAGCAGGAGTTAAGTCTAAAATGACTTCCCTTTAAACTTGCAGGGGAAAAACAATAGCGTTCTGCAGAACACTGGTGTGTTTGTCTGTGTGGTTTGTTTGTCACGTTTTCCGTCGCCAGAGTGTCTTTATTTGTTTCACTGGGGTGCAAAACACACCACAGGGACACCACACCCCTACATGCACACACACACACACACACACACACACACACAAACCTCCCTACTCAAACTTTTCCTAGCTCCACCACTGCAACTCAGCAAATGTGGCAGGCGAGGTTTAATTTTCTGGCCCCCCACCTCAACCCCAGCCTCATGCATTTTTCATCACCACCATCCAGTTCCCACCCAGCCACTGCCGTTGCACAATGCTATTGATTGGCGATTAAGCCATCAAACTGTTATAAAGAGGTTAATATTTTAAAGCTGTTACACTTTTCCACCCTCCTTACATTAATGTGTACCCTCTAATACAGTTTCAAGGGTTTTTAAGAGTTTCCGCTCTTATGCCAGGTCAGGTTATGAATGTTTGATGTAATGCAGACGGCGGGGTTTTTCCCCCCGCTCCTATACAATGCTTACTCCAGCTCTGAGGTGGTGTGGTCGATCAGCTGACTGTGCCAAAGGTCGAGAGGGAACAGTGTCAGTCAGCAGGGAGACTGGGTAGGGTCATACTCTGCTAACCCCACATGTGGGATATGTCTAGTTGTTGACCAGTTTGCTTATGGTAATTCTAATAGATCTCTGGAGGCCGCCTGGCAATATTGAGGGTTCAGCGTTAATTGTGACCACTGGGCAAAGAATCTGCAGTCTCTTCCTATTCTAGTAACTGATGAGCATCTTGAGTTATTTTTAGGTGTTAATCCAGAAGAGAGACTCTTTTCCCTCTACTTAAAGTAATGCATGGAAATATACTTACCACCTCTGGTATACCAGCCATGATATTTTCACTTTTTTTCTTGCTCTCGTCACATTTCAGATGGCAAAAAATTTGTAAAAGTTACTAGATTTAATGGAGGTGATCTTCATCAAATGTGAGAAAGGTGAAAATTAAAGGACTGTAGTGATATTTTTCCATTTTTTTAGACCTGTAATTCCCATCCTTTTTTGTCAGACCACCACAGATGGTCAGATGACCACTGCCCGTCATGTTCCAAATGTGTTCCTTTGAATTGATTTTCAATTAGATTTTAATTATATCAATGTTGTTGCAATAATGTTTTCATACAAATGAATTGTCAATGTTTAGGTGGTTTGGTCAAGTTTGTACTACTAACACTTGGAGTGGCAGAAGCTGGACATTGCAACCATTTATCCATTACTTTTAGCTAACTATATCAACTGTTAATCCATTACCTTTAGCTAACTATATCAATTATTAATCTATTACCTTTAGCTAACTATTTCAACAATTTATCCATTACATTTAGCCAACAATTTTATGTTATTCAAGACTTTTAGCTATCTATTTATCCATTATTTTTAAATAACTATTTGAACTCTTATTCATAATTTTAGCTAACTATTTCAAGAATTTATCCATTACTTCATTATTTTAACTCTTATTCATTACTTTTAGCTAACAATTTGAAATGTTATTCATTACTTTTATCTATCTATTTTAGCCAACTATTTGACCTGGTTGGAAATCACTGTTTTAGACTATTAATTACAATATAAAAAATTATAAAACTGTACACTTAACTTAATTGCTGCTCATTTTCCAAAGCATGCCATAAGTCTTTATCCTGATATCCTGTGTTGGCAGCAGCAACTGGTTTCTATTCATTTCAGGGCTACATGTACTGAGGTCATGAGTCGCATGTCCACCCAATGTCAAATTTAAATATATTGTGTCTAAAGATACTGGAATCAGGCTATAAAACACCCACCATGGGATACTGGAAAATTGTAAAATGTAACTCCACCTAAGATGCTAAAAACTCAGGATGTGACCTCAGTGTCCTCAATGGTAGCTATAAAGCCCTGGATACACACTTGAAGTAGGAAAACACAAGCAACAACCTAAGATAAATGCTGTGAAAAGAATAACACAAAATTTGGTAATTTTATATATAATAATATTGTTATAATATATACATACATATATTCACATATATATATATATATATATATATATATATATATATATATATATATATATATATATATATATATATATATATATATTTTGAGTAGCTACAGTTTGACAAACCCACTCTGAAATCATAGATATGGGAGTGTCCTTGAACACACCAACAGGAAGAGCTTTCATAACATGGCCTGTTAGGCATTACCACAAGATGATAATACAATTTGGTTTATTGTGATAGATTACCTTTTTCAAGCCTCTTGATTTTCATATGGTAGTAAATATAACTGAACACATGTAGGAAATAAATGTAAAAATGTATTATGCTTTGAAATCAAGTAAAAGAGAGTATAAAGGCTTTGAAGTAAAGGGGTGGAAACATGCAGAACCACCAGGGCAGTATAGGTCTGTTGAGGGAGTGAAACAGGGGTCTTGAGGGGTGACATGTGACAAGGACAAGGGCTGAGAGAGGTGAGAATGGACATGGAATGGATTTATTTGTGTGCTTGAGAGAAAGAGAGGTAGAGAAACAGGGAGTGTCAGGGGTGTTAGTCCAGTAGGATTCATACCTGCAGGTCTTGGGACTAGAGGGTAAGAATGTCAGGAAGGCAGGGACAGGGTTGCAGGATGTAGGTGAGCACTGAAGGAAAGCAATCCTCCATTATTGTGCAGACAAAACACTTTGAGTACAGACTTTCCCTTTGACTTCAAGCCAAGGTTGTGCACTGAAAGGCACAGATTTCACCTGTTATGTGTCCCCAACTGACACAACTACTCACTGTCCACAGACCCAAATCCATTCAGTTGATATGCCATTTCTCTGTGTGTCAGTTATTTTCTCGCTCCGCTTGACAGTGCAGACAAGTGACTCATATAATAAGAGTGGTGCTCTCCATTAGTGCCAGTTAGTTTGTGCTGTTTAAGTCCTTATGGTGCTGTCCTCCAGGGCAGAGCTGGATAACACGCTTGAGCAGTGTTCCAATCACTGTGATCACCTGTGACAAACCACACCGAGGCCCAATCAATACACTACTCTCTCGAGGGCCAAGGAATTCATGTAACTCTGCTGCCCTGCAAGTCTGTGCGTGTGTTTACTGCAGCACACATACAGCTCCAACAAAACATTTTGAAACTGACAATATTCAAAAAATGTAAAAAATCTGTCTGTCTATATGTGATTAAGAAAAAAAAAAGATCTCTCCTTACCTGAAAGACAAATCAGAGAGGGAGAAAGACAGCAGAAATTAAAGAATAAATGGGAAACAAGGAGTAAAGTAAAAAAGGAAAGCAGGCTCAAGAAATTAGATTAGTAGAGAAAGTAACAGAGGCTCAAATGAAGGCAGTGTGTGGGAGATTTGGTACAGGCAGGGGGGGAAGCGCAGAGCTCAGTTGGTGACTCCTAAGGGAGAGTGTTCACAGCTATATTAATATAACACAGAGGGGGTAGTTAGAGAAGCTTTGTTTGTCTTGGGCTAAATTAACACCCCCTTGCCATCATAATAGTCATGTCATTATAGGAGGAGGGTGAGCCTGAAGAGTGTTTATGTCAATGTTTTCCCCTCCACTTAATGAGCTGGGTTTACTCCCTGCAAATAAATTAGCAGATGAGACTATAGAGTTGTTAGTGAGGTACAGAGTTTGAGGTTTCTTTCACTCTGTCAATCCTTTGGTATAAGAGTAAGTTTGAGATGCACAGCCAAGCAAATACACACACACACACAAATACATATAAGTGTACAGTGTACCAAATGTCCAGCTGTTCAGTGTCTTCATTAATCTGTTGTAAGCAGTGGTTTTTCTTTACTTGTCCGCGGCATTTTGTTGCCAGTCTTTGTTCTCTATGTCTCCTCTTCCTCCACCTCCCTCCCGGCTCATGTTGAACCTCCTGCTGCAGTTTGCCTCCAAACACCATCTACCCACTGCCACTACTCCCATGCCTGCAAGAGTTTGTCCCTCATTATCGGTCCTTACTGCACCCCAACCAACCTTCCCACCCAGCATGGTGTCATAGCTTCAGTACAGTATTGTCTCATTATCTCCGCAGACACCAGAGAGGCAGGGCATTATAAGACATCAGACACTCCCACTCGGTTAGAGGGCTCGAGGCTACTGACAGAGCTGACAGGTGATTAAGACAGGCCAAATGTTTTATCGGGCCATATCTGTGCAGCTAAACTACACGCTGACCACTCTCTTCCATTTTTGCAATCCATTATTAGCATAAAACGAGTGAGCAGTCAAAATGAACGCACAAAGGGAACAGTTGTTCTTGCTTCAAACCAACATTTCTGAGAAAAAAATACAAACTGGAGATGCTAAATGTATTTTTTTTTTCCCTCTGGGTTTGCGCAAGTCGAGTCAAATTAGGTCACAATGTTTGAAATTTCTTTTACCAAACACCCAAAGGAAACAAACAAGGACAATAAAACAAGAGATACTATAGAAAAATTTTAAATAGATGTGGTGCTTGATTGGATTCAATTCATAACAACTGTGAAGACTGCGGTATTTGGTCGATTTGCAAGAACTTTTGCTCTTGCTTTTCTGTTATTTCTGTTAGTTTCAGCTCTACTCTCTACATAAATTGCTGTGCCTAAACATTACATTCACATTTGTAAAATATTTCTACACAACATCCAACCAACAAACTAAAAGGTTCCAAGTTAATATGAGGAAACGCTGGCTTGACTTTGCTTCGATCGGATCTGTGTTGTCAAAAGAAGCCCGGGGTTTTAAGCAGACCAAGTTTAGATGCAAATTCATCATTCTGGCTTTTGCTTCTATCAAATGACACCCATGACACTGAATAAATTCATCAGGTTCATTCCATATTAACAGATGGTGCTGAGGTGACACCAAGAAGCAATGTAACCGTGAGGTGTGCTGGACAAAAATCTGAAACGAAATCATCCATATTATGTAATTCAATTTTGTTATTGAGCATGAAAAGTGGTTTGTCCCAGATTATGTTAACATGTTTAAGTTCTGCCTTTCCCCTCTTATGTGCTACCTGCAAACTTTTCGAAAGATGCTATAAGACCAAATCATCCAAAGAAAATTGTGTAGAAGCAGGTTTGTCATAAATAAATCATCACTCCATCTTCTTGATGTATGGGTTTAAATGCACTTGGCTCTCCATCTCCTCCTTGAATCATCTCTCCAAATTCCTTCTGTCTTCCCAGAGCTCCAAAAAGCAACACGTAACGCCCGTGTAACTGTTGTGCCTGTTTTCTTGGTTTCGGGATGGGGGTGGCGTGGCGGAGGAGCGGGGCTGGCGAGGACACAGCGCTGAGAAGGAGGAGGAAGGAGGGGGGTTGTCTGTCCTAGGAGACAGATGGCGCGGGGGGCTGGTCCATGATTGGCTGGTGCTGGACAGGCTCCATGTGCTGTAGTGGGTAACTGGGGCCCAGGGTGGAACGTAGGCGGCACTCTGATCCTAAGCGCCACAGTAGTCCTCAGGCACAGGAGTCCACTTCCCCCGCCCATCTGTTCCTTCTATCGCAGCTATGGCAATCGTTCCTGTACACACACAAAAATTTACACAGGCAAACATACACATGCATTCGCATACACACACATACGTCAGAGACTGCCCCCTGCTAATATGCAGTTTTGGGTTCAGTTGCAGTGCACCAGCAGCTCTTCCCCCAACATTCCTCCTCCCCATCTTATAAAATTAGCCTCCAGGTTTGACTAGATCCCACCAGCTTCCGCTCCCATTTTGTGTCACGCTGACTGTATCTCTTACTGAAACACTTAAGCTCTCCTGCTCGACCATTTGTGTTATCCTACATAATATTAGATAACTCCCACACATACTTGTCGATGGCCGCAACCTTTGCTGTAAAGTAATGCTGGCACCAGGGATTTAATTGCTCTGCTGTCACCTGTGAGGGGTAAAAGGGTAGGGGGGAGCAAGTAGATCCACAGACCAAAGCCAGAAGGGAAAAAAGAAAAAAATTGGCGAGGTTGTAAACAACAGAAAAACATGCTGCCATAAGGTCTGTAATGTATGCCGCAGGATGATGTGTTTCTGTGAGTGATGCATGTCTCTGGAGAATTTTTTTTCTCAAATCATAAATGTTTTCATAATCAATCTGGTAATAAACGTGCTAACACACATGCAGCACTCAGAGTGATAATGACTTGAATGGGAAGGTGACATAAGAGTCACGGTCAAAAGGCTGTTGGTGAGTCAAGGTCAGATGGAGGCAGAGAACAAGATGTTTTTCTTCATTTCGCAGCCTGGATTGCTTTGTGGTCATCAAATGTTTTAAACGTTTTTATCTGCGCTCAGATGAAAAATGCGTGTAAGTGGTGAGTCAGTAAACAGTAAAATGTCTTCCTCTGGTTTTCCCTATTCCAGATTGCACTGTGTGAACAGCAGAGAAACACCCCTGAACAGGTTGTCACACTATTACAGTTTCAAAAAAAATACACTTCCGATCATGTTCATACATAAGTGCAGGACATTTGGAGTCAATGTGGCTTGTATGTGGAAGGAAATCTGAGCAGCTGGTGGAAATCCACATAAAAATGGGGAGAAAATGCAAACTCCAAACAGAAAGGACCAAGAAACAAACTGTAATGTTGCTGTGAGGTGACACTGAGGGCTATTTTTCACTGCTAATGCGACTACAAATATTACAAGTTCCATATTTGAGTTCTCACACAGGAGGCAAGCCACACCTGGACTCCATCTATGCCACCAGTTACCACATCTATGCACACCCAAATCTACTCTACCTGTCTCCTCCCTTGTCTCTTTTCTCCTTTTGAACAAAAGGAAGCTGAGAAATTAAAGTGAGACTATGTACATTTTTCGAAACAGCAGCCACTGTAGCCACAAGTGCCACTTACACGATAATGGCGCATTGAATTTTTCTTCATTTCCCAAGGTTACCTTGATTCATTTGCTTTAAAGACATCGTTCTTAGGTGAATTTACTGAGAACAAGACTACAAGCAGGAAACAAACATGTTTTGTGTGTTTTCTTCTTGTTTTACTTATGTGATAAAACCATTGAAATGTATATCTATAGCTAAGTTCCCATCCAAATGTAACTATTTTGACTGAATTTCCAGAAAATCGACCAAAGAAAACGCAAATTAACGTGCATATCTATCCACTACTGTTATGTGAATATTAGGAGTTGAGCTGGCGCTAATTCTCCAGTCAGGTGCCATTAAACTATTGCAGAGGAGGGTGCAATGAGATGACGTAATTAAAAGAGCACCATTCAAACCTCAAACAGTGGAAAACATGATGAAAATATAGCATTTATGTTTGTTTCATGTATTAATTTGAGGAAGGTTACAGTCTCCTCATCGCTCCACACAGATGTGATGTTTTCGTCTGCCGCCATTTTTCATCTCTTTAGTGGAGTGGAAACTTCAGTGGACGTTTAAGTCACATGCTTCAGACCAGACTGCATGACATCATGCCTTATTCTTGATAAATAGTCAAATAATTTGACGGTGTAGTCCCTCATTCATCCAGGAGTGTTCCATCGTAGAAAAGGTTTCAGTCGTAGTCATCGGGTAGTCATTGTGAAAGTGGTCTGAGAATTCAAATTTAAGCTAAATTTTAGCTTAAATTTCTGAGTTCTCAGACCATTTTCACAATTGAGAATGACTTCCGGATGGGAGCCGAAACGTCTTGATTCTGAAAACAGTGTCCAGATGACTACGACTGAAACCTTTTCTACGAAGTAAAATAATTTAACATTGTGAAGTCAAAGGAGAAACAAAATGAAATTGTAATAGTAATAGTACAACATTTAGCAACACATTTTAAGCCTGTTTAAAGTAACCTTTTATTTCTGTGCATGTAAGTACAATCTTTGACTAGCTTCATACATATAAGCCATGGCATTTAGAGAGGATACTTTAAAAGTCATTGAAAATTCCCCACAATTAAGTATTTGTTTTTATTTTTTTACAAAACATTTAACACACTAACAACATATATGACATTCCACTGAGCACCGAGCTTGACATCATTTTAGAGAGAGGCCCTTAGCCAGCTGTCTGAATGCCAGTTAGGGAAACATTAGACCTTAAATATTAATGCAGTAATATGGCATTGTTGGAATGCTTACTGAGCTGTGGGCTCCAGGCCTGCTGGGTTATTTGTCACACTCCAGAAAGCTCACAGCAGCCAGAAAAGAAACCTCCATGAAAGGGCGAGAGCTTACACAGTACAGAGCGTTGCTTCTTCAGATGATAAGAAAAAAATCCTTTTATAACTACAACATTGGAATCATGTTGTTTTATTGTTGCTGTTTTGTATCTTTTAGTATCATTTGTATAGCCTAAAATATGTCTCTTATGTTCTCTTTCTTCTGCAAAATGCTCCTGGACTCCCAGCACATTAGCTGATACTCCATAGTTGTCTTTTGAAAGTACTAAATTCAACCAAACCCCAAATGAAATGTGGCTATTTGCTCAGAATTCAATCAAAAACAGGTGCAAAATGCATTAAGCTCAATAGTCAAAGCAGCCCTCCCCTCCTCTCTTTCTCTCTCTGTGTGAATCTTCCAGCAACAGATGGCCGATGGAGAAATCAGCAACACGTTTATTTTCTCTGGCCTTTATTTTAACAAAACTGTGTCATAATTGGATGGCTACCCGAACACACATATTTTAGTATACATTGATTCTGTTCCAGCGGAGATATTTTCATCTTACATCATCCAGTGAACTGAATATGCGTGCCTCTGGGAATAAGTCGCTTTTCACCAACAACAGTTAAAGATTTAGTTTTTGTGTAAACAAAAAATATGCAAACGTGCATAAAATGCTATGCATAATCATCACACACACACAAAAAGTACAGACACACGCAGCCTCAGAGCTCTGTGCTTTACTGCTTGTAATGTATTAAGTTAACCTTGGAGACACCCTATGGTGCTTTAGCTAGGGCTGGCAACGATGCCTTAATCTCTGCAGGGAATGAGAAGATGAGAAGACAGAAGGAAAAAAGATACGCTAACAACTAGAGTTTAACTTCAGAGAAAAAGTGAGATCATTTTTGACATGTATGTGTGTGCATAAATGTGTGCAGGTGTTCATGTGTGCGTCTGTGTCTGTGTGTGTGAGGCGGTAATGTTGGAGGTCGATATCTGCCTGATTTGATATGTAAAGAAATGCAAATATAAAATCAGTGATAGGATGCTGGTGCAGGCTCACAACCGAGAGAGTTGCTGTGGGTTGCGTGGAAAGGTTGGGACACAGGGGGCAGGGGTGGGTTTGGGGGCGCATGCGGTGAGAGGAGGTCAATGATGTGAATTCCATCGATCGCAGGCTTCCTGACAAGTGTTCAGTGATTTCCTGTCCCTGACAGAAATATTGTGCTTGTTAATCCATTTGAGTCAGAGCAGCAAGGGGGCTCAGTGAAAGAGGCAGAGAGTCTGTGTGTGTGTGTGTGTGCTGCTTGGAAATGGTGGAGTGGTGGGGTCAACGCAAACAGGATGCTAATGAGTCTGCGCTAATCAATGTGTGCTTAATCAGCTATTCAGCTCTGAGTGGCCACGAGAAGGAGGGAGCGGTGAGAGAGTGTTGGGAGGAGTTCATGAGAAAGTGCAGGCCCAACCTCTGATTCACTCCCTTTGTTGAGAACATTGGTTCTCAGGAACCCCTTGATGAATGCAGATTTACTTTCCTTCAGACAGTGAAGCACCCAGTGTGTTGTTGGCTTTCTGAATGAGCAGCTGTTCTGCTGCTTCACTCCTCTGGAAAATAACTTGATGATATGCAGTGTAAACGATGGTGACTTCATGATTTGTGACTGTTGAATACACACATATAAAATATTATCTAATATATCTATTAGGGAGGAAGCACTTTTACAGACAAAATGTGCATCCACACAAGGGTGTAGTCTGTTCTGATTTTGCAGAATGATGCAGGAAATGAGTCAACCTGTCGGTCTTCATTCTTGCTTAAGATGATCCACCATACAAACCAATTCCCATTATAATGAAGTAAATTCTTCTATCAGCCAAACAACAGTATATTTATCACTAAATTAGGCATTTGCTAAGCCCTACCCCCCTTAGTTACTTTCGCTATGCCTGGAAAGCTCACCGTTCTGGCACAGCAGATATGCAATTTACAATGATACCAGTGGCAGATTTATTATCGAAATTTCTGAAACAATCTGTCTTTGATTTCAGCACGAGGTAGACAAAAGCAGATTTTTCATTTCTAGCCAGCAACTGTCTTTTTACAGCTGAAAGGACAACTGTTGCTGGCAGATTTTATTTGCTGTAGCTAGCTAACTGTTTAAACTAATGTTATCTCCATGAATTGATTGAAAATACTGCTTAGCTTACATATTTGTTATTATTTTCACCTTTAACGTTACAAGAGAAAATGGCTTTTAGCACAAGGACTAACTAATGTGTTTGGCAAACGTAATGCTGTATCGGGTAATGCTGCTGGGTTTGCTGGAGTGTAAACTTCCCCAAATCCAATAAAGAGCAGGGCAGAGATGCTAACGTTACCCTCCTCTCTGATAGAATCCAGGACCGACTTCCACATAGTGGGGAAATAAAGTATAACACAGTGGACATGTGAGTTGTGAACTGGGCTTTTTTTAACGTAACCTGTAACCCCACCAACTAATATAATAATATGCTCCTTGGCCTGGGAAGTTATGCTCTGTTACTACTATGGGTAGTAAGCTAATTAGCCGGACATGCTAACGGTCGCAGCTTACATTAGAGCAGATAAAGACACTGTTTAATCTGTTCCTTACACTTTAGCTCTTGTGTTTTTTTGTTTTGGAGAGGCTAAAAAAGACACCAGTATCACTTTTACTACAGTCCCATTCACACCGCTTCGACATGAAGAGAAATCCAAAGCTTAACAGGCTTGCCATGTCTAGTTACAGTTGCTAAATATGATTGGTCAATCACTGTTCAGGGGAGGGGTTTAGTGAACGATCAGTTGCACAGATAAGTAGTTTGGTATTGTTTTGTGCTATTGAGCACTTATTCATTAAAAAAAAGTTGTTGGAATGATCATTCATTTATTTTAAAAGGTTGTTTAACACCTACACTACTTGTCAAAAACAGTTCTTTTCATGCACTTGCATTCCCATCAACAGATCACACATGTCTTTCATACAGAATTCATAACATAGTACATAATGCTCTTGTTCATAAACTTTCATTATTTAACCCTCTCACATAGGACATTTTCTCACCTTTTTTTTTTCTTTTTTCCAGCATGTTGGTTTCAAAAGTTACGCATTAATCCTGCTCTTTACCCACTCAGAAAAAGGCCACAACTCAATCAGTCTCCCGTCCTCGGGAACAGCGCCCTTTAAAAATGACTCCATACCCTGAGTTGACAGCCCAAAAATGGGAAGAGAGGAATTAATCTCACAGAAAGATGCAGAATAAAAGGGGGGGGGCAGAAAAAGAAGGTGGGGGACGGTGCAGAAACAAGCTGTGTGTTTGGTGAATGTGGGGGCAGGCGAGGTCTGCTCACAAATTGTACACAAATTCTGCAGCACAAGGTATATGCGTGCACACATATATACGCACACCCACACATCCAGTATGCGTGAAGATGAGAGGTGGGAGGGAGAGGGAGCAGGGATCAATCCATATTACGGTCTAATCTGTATCGCCCTGAGCTGCCGCAGACGCAGGGTTTTGGGGGACCTTATGAAGTGTCAACAAGTTGTGATTCCAACTGGAGCTGGCCCCGGAAAATAGGGCCACTGCATTTGGTTGTTAATATTCTATAACAGGCCAGGTCAGTGCAGACACTGTGGTGTCTAGTTCTGAACATTTGACAAAAGGACACATTATTTGGCTGCCTTATCTGGCCACCCAAATAGGATGTGACCTGAGGGCAGCAGCAAGTAGCTGTAGGGGGATGATACGGTAAAGTAGTGAGAAGTAGGTAAGCAAATAGAGAAAAAGATATAAGTGTTGATTCCTGGCAGAGGTCCATATCGATGCTCTTATGGAGTGTGTTAGTGAGATTGCATTGGTGTGCGAACTGTATCAGAATTTGGAAGGAGAACAGAGGCAGATTGGGGAGAAATAAATGGAGAGAAAGATAGATCGCAAAGGACCATGCCAGAATCTCAAGCCTTGGGAGGACGGCATCTCTCTGAGGCCGTCCATTGTGAATCACAAATGCCAATAAATTTATCACATCACAGCATACAAAACTCCTTGTTCTATTTCATTGCTCCTCTTGATCATTCCAACCATTCATCCTGTGAGACAGCAGCATGTACATGTTGATGTCCAATTGATTTACTGTTCTGAAAAATACACATTAACATGCCTAACAGTTGTCACATACCAAACCCGTGACTGTAAATTAAATGGCTCAAGTCTGATGTCATGTCATTTGGCTTGTGTTGGAGAATATTTGATAAGGCTACATCATTACAAACCCCCCTGTCTATCTATGTATCTATTCAGGTAAATGAGCAATAGCTCTCGTTTGAGCCGGAAAGCCGAGCTGTCATTAGTCTGTCTTCAAATACACCCACTAGCTCTAATGATGTAAAAACATGCCTGGCTATGCCTGAGCATGAGCCGTTTGAAGAGTATGAAAAAAAATGAAATAAAAAGGGTTGAAGAAAGATGGATGTAGCAACGTATGTCTTCAGATGGAGGTAGTATTTCACCACTGAGAGATGGAGAAGATGATGGGATCTTTTCGTGAGGTGGCGATGTGTGTGTGTCAGTGTGTCTGTGTTTCAGTTTTATTTTCATTTTAAAGAGGAATGGGCTTTTAACATGCAACTCAGAATCTGTCTGTCTGTCAACCACTCTTTGATGTCCTGCTGCTTCTGTAGCTTTTGAGAGGGCTTCGGTATCATTAAGCACTTCCAATGAGTCCCACGTAGAAAGATGACTGGATCCCAAAAGTTTTTCATCATCAATAAAAAGGAGTCTGTCTCTCCTTTAACTGGGAACTTCAATCAACTTTAATTCATTCATTTGTCCATAAATAACCTGCCTGTGATTAGCCAAATGATATTCTTTTATCGTTGTTAGAAAATCTATCACTGCCCTCTCTCTTTTTTTAGAGCTGCTTCATCACAGCAATGTCTGGTATGTGGTTCATAATGATGTGCAGGTATCCATCGTATGTGACTGATGTGAGGCTAATATGTGGAGAGTTAATATATGCCTGCCACCAGTAAAGGAGAGCATGAGCATGAGTGCACCGCATGCTGAATTTGAACGAGGGGGAAGACATTAAATATTCTTTTTGATTGCATATCCAGCTGCATATTCTCACTGAGGGATTTTGCTTTTAACTGAATGTGCTGTACACAAGCACTTTGCAGTTTAACAAATATTTTTCCCCTGGCAATGTCTCAGCCCACCGGTGGTTTAGTACTTAATCCTTCCCAACAAATTCGGTTACTAGATTCACCCAGGGGTGGGCGGGGAGTTGCCATCTCTACAAAGGGAATTATTGACATTATTAAGCTATCTGTTTACAGTAGAAAAAGCATTTTGTATCACAAACAAATGTATGGTTTCAATCCCTATAAGCCCTCTGTAGGCTATGACTTAGCTCATAATGATGAAAATGACCTTGCTCTAGAGAGTTGGGTGGGCAGGTTTTATTAATGTAGCTGGGAAAACTTGAGGGAATACTAATGTTAGTTGAGGCAACATCTTAGTCCTGCTTATAGGAGTTCTTACCCCAGGTCTCCCCCAGAATCAAGGGTCCTTTTGAAAAAGCCTGTCTTCTCATCTCTGGCTCTGTTCTGAAAGCTCATTAGGACCAGAGATCAAAGAGTGGGGCAGCCAGCCTGTGAACTGGACACTGTGGGCTATTTCCATCTATTTATCACTCATACGGCTATTTTGGCTCTCACTGGAGGTGATCTGCATCCAGATCGCACCACAACTTTCCTCTGTAATCATGCCATTTTGGTGACATCCATCAGCAGCCATACACCAAGAGTTCTCTGAACTGAATGCCTGTTTCCAACAAATGCTGGCCTACACATGAAAAGCTTATTCACAAGTTTGAGTAATGAACAGCTATAACCATGTCCATATTAGACCTAAATGTTGAGGCTGTGCTAATTTTACAAAGTATTATAAAGTTTAAAGGGCATTGAAATGCTTCGTGTGATATATACAGAAACATGTCACAGTTCCAGATATTATCAAATGTTGAAATAGCATGAGGATTATTCCTGAATTTATAAATTGTTGGGCATTTCAGAACCAGAATCAGAAATACATTTATATATTTTGTAGTTGTCAATTTGTAGTTGTGTATCTGCTTTTCTCCAAGTTCAGTGGTTTGTTTGGTTTGGTTAATACCCTTCCTGCTAAATTTTGAAACTACATTATGCAACATTTGTGATATTAAAATAGCAACAATGGAGGAAAATCAGACAGAGAGCACAGAAATGTTAAATGTGCCAAAGACAGGATTTATTTCCGTATGTATGTTCTAATAAGATAAACATAATATAACATAAGATAGAATTTTATTCATCCCGAAGGAAACTTTGCCGTTGCCAGTTTATGAGGCAAACCTAGCTAAAACTAATAATACAGTTGTACAATAATACAACAGCGCTCCAATAAATCCAACCTTTATGAAGGTTGTAATGTTCAGTTTTGGTAGAAACTGTTTTAGAAAGGTGTTGATTTAACAGTATGATCATTTTGGAGGATGTGGTTTTGTGTTGCTGTTGAACTGTATTGCGTTATACAGAGCGGTGTTTCTTTATTATATATATATATATATATATATATATATATATATATATATATATATATATATATATATATATATATATATATATATATATATATATATATATGTTTATTTATGCTCCTCCAGAACCACATAAGACATTATACAACTGTTTTCACAGGCTGGTAACTAGTAAACTCAATTTAATGTGTAAAATCAGTGGAGTTCCCGTTTAATACAGACTGTGTGGTTGTGTTTCCAGTCTGCTTTTTCAGCTGGAACTGCTTTGTCTATGCTAGTTCTCTCTGCCTCAGACTAGATGCTAAGTGGGAACTTGATTGAGCTGAGGATGAAAACGGACAGACTAACAATACATATCCTGTCTCAACCTTTTCCCTGCTTTTATAGTCTACAGACAAACACACCTGCAAGCATACATGGGCTTAAACACACATGTTCATTCACTTACATCAATGAATGACCTCAGACAGCCCAGAGCAGGTGATGAGCAGGTGATGAGTAAGCGATCTGTCTGCTTTTGTAGTTGTTTAACGATGACATTGCACAACCAAGTCAAACAATACTGTGAAGACAGGTGAACTGTGGATCTCATTTACTTAGTGCAACTCTGTTCTCCCTGAATACACAGACTAGGGAACACAGGGACAGTATTTAAAACCTTTAAAACCTTTCTATTCCTTGGGCTTATAGTGCCCACATCACACAGGACAAGGGTAGAGAAAATGTGCAAAGCAGGAGTCTAACAGAAGCTGGTCTATGATGGATGAGCCATAAGGGACAATGTGTGACTGACAGTGTCACACTGTAGTGACCTCTCTACACATATTTTACATTATACCTATATAGCCTTTCCACTCGTACATGTCCCCTTATTCATGTCATAAACATACCAGAACAGGGCAGTGACCCGTTCCCTGGAGCAAGCATTTTTGCTCTCATAAGCTGTCCAAACATTTCTGCCTTTGAAGGCCTTTCTCATTTTTTTCTGCTTTCGTGTGGTACCTGGCTTCTTCTAAAAGCAACACTCACACTACTGATTTATACTTCAGAGAGACTGAAACTGAGTGGGTGAGAGAAGGGAGAGGGAAAGGGAGTGAGTATGTGTCTATGTGATTTGGTGTGTTCATGTCAGCCGATTGTGTGCTTTGCTGCAGGAGAGCGGGATGTTTCATTGCAGGATTTGTTTTTTGCCAATTAAACAGACACTAATATCCGTCACAATGCCTGAGCTGAGGGGGTTCCAGGTTGCTATCTTCGCAGTGTGCAGAGCAAACTAGGTTACTCCGTCTACATAAAAAAGTTGATTGCAGCACATCAGAGCTAAAGCAGCCCGAACACCCCAATGGAGCTCAACTCGTTGGAGCTCAACAGATAGGACTTCCTTCGCTAAATCAGCTCCTGGAAAGTTGTCAACACAGTTCTGCCAGAACTGCTGCTTCTCTTCTTCTTGTCTGTTATAGTTGCCTTTTTTCTCTTTGCCTCAGTGTTTAGTGTTTGCTGACTGATGGTGAGAGAGATAATGAGGAGGGTGTTCTTTCTTTTTGTCCCCATGTCCTGCTTTTGCATTGCCACACACATTCATACATCCCAGAATCACTATATAGTATGTTTGTATAGCGTATGTGTCTATATGTGTGCGTGTATGGGGTATCCATGAAATTTTAATTTAAAAAACTGTAAAACTGTGTTTGAAGTTTAAACACTTTATTAATAGATTTTTTGACCACTTGGTGGCAGCGGAACAAGCTGTTATCACAACACTAACACATTCACATCACTTTTTAAAGCTGATACGGCTAACATGTTAAAAAAGACTTCCAGCAAGAAATCCAGCAGACTCGGAGCAACATTAGCATTCATTTGAAATCATGTTTCTGTATCTAAGTTCAATATTCACTCTCCTTTTAGCTTTGGCCTGGACTTCACCAACTCTTGAGTAAAATATCTGGCTTTTAGCAGCTAAATGCTCCACTATATTCACAAGTTAGTTGGTAACTTTGTCTGTCTGCAATTTGGTGCTGGGCAGGTAGTGTTCAGTGGGTTTATCAGAGCTTTTTCACTGAAAACAGCTGCCTGTTGCAGCTGGAAACGAGGTTGATAAAAAAAACAATAAAGTTGCGGTCCATAAAACCAAAACAATGAGTTGAATGACTCTAAAAAGCTCAATAGAGCTGCAGGGAAGTGCAGGGAACTGCAGAGTTGGTTGATAATTCTCTGTGGGTACACTGCAAGTAACACCTTTCACATTACACAAAGTAATTTTACTAATTGGTAATACAGAAATATTGATTAGGGCAGCTTTAAGATAAGATAAAATAAGCTAGAACTTCATTCATATTCATCCTGAAGGCAAATTGTGTGCCCAAGATGCCTGGTATACATAATAAAATGGATACATACATGATATGAATATACTGTACATACATAAATAAAATATACATACATAGAATGAAGTCAAAGGAGAAACTAAATTAAATCGTAATAGTAATAGTACGTAATCATGGTGCTACATATGAATGAAAATTGCGGTACGGGTACAATGTTACAAATCACAAACAGTGAATAAACTGTACAGAAAGGTGCTTCTGTGCAAATTAGATACATGGAAAAGTATTAATGCAATATTAAAATTAAAACACTGTCAGAACTGTTTCTTGAGAAAACTATTTTTCCTTTTTGTAATGATGTTGTAAACATTTGGGTGTCCTATGTAAAAACAAGCCATACTATCATCCAGCTTTTGTAATTAGAAATAAATCTTGTCTCAACATGTTCTTAATGGGTGACAGGCATAAAAATATTAAAATAGGCATATAAATGAGGGTTGAATGAAGGTTGAGCTAGAGGTTAAAGGAGGTCAAGTGAAAAGGAATCAATGACAGAGTGTGACACAGCTACAAGGTCCTAGGTTTGATCCACAGCCACTTGTGCATTCTGTTTGTTCTCCCTATGTACATATGGGTTTCTTTCTTCTAGATACCCTGGCTTCTTCCCACAACCCACAGACATACAGTCAGGTGGATTAGAGATTCTAAATTTCCCACAGGAACAAATGTGTGTGTGTGTGTGTGTGTGTGTGTGTGTGTGTGTGTGTGTGTGTTTATCTGTCAATCTGTGTTAGCTCTGTGATAGACTGGCAACATGTCCAGGGCTTTCCCTGCCTTCTGCAGAGTGTGTGCTGGTATATGTCCCACCCCTTCCCCATTATTATTAGCCTGGAAAGAAATAAGTGAGAAAAGACAGCACCTCTTTTTTGTCCTGAGAAACAAAACTTGTGTCAAAGTAATATGGTGAAAATTGCCAGTGAGTGGTTCACTGCAAGCAATAGGCGCATGCATGTGTGTGTGTTTGCATGTGTGTGTAGGTAAGTAGGGCAGTTCTACATTAATAATGGCCTGTCACTGTGTATTTTTTGAGGCAGTGCGAGCGATTAGATCTGACTTAAACTGTGTCCCACTTCCACACTATATACTAATACAATTTTCACTATGTACTAAACTTCATAGTACACTGTTTTGGCAGTTAATGTTCAAGAAATTCATGCACTTTGCTGTTTTGTACTGACAATGAAACCTGCGCCAACAAACATCAATCAGACACTGATTTTGGAACACTGCTGCCAATTTCAATTTTGGAAACATAACAAAGAGAAAGCAAACTGTTTTTCCAAGCATTTAATACTTATTTAATACTCATGTAGCTGTCTCAATACCATCCAGAATTTCTGTGAGCAGATCTTTCCCCAACATGATACTCAATAATCAAGCAAATTTAGCATGCATACTGACATCTTTGTGTATAATTTTCCAGTGTGAACGCACTACATACTTAAATCTTGGTCAGAAATTATATGTAGTATGGAATTGGGACACAGCTTTGCTCTCAGCATGTGACAGCCTGGGCTACACATGCAATAATGCAAAAAAATTCCTGCTTTCATTTTCCATTGTAGCACCTCATGTATTTGAATGAGCACACTATCTGGATCATCGCACACATACTGTACATATACACAGACAAATTCAAGCTGCTATGTCCATCAAAGAACTGTAAAATTGGGTTTAAGTGCTTTTTAAAAAGTTTCTATCACTTTGTGGTGTGTGACTGATGACTGATGACTCAAAAATGTAATCATTAGTTCATCTCACCTCTTTTACTCTACCCACAAACTTCCTCATCTTATTCCGTCCAAGGTAGGCAGCTTTAGCTTCGGGCCGCATAATCCTAATTCAATTACTCACAGCCTTAATTACTGATCTTGTTAAATGGCCCTTGTGTGGATTGTAAGTTGGATAGCTAGGCAGCCGAGCCATGTTGCAGGACTTTTCAGGCCAGCAGTACAGTAACCCCCTCACCCAGGAGCTGGCATGAACTTAAGTGTGACACCCACGGACCAGACTGTCTCACTCCGCACCTAGTTCATAATAACATGCTTCTGTCAAAACTGGGCTGGAAGTGTGAATAGACAGTGAAGCATCCTGGTCAACTGCCATATCCACTGATAACACCTACCAGTACAACTGACCAGTATTACATCACACTGAAATAGTGCGATGAGTTGTGTGAAGTGGCAGTCACCCAGAGGGCAGATTTTACAGAGTGGGATTTAAAACACAAAAAATTTGCATGATAAAATTGAAATGTTACTGAAACACTAAAGTATGAAACACGTACAGGTAAGTACCTAAAAAAAAGTTTAGTGTCACTGAAGCAAATCAATACCCTCAAACACCCATTAAATGCCTCCTGCTGGGCAGAATAAAGGAAAGGATGAACACTGACATTTAGCAAATCTAAAGTGGAAAGTAGAAGGTCGAAAGGAAGCTGAGGCTTAGTGCTAAAATGGTAATCTAAAGAAGTGTAATTGTTCTCTGTGTCACTACATCACAGGGTTGGCCTATACCCTCCTGTGCTCTTTGTGCTTTTACACCAAGAGCCGTGAGCTCACCTCTCTGGCTGAGGGCGCCTGCAGACACCAGGGACTCCAGCGGCTAATGGAGGTGGAGGTGCGAGATAGGGAGTGGTCAAGTCTGACTGTGCACCCCTGTGGCCAGTCTCATTTCATGCTCTTTGGCCCTCTTTACCCTGGCCTCAGAGTTAAATGTCAATCAGGAGACTGGAAGGACCGGCACAGTGGATTGGAGGGTCCCACCACGAAGACCGGTTGACCCTGCCGTTTGAAAGCGCCATGAGAAATAGAGAGGAGGGAGAAAGCAAAAGAGAGAGGGGAGAGTTTAGGGAGTGAGACCTTCACTGTCATGGTGATAGGACGGAGCATTCTTGAAAGGCAAGCAGCTGTGCTTTCCAAAAGCCAGGGCCGCCGCCCTGTAGCGCTCCAAAGAGCAGCGCAACAATGCCTGCCTCAGCACATAAATAATTCTTACGTTTTAGAGTATGTATGCATCCACAAATGTGTGCACACAATTACAGTATGTGTGTGCTCTGTCTCATATAAAGATTACCGTATATATACCTTCAACACTGTGGGGAAACTTGTGGTTGGTTTACATGCTTTGTTTATTTTATGTGCGTATTGGAAAGAGCATGCAGCTCTGTTTGTTTTTCCATACTTCTTGTCAACGATCTAATTTTCCCGACCTTGTCAACATGTGTCTCCATGCGTTTGTTTGTGGCAGTGACAGACTGTTCTGTTCTCATGCAGTATTGAGTAGGTTATGACCTAGACATCTTGTCCTCTTCGTCCAACGCCTCTCCATCTTCAGTCTCCACTGACTTGTGTCTAACCCCTTATTGATACCTCTAGCCGTCCATCTTAATTCCACCATGAAAAGCTCACTTTAAAAATACTTCTATTGTATGTTAACAAAGGGGCCAAAGATAGAGATTGTTGTGGAGGTATTTTCCCCCTCTTTCTCAGTTAAATGTATTCCGTCATTTAAGCCTCGCTGATCCCCTTCTTCTTAACCCAACTCTCAGATGTGAGACAGACGGAAGGGCCTGACCGCTGGCCAAGGTTAACAGAGCCTTAAACTGTGTTTGAGCTCTGCATCACACGCCCACCATCGCAGAGATCAAACACTGTTCTTCTCCCAGCTCCCACTGACAACTCTCAGCTAACAAAACTGTCTCGCTTCTCCTTTCTTTGCCCTGTCTACCGTGAACCATATCCAGCCCACAGCAGACCCGATCAGACTTTAAGCCCAGTGTGAATCTTCCTAGTGTTAACCAGTATGAACCTTCCCACATTCATCATACATTTTGATCCTGAATATTTGAGCATGGTGATTGATTGATGCCTGTTTCGATAATCTGTTTCAGTTTAGAATAGTTATCACTTAGGCAGCAGTATGAAGTTATTATAAAGTATATGACAACTTATTAATCATATAAGGATTTAGTGCATGTGTTTGTTATTGACTTTCCTTGTAGGCCTTGTCTAATCTAATCTAAATTCCTGCTTAGTGTTTCAGTGAATCTCATCAAGGAAACAGCAATTTCATCATTATAATGCCAGATTCCTTTACATTAAGCTAATCCCTCTCAAATTACAGTTCATCAGCACTCCCTCTACCTGCCCATACCTTGCAACAAATATACTGTTACAGGGTGCACAAAGCTGAGCTCCAGGATACAAAAACAATCAGTAGTTCATGAGCACCACTCTGTGGCACAAAGTATAATGGCAGCGTTTGCACTGTGCTGTGTAGCCAATAGACAGCAGCAAAGAGCTACATGGCATGACCATGATACCTGTGTGACCTGAATGACAAAATTAAACTTGACATGACAACTGATAGATGTCAATCATCTGCCAGACTGAATGCTGTCACATGTGACATCTACTAGTGCAAAAACCTCTCATCATTACTGGGTTAATTTTCATTCCACCTCCTTATGAGAGCTAACAATCTGTTGTCTTCAATAACAGAGATGTTTGCACTGCCTTTTGAAGCCAATATTTTGAAACCAAATTGTGTAAATGACCTTTGAGTTAGACAACTGCTAGGCTGATTCAAATTATACTACTGACAGACTGAATGTAGCCTCTCTAGGAAGCTAAGACACGCAAAACAGACCTACTCTGATTGTGCCGTGTGGCCTATCCTGTCCTGACAAGTCTGCCACCGCTTAGGAGTTCATTGTCTTCCCTGTGTGACTTTATCATAGCCTCAGGGAAGGTATTCCACTCCTTCCCCTCCACCACACACGCCCACACATTCTGACTAGTGCTCACACGCATACAGAAAACACTTCGCACTTGTTATATGGGTGTGGATTCTGCTGTGCAAGCAAGAACACATATGGGAGCAGGCATTATGACAGCCAGTGTAAATATGAACCCTTGACTCTCAAGGCCTCAGTTTGATAACTGATTAAATACATTTGATGATGAGGTAAGCTGCACAAGGCTTGGAAGAAACCTTTAACAATATGTAATGAACTCCTTATGTCAGTATTTTAATATATGCCTGTGCTTTCACGAGTGCATCGCAAGCGTACAAGCTGACCCAGATCACTCAGAGAATGTAGAGCATTTCAGTCAGATCAATTATTCATAAAAATATGACAGGACGTGCTTGCTTCGACTTGACATGCCAGAGACATAATCTAGATGGTTGCACCTTAATGGCCGGGATAATGTACATCACTAAATAGGCAAAAGCCTAGTTTACTGAAATCAGGGTTAAAGGTGGGGTATGCTATTCTGGAGAAATCCAATACCATGACCAATACCATGATATAGAGCGAACAACGACACAGCAAGTAATGAATGTAACTAACGTTCACTAGGTTGTGGGTTAGCAAACTGTCACTACAGTTGATGCAGCGACGCTAAGAGCCAGAGAGGATGAGACTGTTTCCCAGAGCCAGCAAACCAGCTCCAGACAGCGATACTCACAACTCTTCTGCTACTATAGCAAACATTACAACAACAGCATATCTTGGCAAACTAGAAAGTAAACTGAATGTCTGCGGGCAAGTCACTTAACGTTACCTGACACACAAATCATGGCTGGAATAATGTTGTGTGGCTCAATCCGAGCCAATTTGTTTATTTCCCATTCACAGAGCCAGGGCTGTGTACAAACACTGGAGTTTTTTTTCAGTGCATACACTGAACGGACAGCTAGCGGACTGAGGAGTTATTTGCTGAATCTGATAAAAAAGACATGTATTGGATTAGAATCGCATGCCCCACTTTTAAATCAAGAGTCATTCTTCCCCCTCTCTTCTGCTTCGTTCCTTTAATTTCCCTGTCATAAGAACATGTTGTAGTAGGGGAATGGTAGATATGACAAAAACTAAAAAGCTGCTGTATCCCATGCATCAAGTCAAGGTTTCAGTATGCCCAACAGGGGGCTCTGTGCTTCTATTTAAGCTGTATATGGTTTGAAATACTTAAAATATCAATATTTGCAACTAACCTTTTCAGTCACAAAGGTCCATAAGTTACAAAATGTGATGGCTTCACACCTGAACTCATTGTGCAGGCACGAACAGATTGTACATTTATTTAATTATTTATTGCTAAGCTTTTTCAGTGGCCTGGTTAAGATCAGGTGGGGGAAAATGAAAAGAATATAAATTTTTCTGTCTGCTAACATCATAAAAATTAAACACTTTTCATAAAACATTTTTATGAAATAAAACATTAACATTTATGTGAAAAGAGCAAAGGTGCTATTTCACAGAGGTGATAGCATATATTTAATCAGTTTGGCTATTGTTCAGGCAGTCATCTATTAACTGATTACAAGACGAGATGCAATCCAAGATCTTACCACCTCGGCTAAACAATTTCCTGAGGGAAACTCTGCACATACTGAAGATTAAAATCTGAAATGTCTGAAGGTCTCATGCTCTCTTATCAGTGTAAGGACAGAATTAGGAAATACCTTAACCTGGCCTAACCTGAGGAATGCATGTGCACAAAAGTAGACTAGCCTTGATGCTAACCCGTGGAAGGTGCTGGAGAACTATGAAGGGCCTGGACCTGGCTCAAGAAAAACTGTATAGACAAAAATAATAATCTTAGAAAGAAGATGTAGTGGAGCAATTACATTGCTGGGAAGAAGCCGCACAGTGTGCCAAGGCATTTTCTGAGGAAAGATACTCTAACTTGTTATGTGCAGAAAGAAAGAATTTTTTAAAAAATGTTGGAATATTGACACTAAGAATACCTTCAGTGGAACAACCAAAGACAAAGTATGATGACAAGCAAAAACCTCAACATGTGACTGGCTAATGTTCTCATACTGTACGTCCTCTATATGTGCTGATGAGTACCCACAGGTTTAGGGAAATACGCAGGAATACTTGGAAGACAGAATTGCTCACAATCTCCATCCAACAGAATCAACCTGGGTCTGTTGCACTCCAACACTCAGCAGTCTGTTTGAATGAGTCCCTTATTTAATCAGGTAGTCTTGTTTAGATCAAGATGTGTTTTTTCAAGAAAGAAAAAAGACGCATAAAAAATTATAAGTTCAGTTCAGTCACATGTTCCAAAAACATCAGAATCAGAATCAGCTTTATTGGCCAAGTATGTGTACACATACAAGGAATTTGACTCTCTCTTTTTTTGTTGTTCTCGATGTACTTACACAGAAATAGACATACAGCTAAAAACAAGGACAACAAAGCTGAACAAAATAACCGTTAACTATTATGTACATACAAGTAGGTGAGAAAAGATATAAATATATATAAAAAGTATATATATAACAAAACAACATTGAAATGTGTAAACAATAAGACAATGGGGCAGAGTGCAAAGAGTGCTGGAATAAATATAGAATGATTAATGTAACAGGTTACTTTATATACATGAAGAAGGTGGATATGACAGTATCAACAACTCAGACATCAAAAAACACGCGAATTAAGGCAAATGTCAGTGACTTAAAATGAGACTATACTGAAATAATGAGAGGAATACACTATTTTGTAGATGTCTGCCATGGAGAGACATACTTTGTTTAATGAGGAAATGGAGAAGCAGAGACACATTAACGTAACCAATGTACCTTAATTAACATTACATTAATAGAGAATGTCATCTTTTAACTTTATTGTGAGACTTATTGTTGATACATAGCCTACATACATATTCTTAATTGCTAATGCACCATTTCAAACCAGTAGTGTTAAGCATCCCTTTACTAGCTGCAACATTAAAGTTATGTACACATTAATGCATCAATAACTATAATCCAATAATATAATATACATGATTCTGAAATGGTTCATGCTGCATAATGAGTTGGTACTTTAAGTATATTTTAATGCTAACACTTTTATACTTTTTCTAAAGTTAGTTTTTGAATGAAGGACTTTTACTTGTAACTGAGTTTTTCTACACTCTGGTAGGCTATTGCTACTTTTACTTAATTAAATGATCTGAGTACTTCTTCCACCACTGTCTATGTCGGAACTGCATTCTGCACAAACTACTCAATTTTAATGATTAGTGAATTTCCATACTGTCACTGTATGCATGCAAAAGACGGAGGATTTAGTTTATGACTCCATGTGGCACACTTGCCAGCTCTGTGTGTGAGTCTATCTATCTAACCCTGGAAACAGACAAACACTGGTTTGTCAACTCTGAATTGAAATTGAAACACGCCCATCCTCTTGTTGACAGATTGACATGGCTAATTCCTCACGCAAGGGGGCGCTGTTATACTGGATGAGGTCTCCCAGCCCGAGTCTAGGTTCAAGACATTAACGTGTGTGTGGTGTGTGTGTATTTCCAGTGAAAATTACCCGGAGACGGACTGAGACAGTTTTTGACCGTACCAATGTGTGTAGCCTATAAATATATTATACTAACCCCGGCGGAATCATCTCATGGACTCAACAGTATATCGAAAATGAGGGAATAATCGGAGGAGACACACGGCGAGGCTCGTCTGTAGCTAACGTTTTGTTGAACTGCGAGTGGGATCACAGCTGCTGGCTACGAAAATGTCGGGAAAAATAGAGAGCAAGCAAGGTAAGTCCTGCCCGGCTAGACCTAACCACACTGCTCCACATTCGGGATACTGTATAACGGTATTCCTCACACGGGGCACGGATGGATCAAATGTAGGGTCTGTTAAGCAATACATACGCTTAAATGGGGCTCCAAATAACGTTGGACGAATTTATTCAGTGTAAATGGTGGTTTAATTGGGCCTTATGGATTGTTCTTTTCACGGCTATACAGTTAAAATAAAGCGTCACCATATCTGCTAGCTGGTATTAGCTAATGTTACTCGCTGGAGCAAATGGCTTTTCTGCACCGTTTCAACCTCATGCTGACTAGAGATAACTAGCTGGTTAACTGACCAGTAAATGATTAACGTTGTTACTACTCCAGCAAGTCAGCCAGATGGATGTCGTGGGCTAGCTAGCTTAGAGAATACCATTTAAATGTGCTATCATTCTATAGCTTTCATGGTACTTCACCGGCATTTCACCATTCACTCTCAGCTCAACGGTCGTAAATATACCGTGGTTTGATTGTTTGATGTCATCGATAACATTCAAAAATAAATTTCTGCTTTTCACCCGGGAAGAAACATTTTAAGACCATTAAATAAATGAGCATATAGTGTTTGAAATTCCTTTTCTGCTCCATAGTTGCCCGTTAGCAAACATTTTAAGACTGGTTTGTATCGGTGGCTAGCAACAGCTAAAGGTTAACGTTAGCTTTTCACTAGCCAACGCTAGCTACGTTGTTACCTAGTACACTGGAGTTGTAATGCGTTCACGCCCAAGGCTGTCGTGTGTAATTGTGTTGTTGATTTCAATATTGTGCACGTGGCATTTCTCGTTGCTTTGACCCTCCTTGTGTCTACTAGCCGTTCATTTTGTATGCAGCTTTAAAGACAAAGCACAGCAGCGCACACTTAGTATGAGAGGAAACAGGGTGGTCTCGGGTAGTTATGCCTTTGGAAGGAAACTTTATACCCGCCAGCTACACTTGCATCCCACTCCACCAGCTGTCTCCCTGCTTCGCTCCACACATACAGTCCTGCCCGGTGATGCCTGCAGTGAATGGCACACACACACACACACACACACACGCACACAGCTCTCAGTAACAGGCGGGGAGGGAGTGTCATCCACCACTAGCTCAGTCATTCTTCATAGGCGTAAAAGTTTCCGATTCATTTCATGTCTTGCAGACAGATGACTACATATGGTCACAGCTAACTGAAAACTCAGAGGCAGCGTAGTTTTGGGAGATTCTGGCTCAATGATACATTAAAAGGAAATACAGGTTACAGTGTATTTTGATATTAGTCACTATGAGCCCAATCCATCACTTCTCTCCCGCTTCCCCAGGATTCCTAGTTGTGTTTACTGGGTCAGTTGTTGGTCTGCTGTCTCTGCTCTCTTCGACATGTACTCATTGATCCCAAATATGTCCCCAGAGGACACACTATGCTGGATGCCACTGAAATGGAAAGAGGGGGCAAGGCTGGGGGACTCATGGTAGCACTGAAAAACTGTGCAGCAGGCATAGCTTCAGTGTCAGCCTGTTAAGCCTTTTCCTCAGAGAGAGAGAATGTGTGTAAGGATTGGAGAAAATAGCTGGTGTTAAAAGGAGACTGTTGTCTATGTGGGCTTAGGCTGTGGAGACTCTGCAGAAAGGGGACCCGTTTTAGACCTTGAAAGAAGGAGATTAATTCACTGGTGCCTCGAGGAGAAAATTTAAAAGGGAAACGATTTGTAGAAAGCAAAATAAAGTTCCCCCCTATAAGTAGGGATCCCTGCACATGGATAAGGTTATGGTTTAAATAGTGATATGCTGTACCATGCAAATGGTTACCATAGCAGACGACCAAGTAGGACTATCAATGCACACATGGATACCAAGCTCCAGCAGGAGACTTATAGCCAGCATTTCTTCCAGAGTCACTAGCTGCATCAACATACTCCCTAATCACCATGGAGACAGTGCCCTGCTGTCACTGACTTGTCCTCTCTTGGGGGTAAACAGTACACGGTTACCTGATAGGGTTGTCTCTGCACCCAGTTGTGTTGAGCTTAGGATGTCACCTCCTAGGGAATCACATGGGTGGTTCTTGTGTCAGTTTCAACACTGAACCCCATTCTCTGTATACGCACCCACATGACTTCATCACTCAGGCAGCCCAAACTGTAATCCATAAACAGATTCATTGGCTGTGACGGTGTTGTTGCCCAAAAGCCAGTTGCAGCAGAGAACTCATCTCAGTGCTTACCTCAGAGAAGACTGAAAATGTGGGAGTGTAGGTATTATGTTTTTTAAGTTCACACTTGGTGTTGGACTTGTTTAAATTGACTCAGAAAAGGGGGCTGTCAGGGTAATTGGATTGTAAAATGAAAAGAATAAAGGTACTCAAACCTGAGGAGGTTTTAAATCTGCCTTTACACATGTACATATTGTGTTTTTAAATAACAATCCAGTTTATTATGTCCATTCATCCACAGGTCTCTTTCTCTGTGTAACTGACTTTGATCCAGAATTGGGTAAATTATAATTTTCTCCCTGGTACAAAACTAGCTAATGATGAGTGATATAAAATGGTTTGGATGGGCTTATATTGTTCATGAAATAAGAAATACTTTCTATTCCATATTTTGGTGTAGGGACTTAGTTGAGGCATTCTGACGTGCTGTACTGTGATACTCTCTTTGTGAATGCTTTCTGAAATTAGTGATTAATTGCTCATTGAATGTTTAGTATGTGTATTTGTCTATTGTAATGCTTTTAATGACCTAATTAGACTCATTGGAATGACTCCACTGTTGCAGTTATAGTTGGCACTGATACATTTAATGCAACACCCCTGAAACAGGATTTATCATTGTTGACATGGTCAGATTTTTGGGAAAAGTGACACAGAATTTAAGTAATGCGAACACCTTCAGCTTCATGTTGCAGAATAAACCCTGCATCCACTTTTCAGGAAAACATTCCTGTAGAAAAATATGGTAGAGATGCACATCTGGTGTCATCCTGTGTATGAAGTCTTCATTCACATGAATAATTCTAAAATTGAATGGCTTGACTACGACTTATATCATTTAAAGTTGCTCCTTGTTGCCAGAATATGTGCACTGTGTTCATTTTACAGACTATGAAATTTGTTTTATTCTGAAGATAAGTAGAAGCTTGAAAGCTCAAATATCTTGTGCCTTTGTCCATGCTGTGTTGAAAAAGAACTGTACTGTGACCCTAGTAGTGGCATTATGCTTATGGCTTATGCATGGATCTTGTGAACATGTTTGCCACTTATTAGGATGTTTGTACTGGTGTTAACAGTTACATTTCCATCAAATAAATAAGCCTTTGAGTGTTGTTTTTGTATCTTCGTCTGACAAACTTTACAGCAAGAAACACATGTATAAACACACAACTTCATGACTAAAAGAAACAAGCCTTAATTGAGGCTATATTTGTATTTTTGCCGTTGCGAAATTTGTATGTCTTTATTTTCCCCACAGAGACTGGGACTGTGACACAACAGTTTTGGCATGTCACTGTTGGTAACAACATTGTGGGAGTAGCACAGTGTTTTATAATTAGCCTGTAGACTTCTCTCCTACTGGACAGTCAATGGTAGTAGCCAGCCACAGCGGAACTGATCCATCAGTTCCTTATTTTAGGCTCCTCTCCCCCCCTGCATAGTGTGGGAGTGTGTATCTGTGTATTTGCCTTTGACAGGGGTTAGCTCTAATGCAAAGAGTTCACTCTCAAGCATTCCTAGAGTTAACACTGAAGTGTAAGTCGTTTTGATGGCTTTGTGTTTGCTAAGTGGTTACTGCATCTCTTCAAACTGAAATATCTTCTTGTCTGATGTTCATAAATAGCAATCCCCACATGCCTTAGTCACTAAAACTCTGAGCAAGAGCTAAAGCAGTCGTGATTACAAAAGGGTTCCCCGGATGATTAGGTTTATGCACATTGCTGATGAGTGATCCCACTGTTGCACAGAGCAAGCTATGGGTCTTGGTTTGACATGCTGCAATTTTGAGGTTTGATGGCAGAAAGCATTTCACCCTCCCTCTCCCACAGAATGAGAGGCTTGCTGTTCCCATATAGGTTTAGCTGTGTTGTAATTAGTTGTTTTTTTTGTGTGTGTGCTGTGTATGGGAAAGCAGAAAGAGGGAGGGAATAGAGCTTAAGGAGAGAAAGAAAGCGGGTGGAGAAAAGGTTGAGCCTTAATGGGAATCGAGTCTCTGCACACAGAGAGAATCCGGGAGAGAAATGGATGGATTACATGTTGTGTAGTGACTGGACCAAGGCTATCGATGAGCAATGGAAGGCTATGTCTTTGAAAGCAATCAGGTCTTTGTAACATGAATATTTTCAAGGCCATTCTGCCTTCAACATCTTCCAAGGAGCTAAACGGCAGTTAAGATTGTTTTCAGAGAGCTCACATGTAATTCAATACAACGTCCATTTACAGTTCGTATTCATCCTCTCTACTTCCATCTCTGCTCTTGAGACTTCTTTCTCAGAGGGGTTCGTCTTATAAGATGATGCTTCACTTGATTTCTCTTCTGTGTGTTGGTGTACATGCCAGAGAGCAGGTCAATTATTCCCACAGGTAGCCTTGCTCAGTTCCTTGTGTCTGTTCAGTAGGTCCCCTTTTCAGATAACTGTGGGTTGGACCTTCTCCAGGACCGCTGATGACAGCTTAGACCGCTTCACTCAGACGTCCAGGATTATGTGATTCTAGTCCTATTTACAAGACATTACAAGAAGAATTATTTAATAAACAATCGACTCAGGAAAAGCACATTGCTTTTCCATTCCTCTGGCCTTCTCTCAGTGCTATTTGTGGATCTTTCCTCTGAAGTGCTGTGTGTCGCAGCTGACTCAAGAGAGAATGATCATGCCGACCGGTTATTTTGTGACTAACTCTCAGCAGTGCCATTGAGTGATAGCTGTAAAAATGACAGCCTGACCAACAAGTCATCAGTGTACAAAAAGTATAACCATCATTATCACTCCTGGACCAGTAGCTGTGTGGACTCAGGCCTCTTGGATGGGCAATATAAACTGGAGGAGCCAGGCCTCCTCAGAGGACACAGATTCCTCTCTACAGGGGGATCTAGATGAGGACACAGGTAAAGACACACAAATATATACAGTTCTTCTCCTGATGCATGCATGGTGGACTGTAAGAAGATCAATTCTACACTTGCTGTTTTCTCATTAATGCTGACATTAGTCTATTGCTATGGTGTATACAGAGTCCAAGCACTGGAGAAATGGGACTGTTGACAGTGAGTTTCCCCAAAATAGTTAAATCTTTTGCATTTTATTTTGGGTATTTAAATGATAATAACAATGAAGAAACTGGATATAACATTTTAATAATCTGTTTTCTCCACAATTCAAACGGCAGACAGCCTAAACAAGTCAGAAGAACAGGCATGCATTGAAATGTAAATGAACAGGCTGGAATGCAGACTCTATTCGGTGCTAAAAAATATTCTCAAGCACAAGGTTCTGTTTGACTTGCACAGATACTGGAGTAGCTGGATAAAGTTTCATGGATACTATGCATTTATTCAACAGATTTTTTGTTAAATAAATGCATAGTTGTATTGTTTTTTTTTTTTGGGATGTGTACTTCTTTGTTTAAGGCTGCTGTTGCATGCTGTCGCCAGTTTTGGAGCTTTAATGTAAAATAGGCGCACTGGCAGAATGAAATGCAGGGGACATTCCTCTCTGTGCTTTTTGTGTCGTGTGGCTTTATAGAAGGTGCTCATTTGCTCTGCTGAAGTCTTGGGTGGACCCAGCCTAAGGAGGCTGCCCTGCTGGGCCATAGCCGTCCATCACAGACTGCCTCTCTGCCTTATCACCTCCAAAGTTAGTAGACCAAAGCCATTGCTTCTTTAATCTTGGCTGATCAGGTGAGGATCTGCCAGCGTGACTAGATGCTGTGGTCTTAATCCAGTTACACAATACAACAAATTGGTATTGGTTAACTATGGGGCTGTAGACTTGGCATCTTAAATCCAACCTGCCTGCTTCTCTATGGTAGCTTAGCCTGTTTGTTGACCCACGTGTTGGGGTTAACACTGTTTGATTTATTAATGTTTATAGTGAGTTTGTGCTTCTCTTGTTAAGCTGTGTGAACAGATCCACCCTGGTGAGCCGGTAGCACATAGCGGCTCCATAATTAAGGTAGTTGAGTCCATCATTGTGTAATTACACAGTGCAGAGTGCCATAATACCTTGTTTTGAAAACAGTCCGTGGTGCGCTCGGCCTAATAAATCTGTACACTTCAGCCCAGCAGGCAGTAAGAGTCAGTGTTTGGGTGGGTGTGTGTATCTTGTATGTCTACCCTGGCCTGTCCAGTCTCCATAGCTGTGATGGCCCTCATTGGGGACGGGTAGAGTGAGTGATGTGTTTCAAACAGACAGACTGCATGGTGGTACAGATGAGGAGGTCTCAGTTCAGCAACAGCTGAGTTGCTACCGATTGTTTTGAACTACTGTAAATAGTCTTACACCACAGTTGGCTTGACTGTAGTGAAGATCCACAGTAAGGATCATCAAGAGGACAATTCCATTTTCCAGTCTCTTATAAGCAGAAGCAGCTGATACTCAGTGCAGATTTATAGCTGCACAAGAATGCAGTTGTGTTAACTAATTACACCTTCTGCCGTATCTCTTAAGTTTTTTCCAGATTGAAGAATCACTTTACCAAACCCCAAGTCTCCACAGCATTCATTCTGATACAGTATAAAGTTCATCTAAGGGACTAAGACCTAGACATGCTCATGGTGTTTGTTTATTTTTATCCTGCAATAAGTTAACTGGATCAATTGAAAGCACCTGGTGGTATAGGTGTAAAGTAATTCTTGACTAGATGCTAGAACTAAAACTAGGAGGGCTGAAAATCACTACTGAAACTCCTAATGTGTCCTATGCCATTTTCTTTCAGTTCTTGTTTTGCAGTGATTTCAATTGAGTTTGTGTTTCTGCTTGCTAAGATTTGTTTTTTAACATTTCTTGCAAAACTACAAGTTATGGATACATAATATATTTCCATTTTAAACCAGAGCCAGCTTTGGTAATGTATTTTGTCCAAAGGAAGACAGAGTATTTCCATTATTCCTGTGAATCACATCAACCTGTGATAGCATGTCAATTTGAATGAAGAAACCCAGTGTATTACATGGTTATTTAATGCACTTGCTGACTACCATGCATACATTACAGATACAGTAATGGCCACCACTAAGAATGAAGAAAGGAAATATCTGCCTGCATGCAATTTTCTAAGCAGCCAAAGTAAAGTGAGCAGCAGGGAGAGAGTCAGAAATAGTGAGTGGCCTTGGTGTGACTGAGAGTAACAATTTCAATGGCTGAGGGAAAATGTGGAGATCCTGAAAAAGGGTTATATGTCAAGTCGTGCTTGTTTGTATGCTCGTATTGAGTGTGTCAGATCATTCAGACCCCAGGGTGGCATGGCTGGGTCAGGGAGCTGGCATACAATGAAGGGGATGTCCCACAGTTGCTGCCAGTTTCCGATACCAGTCTAAATCAGGAATGGAGAGAGACGTTGACATTGCTTGCAAACAAGTCACCGTTGTTGTCAAGGCAGATGTGGGCTTGTGTATGTATGTGTGTGTGCTTGTCTGGGTACGTAAATTATTCTGAATCGTTGGTTTGATAATTTTTTATCATACCCAAACAATATATGACATACTTTCATGCAGACACACACAATGTTTATTCCGTCAGTGACTATGACCAAGCCTGTAGCCCTGTGGGCAGAGTGTGGACTTGATGTTGAGTGTGTCTGCCTTCACTGACCCACTTCCTCTTGGATGTTCCTCCTCATACAATCTGAATGAGAGAATATGTTTTTAAAATAGCAATAAAACATGCAACACTGTGGATTTATGACCTTCCAAGGAAATTGCAGAGTGAATTAAGTTCGCTCCTGCAATCAGTGAATTTTGGAACACAGAAAACATATCCTCTCAAGGCCTTAATCCAGCACACATTTTGACTTTGTGCTCCTCATATATCTTCTATTCCAGTTGAAATTAATGAATGAAAGAACTTTGCTCTTAAATCTTGAACTGAAAGTAACAAATGTGAGTAAAGTCAGGCCGAGCAAGCACATGCTCAGGCTGTTGTTTTTTTTTTGGTTGTTGTTGCTTTGTTTCATTATATATTTTTATTATTACAGTTGTGAGGCAACACAATGGGACATCCAGTTTACATACACATAGCCATTATAACAAGCATCACAACGTATTTTATACAGACAAACTGAAACAAATGGATAAAAGGAAAAATGCCCAAAAATAAGCAAGACCAAACAACTGTAATAAAGGAAAACCCGCCCCGCCCCTCAAACCCCCGTTAGGGCTACCAACTAAAAATTAGGCAATTTGTGAATGTGCCAGGACTAATAAAAACTGTTAAGAGTGTGTATGATCTCTTTCCAATTAAGTGAGTAAGGGATACCAAGTTTCAGCAAAGTTGTCCTGTTTATCTTTCAAAGCATATCAGATTTTTTCCAGATGTAGTGTATTGGTCATTTCCGCAAGCCACTGCTTCACTGTAGGAACCCCAGCTTGTTTCCATAATCTGAGAATGATCTCCAACAGCATCTTATGTTATTCACTTACAGCTGGAGCTGGAGCAAAAGATGTGGGTAGGACGTTGCAGTTACCTCATCTTCACAATGTTTTTCTATAGACAATGCTTTTCTAAAGGACTTTTTCTTTATAGACCTTTTAATGATTTCACCTGTAGCAGTGAAAGACGTATCACTGTTTTCAATCACATCATGCACAATGAGTTTTTCTTCATTAAAACATACTGTAGAAGTGAGGCAACTTGAATACACTGAATGGATGATTTTATAGTACCTGATGTGTTTTAAAGGGCCCACCTTATAATTATTTTGGATCGCTTTGGTATAAATGTAAATGCACAACCTTGTGTTGAGTGTGTGAGTCTTTTACCGCACACTTTGTGCAGTTATGATAAAAAGCAATTTTTTTTGGGTCCATCTCTTTTGTTCAGCATGTCTGCTACAGTGTCTGCATTCAGAGGATGGCCGGAGGACAAAATGTCAGCCGATCAATAAATCGCTGGAAGATTATATGCAATTATGTAGACGCAACTTATTTCATTCATTTTTTCACAGTAAGACTGCTGCATAATGTAATGTGTCGCCTTTTTTAGATATCATTGTTATAACATCGAAAATAAATCTGCTGCCATTGATTGGATTTGATGATTTTAATAAAACTGTAAAAAACAAAAAAAAGACTACATCTATTTTTTTATACATTAAAGCTTAAGAGATTTAGACTTACTATCAACAACAATAGAGCTCTTGCGGTCTTTGTCCCGCCTTCTTTTGACTCTTAAATCAAGTTCTTCCAAACTTTGTCCTGCCCCAACACGCTAATTCATGTGGAAAAATGTGAAACTACAAAAGAAACTTACGATCTCAAAGCTGTTTGTGACCTTTTTTCAAAAATATATGACACCACAATAGACTCAGCTCAGAAGTGATAGATTACCATGAATATAGAGCTGTTTATACAGTAACACACACGTTTTTAATGAAAGAAATTTACAACACACATTTTAAATCCCAAAATGGGGAAATGGAAGCACTTGAGTTATATTCATGTACTTTCTACAACAGCACAGAGAGTGAAACATGTTCATTGTTATCTTTGTGTTCATGATCATTTCTTTCTTTCTCCTTTTTTTTTTTTTTACAGTAAAGTTATTTTAGTGCATGTTGGATTATTCGTCGCTGACATAGTTTAAACAACCACTGCCTAATTATAAGTGGCTGTGCGAGGGCAAGTCTTGTTCTTTGTGGCGGACACATCTGTCATCCAAGCCTATTTTTAAGAAGCTGTGAAACAATCCACATGCAAAGAGCTTGGTTTGCCACAGTGCAATTGAAGTGCAAGATGAGATGTATTATTTGGCATCTGTCAGTCAGTTTTGTCCAATGCAGTGTTTGTGCACAAAGTGTCAAGAGGATGACAAGTAGCCCGCTGTACAGACAAGATCAGCTTTGTACAGCACTCGAACGCGGGGAGAGTGGTACCATTCCTCGCTGCTCGAGGCCCTTTACTCACAAGAACGCTGCTGCTTATGCTTCTCTGTCTCTCTTTATCTGTCTCAGACAAACAGCCACAAGAGAACCAATCGCTTCACAGCCTGAGAAGACAGTGTGTAGGATCAGTCTCCTATCTCAAGTGCTTTATAGTGCCTGTGTGCCTCATGCTCTCTTGCCAAACAGCTGCCGCTCACTGAGAACTCTGAATTCATCTCAGTAGATCAGAGGGTTTTTAGCTGTCGCAGCGTCTCTGTTCTGGTGCTGCTTGATGTTACAGATACTGACAAGCTGGGTATTTATAGCACTTTGTGGTTCTGTAGTCTATTGGTTTCACCCAAGGTGAACCTGCTGCCTGCCAGCCGATCTGCTCTCACTCTGCTGAAACACTCGGTTCAGTAAGTGAGCTTTAAATGGAATGCTAGAAAATGCAGTAAACCACTGTAGCCAGAAGGTCACTTGAAGGATCAGACTGCTTTGAGCAGTTCTTTGTCTTGTGTGAGTTTCTGTCTGGGTGTGTGTGCACTGTGCTATTAGGCCATGCCTGTTTAGGTGAGGTAAGTTGTTATACAGGGGAGCTGTAGAAGCAGAGGTTCTGAGTCCAGGCTTCTTTGGACTGTGAAGTTTGTCCAGAAAAGAGGGAGCGGCTCTCAATGAGGGCGACAAGGGACAGGAAATTGTGCCAGTGGCCTCGGCGTCAGGGGGGAAGGAACAGGAGGGGTACCCAGGATGGTGTGTACGTGTGTGTGCTAGTGCTGTACCGAATGTTTTGGGGGGGTTTTGTTTTGTTTTTTTACATTCAAAGCTTCTATTGAGGTTTTTGAACGAATCTTTGAAAGTCTGTCATCATATATTTTATCACATCATCACCCTAAAAAGTTTAATATCTTTCGCTCTCATACTACTCTTTCCTCAAAATCTTTGGCTGTGTTATTTATTCATCATAGCTATTTTAGCTAGTTAACCAACTGAGCTAACGTTATTTAAGCTAACATTATCCAAGCAGAGAAAATTCAGAGAACTGACACTGACAAATCAAATGATTTGCCAAATTCATAGTAGTATGATGGTACACCAATTTCACTTTGCGTAACTCATCATCAGCAATCTTAAAATGCTTCCAAACTGCCGATTTCTTCGACATCTTTCTACAGTCGTCGTTAGTATGAAAGTGATGACATCTTGATGGAGCGCCTAGCGTATGCAGGTACATAATATCATCCTTTTTTTTGGAACGACTTCAGTAATTTACTATGATAGTGTTAGAGATTTTTTTGTTTTTGTCGTTATATAAATGAAGTTTATAGTGTTGTTAGATTGCTACAAGACCACCCTGTTAATACAGGTGTGTACGGGAGAGCAAATGAAAATGTTAAATGCTAAATGCCAACAAATCTGAATTGAAGCAGCATATTTTGTTAGATAAAAACATGTTGTGAATTTTGGAAATGATCTAATTTTTTTCAATAAATTTTGACTTTTGGACTTTACAACGCTCTAGAGTTATTGGGAATGTTTGTATCACACGTGTTGGAAACAATCCTACGCAGCCACCACTGGACCCTAATTATACAAATAGTATAATATATTAGTGTAGCCTAATCTTTATCTGCAACTGTGCAGAAATACTGGGTTTAAACAAAATGAATAGACATGCAAACAAAAAACAAAAAAAGCTGCGCAGCATTCAATTGTTGATTTAGAATTTGAATGTCAATGTTATGAATGAAGCTTTGAACTATTGCTTGATTTATATGATGTGCTGATCTGCTCTAGTCTTCCCACATTTTATTATCATCCCAATGACAGGGATACCAATTCTGTAGGTAAACTAATTTAGAAAGAAAATACAGTAAATTTGCCCATTTGAACATGAAGATGATGTGAGCATTATTTGACATAGTGTGATTCCAGTTTTTCTTCCCTTTCTGCAGTGATACACATCTTTCTGGAGGCTAATAGACTTTATAGCTTATATCTATTGTGATACAAGTTCGACTCTGGACCTTTCCTATTTCACTTTGTTGTTTATGCAATCCCATTGTCACTGTGCCAAGTGGTGTGTGTGAGCAGTTTTATAGTTTATTTTACAATTGTGGAATTAAAGGGTTTCCTGCGTGTGTGCTGTAGACTGCTGTAGACTATGTTGTATTTGTTGTCGATGATTTTGAAAACCAGGCCCTGTGGCATCCCCACTGCAACCTTTTGCTTGAGGTTCCATAGTTTATAAGGGCTCTTTGTGTGCTCATTTGTTTGTCTGGGGATGTGCATTGTGTGTGTGTGTGTGTGTGTGTGTGTGTGTGTGTGTGTGTGTGTGTGTGTCTGTTGTACATAGGACAATTGAGTGACCTCTAGGCCTCAGGGCTCCCTCCATAGCATTCAATACAACCCCACTGAACTGCTGTGCCAAGAGCTCCCATTACCTAGCTCCATTAGCTCTTCCAGTGCCCACTATCAGACCTCAACCTATATTGAAACCATACAAAAAGAGTTACAGCTACTGCCAGAGAGTGAGGATTATAATAACTTTAAAGATCAGTCAATGCAGCATGGTATAATGCAGCGTATAATGCATGTGCTCATTGCAATACTAAAGCTTCCACATGCAGGATCCCTAATAAATTGCTGTTAATTTAGTTGCAGTTACACACAGACATACTAACATAAAAGGGAGGGTGCGAAAGAGTGGTTGTCAAAAGTGAAGCAGAGGAATGATGAATGAGTAATAATAATAATAATGATAAAAATAAGTTTGGGGTGGGTGTTATGTATATATATATATATATATATATATATAATATAATATAGCCACCAGCCGTCTCAACAGTATATTTGGACAAACATTTTTTTTCCCAAACCTGCACAGTGATGTGCAAATGTTGACAAACAGTGTGGTCTCTACCGTCATCACACACTAACTACAAAGGAGGAAATGTGTGGGCTAACTACCAGCAATGGTACCAGTAAGAATGAACCACCAGTTAGAGCAGCAGCAGGGGTAGGAAGGCACAGAGGGACATAGAGAAATACAGACGGGAGAAAAGATGCAGTTAACTCTGGTCTAAGAGAGCTTTGGAAGAAGGAGTTTTGTTGGCTTCATAGTTAAACAGAGGAGGCATTGAGACTAGAGACTTGTAAATGTTTATGCCACCACACAATACACAGGCCTAATGGTCCCACCCTCTTCCAAAACACCACCTTCCAGGCTACTGGCGTACATTTGACACAATATAGAGCTCTGCGTCAGAGTCATACCATATGTTTTACTGGATTGAGAATGTACCGATCTGAGAGGGTGGTTTTTATTCCAGAGAAAATTTTAACTTTCCTCAAGAAATTTCTCACCAATTAACTGCTTGACCAGAACAGTTCATGGAATGATTCACTTTGGATGAATACTGTAATATTATCAAATTACCTACTGAAAAGGCAAACCTTCTCTTTGTGAGCTTTGAATACAACCACAGCACGTAAAGTCAGCTTCCCTTGTGTGGTATTGCAGAAAGTCCCTGCCAGGATTTACTGTTTATTTCTGTTGCTCATGCATCAGTAGTTAACCTGTCCCTTATTTGACTGTGTGCTGGAACACACCCCCTTACTTTGCAAATAACATTTATATATTGACACAGCTCACCATTAGGTTGAGGTTAATTAATTAAATATATGCAAGAGTTTTCTGGAATTAAAGGTCTCCTATCTGGATTATTAAACACCAAAAGCAGTAAATACTGCCTCATATTATTGAGAACTGATTTAGTTGATGTATAAGTACAAAGTGCCTCAGTGAAATTCCTTACTTAATTTTATGAAATTATCCAACGTCCCTTGTATAGTAGTCCTTAACAAAATGATGGTAAATGACTAGCAATATAAGACAACCTACTATAAAACAGACCAGAATATATAACATTTTTCTCAGACTTGTTTTGTTTCATTGTAAACTTTTTAGATTGCATTTAATGAGACAGTATAAGGCCTATGCTGTATATAATAGACAGTATTTGATCAAAAAGCACTATGCTCAAGAACTTGATGAATAGCAGCACACCAGTATTTATACTTGAGGAGACATCATTCCTCCTGCTACAAAAGGTCAAATGTCAGTGAAACTTCTTTCATTTAGACAACTTAACTTTCAAAGTCAACTTCAAGTACTTCAAGGCTTCATACTAACCCACTACCCCCAATATCTACACATCATCCACCACATCTCATGTGCAAGCTGCGTAATTATGCAACTGGGCATAGTCTGTTCTAACCTCAGTAGCCTTGAGTTAAGCTTAGTAGTTTATTTGAAGCTATATTATGACTGTAAAACATTGTTTGTTTCACTTCACTGTTCTTCATGTTGCTAGTACAGTATAACTACGTGACAAAATATGGTTGCAAAACATTGTTTTAAGCCACTGTTTTATTGTTGTACATGTTGCAAATTCAGATGACAGATTGTGCATCGTCAGATCACTGTATGTGTTTTTTTTTTTAAAGTGCCATGAAAATACACATTTCATGTCAGTGGGCCTTTTAAACTGAAGCAAGTGACCTCGATCTTGGTGACCCACCTGTTGCGCCAAATGCGATTGCCAACTACTATAGAAACAAAATGGTGCAAGCATGCAACAAAGCAGAACTGCAGGGCAGTGTAGTTGGTTTCATAGATAGTAGCGTGAATAAAATGTTTATTTTGGTGTAAATTAATGACTTTTGTCCGCTCAAACTCCCCTCTAGATGTGATGGAAATATTTGCATGTGATGTTGTGTTGTCTGACTTGAGCCATTTATCCTGAGTAATAAGAACACACCATTACAAATATACAGACTCAAGAATGCAAGGTGTGTCACAAAGAGATTAGGCTGGATTTTTTTTGTTATGTGCCTCTACATGCTGCTTGTTGCTTATTATGGCTTAATGCAACATATTTTCATCCCCACGGATAATTCTAGTTTCTGTTCACTTAGATGTGTCACACAGTGTTGAGTGAGGATACTTTTTTTATCAGATTGTTTGTTCAATCAGGAATAAGCTCACATTTGCATGTTGAATTTTATTCTTCCCCTTTTCTAAGCTTTCCAGAATGGTGAGAAAGTACATGAGGGTACTTTTGATATTCTTTATCTCAGAGTGCAATCTCATGACTCATATGGGTAATAATGTCTCCTTCACAGAGCAGGAGTTTCCCTGTATAGATGTATTCTCAGTCATCAGCCACTTAGTCTACTGTGCCACCTCTGAGGTTAGATTTGAAAGCAGATGGCACTAACACTCAAAAAGAAAGACTTTTCTTTACTGTCATACTGTCTTTCATTCACTTTCTCATCTTCATATTGCACACAGGCTGACCATGGATGACCGAACTCGATCTCACTAAGCAGTTATGGATCTGGTTTGTTGTTTTGTAATATGGATCTGCGTTATAGATCGCCTGTATTGTGTTGCCACGCTCTGTTAGCCATGGTTGACCATGTCGTCTGTTCCCATGCAACCCAGCACGCACAGCGCCTCCGTCACCTCATTGATATTTGCTCCTGGCCATAGACCCATGGTTGGTGGGGCTAATTTACTCATTGACATACTGAGAGGCATGTTATTAATAGCATAAAATATTGGCTGGGGTGGATTTTATAGAAGCAAAACAACAATGTCTTTCTCACATAAAAAAGGCATGTAGCCTTTTCTTATATACAGTAATTTAAATAATGCTAAAAGTGTTAATTTTGGCAAAACAGACCATGTAATAAAACCAGTCTACAAAACTTAAGTGTTTGAAAAACAAATTTGGGTTTCTAATTAAAAAAATGAATTGTATGTTATAATATAAACGAGCTAAGAGCTATTTTCTATTACTTTAGTGAAGTACTGCTTTAAAATATCATCTCAAGTGGCTCATCATTCTTTCTGTTAGAAATGGCTTATAGTTTATTGTACTCCCTGATGTAATTGCTCAGATGAAGTCAAGATTATTTGCCCATTATGTTTATTTTAGGACTTCAGAAGTCATTGGGAAGTGAGTGGCTGAAGAAATCCAGTATTTGGATGTGTCAGTTTGCATTGATAATTTGATTTTCCAAATGGAAACCATCTTGTGTGTCTCATTTACTGATTTGTTAAGTGAAATACAATAGATGGTAAGTGGACTGAACACTTAGCATCCACTGTATCTCATTTACTTACTCAGTAAGTGGACTGTATGCTCTCAGTCTTCTTGTGGCTCATCGTTGAACGGCATACTCAAACAGCACAGCTGGAAAACTGTAAAACCCACCACTGGACTTTTTCCTCCATTAGTCCTGAAATCAACCATTAACCAAGGCCACGTTTCATACTAGAGCTTCCTCCCTTGCCTGCCATCCTTGGACTGTAGCTTTGCTTGCAGTACACACACACACACACACACACACACACACACACACACACACACACACACACACACATACACACACACACACACAGATCCTGCTGTATCCTGTAGTGCTGCTTGTTGATAACCGAGGACATAATGAGGATTCCTATTGAAAATTTAACACAACCAGTAGGAAGCCAACCACTACAATGGAGAGAATAAATAATTCACTAAGCACTTAACTATTTCCTGTTGAATTTTCCTCTTCTTTCCTCTCCATTTTTCTCCCTGCTGTTCATCTCACGTGCCTCAGGCTTGCATTCCACACTCTTGCTCCACAGCAGGTCTTGCCTGTGGAGATATGATACTCTGCAGTTTTTGTTTTACAGTGTAGCAAACAGTAATTCACTCACTATGTTGTCATTTTTATAGACAAATAAGGCCTCATTGCAGGCAAAGTTGCTTATAAACAATGCACTGTCTATTTACATGTATCCCAAGGTAGGGTTTCTCATTTTCACAAGTTCTACTTGTGTCAGGAATGAATGTATTTTGTGTTTTTAAAAGTACAGTAAATAATATATAACACCAGTTATAAATCAGAATCAGAAATACTTTATTGATCCCCGAGGGGAAACTCTTTCATCACAGCTGCTCACTGTCACGTCGATGCACACTTGAGAATAGAAGGAATAGAAGTTCTAAGCAAATCAAAATATAATACACTATAATACAGGTAAGATAAATTAAGTACAAAGTGGATATATAAATTGATGCAGATTAATGACCCCTGACATACCCTTCAGCCTCAGCTATACTTGTTGTGTTTAGTGCTAGTTAACAAATGTTAGCATGCCAACACACTAAACTCAGATGGTGAACATGGCAAATATTATACCTACATTATCATGTTAGCATTGTCATTGTGAGCATGTTAGCATGCTGATGTTAGCATTTAGTTTAATTCCAGAAAACGCTTTTATTTTCCAGTCAGTCAGAGCACACATTACAAAATTTTGTTTAGGTGGTCCATTCATTCTCATCATTCTACAAACCATTTCAGATAATGTTAACTGTCCTGTCCTGCTTTGTTTAGAAGATTCTTTCAGACATAATTTTACTATTATTTACTATTTACATTTAATTTTACTAACTATCTTCTGTACACACACTTTCAGATGAGTGTTTCTACCCTTGCCTTCTTCCCTCTTCAACAGCTGGCACAGTGACCTTTCTGACTCTTGTTTCAGTCTTAGCGGGCTCATCAAGTCCATATACGCAGGGCTTGCTCACTTTCATTGAGCAGTTCTCACTGTGGGAGTTCAGCAGGAGGTGACAGCTGTGTGTGTAACCTTAAGCACAGCCTCCCCTGTATCCCTCCACACAGTTTTCATCCTATTCCTAGAGTGGGGGGCCAGTGAGGGACCGACCAGCTGTCCTGTATAGATCACACCTGTACTGAACAAGAACCAGATCAATCTGCCTGCCTGTCAGTTCTTCAGTGAGATCTGGACAAGCTCATATGTCACCGGTGAAATAAGGATCACTACCAGTAACTGGCAGCAAGCAAAGTACATATTGTATTAATCTAAATATGTGGTTCCTTTGCATTGTTTAAGTATGTTCCGAAACAAATCATTTAAAGCAAATCCCATGTAAAAGTTGGACCAACCAGGTGGTGGATAAATCCAAGGTTTTGATGCTGACTGGATATATAGATGTGTGTCAGTCCCTCCTGGTCTGTGTTGTCCATTAAACTATAACCAATTTTGCGCCATTTATATCAACAGAGAAATCAACCCTCTCATGCTTGCTGTTCTATGAATAGAAAAAAAACAGACTGTTCACACTGTCTGACAGCCCCAGGGATGCAAATGCTTTATTTATTCATTACACCTTTGTGAAAACATGATCATATTTGCCTTAAGCACAAATTGTACCATAAAAATGTTTATAATGGCTTTTGGCATAACTTTTGCAGTTAGGATTTTGGCTGTTTTCATTTACTTTGGCCACACAGTTAGGCAGGGAAATCCTTGTTCATGTTTAGAAAGTAAGTTCTTTTTTTAGAGATGTTATACATTAATGATTTAGAATTATGATGGAAGCCTGGAAGGATAGTACTTGCGCTGGTGGGTCTGTGTTGTGGTAGGGAAAACCCCAGACTGGTTGAATTTCCATGGAAGATACTTGATGTACCTGAATGGCTGATATATAACGTTTCAGCAAAACAGAATAAAATGTGGGCCCACAGTTAACTCGGCAAATGAGAAATTGTGAGCATGGTGAAATATACACAAAACAATCTATAAGGTATATTGCAGAAGCACCCATAAATTTCCAACCCTAGTGTTTATCTAAGTTTGTATTTACTTACTGTGTAATTAATCTTTGAGACAATCCAGCTACTAGAGGGCTCCTGGGGACTCTACTATACCACAGAGTTGTGTGAGAACTCTCCCAGGCTTTGTTCAAGAGCCGTTCAGGCTGGAGTGTTTGTTTTAAATGTCCCCAAGGCCTTTCAAAGCAGCAAAGTGTTTAAGCAATTTAAATGCCTCCAAAAGATGTTTAATTCCTAAATCATTCACTATTTATCTGATTTTAGTGATTCCCTGATTTATTCTTCTATTTCATATAACCTTCATAGCATCATGAAATAAAATTTCACTGATTTGATAGACTTTTGTGAAATTAGAAAGAATAACAAACACAAACTGTTTATCATTTAATGTTTTATTACTGTGATATTCATAGTAACTTTAATTACAGAACTGTAAAGTCATCACACTGTACTCTGCAAGTGACAGTGAGGTTGCAGTGTAACATAGCGAGGCTCAGGGGAATTGTGTGTGTGTGTGTGTGTTCAGTTCTCTGTGGGACTGGTGCAGTTTACAACAGAGGAGACAAACCTCACCCTTGATGGAAGTGTAACCACACTGGCTCTGCTGCTGTATTGCACTGTATTTTAAAGGGAGTACGGAATACATTTGGGAGCCACTAGCAGGAATAACAAAGAAATAATTGAAAATATAAAGAAACTTGAAATTGTGTACAAAAATCTTTCGCAGGTATACTAGAGTACACAGAGTTTAGGAGGCACACCAGCATAAAGGCGTGTTGTGGCCTGGGCAACTGAAAAAATGTTTTTACTGTGAGGTTTCTTTCAGTCTTTCACTGAATCCATGACTAGTCAGATTCAGTGTAAGAGACATTACAACCAATGACATCACTACCTCATAACTCTGGACAGCAGCAGGCAGGCAGCTGGGGAAAGCAGGAGGAATGGCTGGCTCGTTTCTGGTGGAGGAGTGGAGGGTGGGCGCCGAGAGGCGTACATGGCTATAACAGAGCACTTCACTGTATTCTCTCTCGCTGACTTTCTGTCTTTCTCCCTGTTCATTTCTTTCTGTTGATGATGTCATTTCCATGCAGAGCCAGACTTCCAGCGAACTCTAGAAGGAAGGGGGGTAGGGGGTAGCTTTCTGCTCTCAGAACTGAAGAGAGAGGGAGAGGGAGGGGGCAGAGAACTGAATAGGGAGCAGAGGAGACGGGGAACCAGCCCCGTGTGCATGATAAACAGCTGAGCCACGGGGGCTGCGATGGTGTCTGAGGGACCAGCTGTATCGATCATGGCAGTGACTCATTGTGCTGATGTCACTGCTTCTTAACTCTGGGCTGGGACTCTGGGTTGCAGCTGTAAACTCACACATAGTCCTTCTGGGCCTGTTCGAGCTGGGATTGAGCGAGAGGGCCCAGCATATTGTGATGTTAGCCACAGTCCCTGCGCTTGTGCCAGGAATATGGAGGGAACAAGGTCAAACAGATAGGATTATGTGAGACTAAATTCATGTGGAGGCTGCAGTGCAATCAAAAGCATATGGTCCGCTCTACACACTGCCATAAGGTGAAACCTTGCCAGGATAGCACCCTGGCTTGCAGCAAAACTGGCTAGCACAGGTATGTATAGCCTCAGGGTACAAAAAAACTCCTCACATACTGTCAGCCCTAGCTATGCTATTCAGACCTTATTTAGGTGCACTGTAGCAGCACAGCATCCCCGGTGGCTAAGCTACATAGTATTGATCCAGACAGCTGTTGAGATGAGCAGGATTGTCGCCTTTCACTGTGTCTAGTCACTAGTCTGACTCTCTGACAAGCTTGAACACTTTGTCTTTCTTCTCTCTCCCTCTATCCTGCCTGGCTGACTAAGTTTTGTCTCTTTACTCCACTGATGGTGTGAATTGAAGAGGCAGAACACACATGCAATTTATAACACCCCCATGAAGAGGCTGCCATCTCTGTTACACTGTGGTTTTGCCTCTGTAGTGACACAACTAGGCTACTAAGGAAGTTTACAAAAATTCTATATCGGTCTTGCACATGTCTTCTAACATTAGAGTTGTATTTTAACAAAGCTGACGTATTTGTGGAGGGAGAGAGAGAGAGAGAGAGAGGAGAGAGAGAGAGAGAGAGAGAGAGAGAGAGAGAGAGAGAGAGAGGACTTGACCTGACCTGTTTGGATCTTAGGAACTAGGTGAAACACAGATTAAAGGTGAGACAACATTTATGAGATAAATTTCCAGTAACTGAGTAGTTTACTGAATCAGCCACACACCATTGCAGAACAGCCGGTGTTGATTTTTGCACAACATCGAGATAACGTTTTTTAAAAATGCTGTGTAAAACAAGAGCCCTAGGGATCACGCATGCCTTTGTATCGGGGGGGAAAATCCACTGGAAACGTTGTCATCAACATTTTTAATGAGACACACAGTCGTCCTTGGCTGCCTCAGCAAACTTTGGCTTTTGCTCGGCGTAAGGGATGATGAGGATTAGGGATGGAGAGAAAGAACAGAAGGGTGGATATGTGTGCAGCATGTGGATCGATTATGCAGATGAAAGCACTGCCCGGCTGGAAGCCTAGTTTGTGGTGTGTTCCTGCTGGTGATTGCTATTCAGCATTCAGTGTTTTTACGCTGATGGTCGTGGAATGCCAGATCCCACTGTCATTGAGCTGAGGGGAGATTACACCAGATAGAGGTGTAATTTTGTCGCTGATAAAACCCACGCTTCCTGCCAACTCCCACCACTGTTATTATCTCCTGATTCAGTTTGGTGTGGAGATAGAGGGAGGGGTCAGAAAGGTGAAGAGAGACAGCGAGTGAGCAGTCAATTCTCCTGGGATTAACGGAGTGGGTGACTCCTCTCTCCTTAGATACAATCAGCACTCTCTACAGTGAACAAGTGGAATTCTGCAAAATTACTCTGCTATTATGAAGCCTCTCTCAATTATGTACCATAAAGAAATTTTTATCTCAGCACTAACCAGAGTATTTTATTATAACCACACTCTTCTTCTCTGTCCTTGTCTCTCTTTGTGAGCACTCACATGTGTGTGCATACATCTGTGCACATAATGGACGAGGCTCTATGACTGGGCCTGTCCTGCAGATTTATCTTTGGGAACAAAAACTGCATATAAAATGCGGATGTTACAAATATTTACAAATGTATCTTTAATGTTCTCCTTTCCTTAAAAATATCAGTCTTGTTCTTGTATCTCGCTGGTGTTGAGCTCTTCACTTGAGCAGTGGCATTGTGTGATAGTGACATCAACACTTTAGTGTGCATGTGCCGTCTGTTTTTAACTAATGTCTTTTAACCCCTGAGAATCTCTCCCACTCGACTGACCACGCAACTTTCTCTATTTTCCCTCTGTCCATAGACTCGCAACGGTCCCATCTGTCCTCTTTCACCATGAAACTGATGGACAAGTTCCATTCTCCCAAGATCAAGAGGACTCCATCCAAGAAGGGCAAGCAACTGCAGCCCGAGCCAGCAGCCAAGAGTACTGAGAAACCTGCTAATAAGGTGTGCGCCGTCATGTGCCAGAAAATATGTGTGTTGTGGGAAATTCTTCTCTTTCCCACCTTTTTTCTGTGTGTTTGTTTGCCTATTTGTTAAACAATTGTTTTCCTGTCTTATGTTTTGTGCTCCCATACTCCATTGTGTCTGTGTGTGTGTGCGTGAGTTTCCCTGCTGGTTCCCACAGCTTCCCACTCACTGCGGTGACTGGCTACACTACAGCAGGTGTCTAAACCTATAAAGACATGAATGGAACTGGGCCACTTCCTGAATGAACTCCTCCGCTCCCTCTTAAGGCTTTTGGTGTAATGAGTATATTCCCCAGCAGCCCTGCTGCGAAAGACTGGAGAAGCTGAAAGAGCCTTTTGCTGTAGTACCAAGATGGCTCCAAGCCAACTGCGAGCAAACCATGGGAATAGTAGAACCACAGTAGAGAGCCTAGACTGTTGTGATGGTCCAAATACTAAATTTGTTTAGTGATAAGTACTTCACTGCATACTTAGTTTATGGTGTTTTTAAAAAGCTTGTAACATGTTCATCATCATCATGAAAATGATAAGTAGTTTTGTAGTACAATTCTTTTGCTTTTTTCTTGTAGAAGGTTAGTCGGCTCGAGGAGCATGAGAAGGAGGTGGTCAGTGCCCTGCGCTACTTTAAGACAATTGTGGACAAAATGGTCGTGGAGAAGAAGGTCCTGGAGATGCTTCCAGGCTCGGCCAGCAAAGTGCTTGAAGCCATCCTGCCTCTGGTTCAGGTAGAGGCCCGGATACAGCACAGGTGAGTCACATGTTTTTAATAAAACATTAGATAGAAATATTTGAAAACTTTCTTTCCTACTCGCCCCTTGATTTATAGCACAAGATTGAGAATATTTATGTATGTTAATGCATATAAAATATTTAAATAATCCTTTTTTTGACACAGTGGTGTCTTTTGCACAGACTAGAACCTTCAAACTTTTATTTTCCAAAATTGAATTAGAAAATAGTCATTAAGCTCTGGTAACACTTTACTTGGATATTCCGCCTACAGATAGGTTATAGAGTATTTGTAACATTTCAGCTGTTTCGCTGTTGTCTGTAGATGTTTAACAGATCATCAATATAGTATTTGTGATAAGTCATAAACATACTCTAACCGAGATGTTTTTTTTGTGAAACAGTTGAATTGTTGAATCTCAACTACTAGTACTAGTAACTAGTAGTACTGTACTATCCAAGTAAAGTGTAACCTAAACTCTTGCCCTCTGCTTGCTGTTCTTTTCCCGCTATAGATGTACTAATTCACAACAAACCATTTGTTGATTAATTCTTATCATTCTTGCCTCTTGATGTAACTTTTAACATAGCTATTATGCATGCAGAACATGTTAGAACTAGCATGATGTAGGCTACCACTCGCTGAGCAGCTTGTAAAGATTGATAATATGTTGTGACAGATGACATCCCTCACCTCAAAGCTTCCTGGACTTGATGCCTGAAGCCTTTAAAATTCCATTCATGTGTTACTCACTTTTGATGTGGCATGTCATCAGAAATGTTACCTTGGAGGAAGAAAAATGAATGTCACCTTTCAGATCTATTAACTGATACAATGAGTGAATTTTACTTCCTCTCTAGGTAAAGTAAACCCTTTCTGTGAAAGTAAGCCCAGCTGTTTTGTTGGACTGTCAAGACATGTTAGAACTTCTCTGCCATTGTCTTTGTGCCTTTCCCCATCTGTTAGTACAGATGAAGGTATGGAGGTCAGAGGTGACAGATTTTGTATCTCACAGCCCTGTGTTTAAAAGCTATTGATGGATTGTTGCTACAACATTGAGAGGCAGCCATCTCTGGGGATTTGACCTCAGTCTAATGAGTCAAACCCCAATAGGTCACAATAGAAGTTTCATGTTTATGTTTTTTGGCAAATAAATTACTGTACATCAGGTTACTATTGTGTGTTAGTTTTGCCATCTGCTAAATATGCAGTCTACTACAGTGTTAGATTGTCAGCAGTGATTTAAATCAATATTGGTCAAATAAGTAGGTCAACAGTTGGTGTAACTCCTACCCACTGTCTTGGCACACAGTGTTAGTTGATTAAAGTGCTTATTTGCCAAAAGGTTAGTGTATCTATCTGCAAATTCTAGACATACTGACTGGTCACTCATAGCTGCAGACTTTGCACTATTCCTACTTAGTTCACTGTAATCTACAGCCCTTAGCTTGCATAGTCTTTCTTGGTCAAACCTCTCCACCCTTCCGACTGCTCCACTGTCCTTCAAATCTTTCTGCTAACCCCCATAGCTACAGTCGTCTCCTACTCACTGTAGGGCTAAGCTGTGTAGACAAAGTGGATGTATACTCCAGCACTGTGAATCAGCTGCAGCATGTTGGAACAGGCCTGTGCCACACCTTAGTGTTAGGTCTGAACGTACCATTCACTACAGGCAGAAACAACACCCTGCTTCGCCATGTGGTTACACATTCTTCTGTCAGCACTAGCTAGCTTATTTCAACCTCCAAGCTTGTAGTCAGGCATACCTGCACTTCCTCAACAAAAGCCCCCTAAATATGTAGTTTAATAGATAGATGGAAGTGTTCTTGTTTCTACGTGATTTTTGTCACTTCCAGTCTAACATGTGCTTGTCCCTGTGCTTTTTTCACACCCCTCTGTTGCGTTTCCTTGACTCATTCTCCTTTCCGCATCTCTTCCATATGGCACTTTTCTTTTTCTCCTTCCTGAATTCTTTTTGCCTTTTTCCCCCCAATGCTTTATTCTACTCTTACCCTCACTCCAACTCTATTCTCATACCCTTTCAACAGTTCGGCGCTGTCTTCCTGCCATAACCGTGTGTATCAGAGTCTGGCCAACCTTATCCGTTGGGCAGACCAGGTAATGCTGGATGGCATCGACTTGGAGGACAAGGAAAATGTGGCATCTGTCACCAATGTCATCAAAGCAGTGCTGGATGGAGTAAAGGTAGGCCCTTTGCTGATAAAGGAAACGTTGTGGATAGTGTTTTCTACATTCTCCTGTGGTGTTGTCATTGGAGGAGCCACTGAAGCTGACTTTGTTGTCTTTCTATGAACAGGAATTGGTGAAGCTGACCATAGAGAAACAGGAGCAGCCGTCACCCACCACCCCTAACAAACCAGCACCACCTGCAACCACAGCAGAGAGGTCAGTACAAAGCGTACTCTCCAGAATACAAACATACTCATACAGACACTCACAGTAGTTCATTCACTCAGACAGCTTTAATCTGTGTAGCAGCGTGTCATCGGAGATGCCCTTGATAGATCGGGAGAAGGAGGTCTCGAAGAAGACGGCTCCGGCAGCTCCTCCCGCAGAGGCTGCCTCTGACATACCAGATGAGGACGTAGCCCCTCCCAAACCCCCTTCCTGAAGCCAAAATGGCAGAGCTCAGGTGAGGATGACGCACATACTACAACTGCAACTGTAATATTCTGCATCCTCTCTATAGAGAGATGCTTTTTTTGCAATTAATGAATCCAACTCTGAAATTCAGGTGTTGGTTTGGTCAAAGTGAAAGTTAATAATGGGCCAAAATATTAATTCTGTAGGAATTTCTCAGCCAACGGTTCTCGCTGAAGCTTCCACGTTGGCCAAACAGTGCTGCGGAAGTACTGGTACTTCATGGAGCTCTATTTGTTGACATCATAGGGTCTTAAAGGTTTCAGATCTTTGCAAGACTGAGTATGAAATTCTTTCTCATTTCAAGGTTTCCATTTTGTCTCCATCCATTGCGAAGCAAAGATGAGGCTTGATGGTGATGTGGCCACAGAAGCTTTGTGACCTTTTGCACTGTAATCACAAAAGCAGAAGTGGCCATTCTACATTTATTCATCACAGCAGTTTCATTTTTAGTTAAACTTATTTTTAGAACATTTTCTGAAAATATCAAATGAGGAATAAAGAAGGCTTTAGGATGTGGGTATGTAAGGGGTATTTCTGTATATTTCTTTCATTTCACTAATGTAGACCTTTTTTGAGTTTGAAAATCCCAAAGATTATGGTGTATAGTGTATTTTCTGATGTAGTTTGATTTTGTATTTTCCCATGCAATCCAGGTGCTCAAAATTCCACACTCCTTAAAATCTTTCATTATTACTTTCACACTTTAGGCTTTAAATATGGCACTTTGGTTTGTTTGTTGCTCTGTCTCTTCCTGTCTTACTCCTTCTGCTGTCTCTCTCAATTTGTTTCATCTTTGGTTTCCCTTTGGATTCTGGGAACAGAGCACAGTTGAGTGCTGACGCTGGCCAAAGGAGACCCTCTCAGAAGGAGAAGTATGTTAGCCCAATGGATCATCTGTCTCCATTATAACATCCCACCATAGACCCCCATAAAGCTTCTGGATTGGATGAAAGTGTCTTTGACTTGCATGGTTGCATTATCCCAAAGTATGTGTTACCCTGGGCATTCCCTGAAGAATTCATCCAATCAGAAGATCACCCAGTGCATGAGAGTGTGTGACTGACCTATGCAGTGTCTTTTCGCTGGCCTCCATATCATGGTGCCTTATGTTCTGCTCTTTGCCCAATTTTGATCTGGTATTAACTCAGAAAAGAGAGTTTAGGATTGACAAGCAGGGCAGCTTCATGTCATACCTGAGAGAGGCTAACATGAAACACCCTCACTTTCACCTCACTATTCCACAGAAGGGATGATAATGTGTGTGTTCATGTATTCATACATGGATTTGTGTGTGCATACATGTTTGAGAAAGCCGTGTTTTGCGTGCTTGCTTGATTGTCCGTAATGACTTTTCCTTTGGGACAAAAACATCCAACATTCCTGTTATTTTATTCAGCTGTTTCTGTTTATCTTTCAATAGCCCTCCACCAGCTCTTCCCCCTAAGAAGCGTCAGTCAGCCCCTTCGCCTACACGGGTTGCAGTGGTTGCCCCAATGAGCCGCGGTTCCAGCCTGCCCTGCAGCGTCCACAGACAGGTGAGGAGATTATGATCCATTATGGGGTACCTTCAGTTTCAGTTTAAGACCATATCAACATAATGTACAGGAACTAACCAGCAAATGGTCTTTCTTTGTCGTGCAGCAACAGGACTATGAGCAGGAGTTCCTTCAGAGGCGTTTCTCCGGGGGGAGCCAGTCCTATGGGGGCGACTCTCCACGCCTGTCACCATGCAGCAGCATGGGGAAACTTAGCAAGTCTGATGAACAGCTCTCCTCCATGGAGCAAGACAGTGGTCAGTGCTCTCGTAACACCAGCTGTGAGACGCTTGGTAAGACACCAAAGACAAACTGAGGGTTGGGGTTTGATAGCATTTTATCAAATCTGAATTTAGCATTGAACCTGCTTATTTAATCCAAACCATTTTTTTTTATTAGAATTTAATTAGGTGTAGCTTTCATCATTTTCAACTAAGTTCTAAATGACTAATATCAAAGATTCACTTTAGAGCTGTAATAAGCTTTTGTTGGCTGAGAAGATGGACACACTACATCTTTTATTGGTAGCCTAATTAATGTTCACAACATGGAGTTAAGCTACATAAAATTTGAAATGTTGATTAAAAATATCTGACATATTTAAATAAAAGGTGTAGCCTGCTTACTTTTACACCTTATTTTTCGTGAGCTACTTGTTCTAAATACTAAAGATCCCAATGCATAACTATTTACTTGATAAGTTTCAAATATTGATATGATAAGCATTAAAGTTAAAGAGACTCTCCTGCATTTGAAGTGCCACGATCAGTTGATAATTTCTCTAGAGAGGAATCATCACTCTGTTGATCTTGTTGAACTACAAAAACACACAGTCCATTTGCGGTCTTACATTGGCATTACAGAGTGATGTTTCTTTTCACTCACAAACCACACACAGACACCGGCTTGATGACCAGACAATACCTAAAAGTTTCCGTATACTGTAACCGTAATGGAATTAACGTTAGTTAGCTCCAGCTAATATAGTCTACCGCTGGTGTGATTTTAAACGCTGTAGTCCGTGCTGGTTATAAATAAGAAGGCTACTTATGTTACCCAAATGTTTTCTATATGGCTCTTTGCTATTCAGAAAAAAAGAGGGAGGAGAGATAAAAGGTTCGATAGGAGATTTGTTAGTGTCAGAACTTATTGAATCTAGGTATTTTACCAACAGGGAACCAGATCCAAAATGGAAAAAACTATCTGAACCCAACCCTTAAAAAACCTTTGCTAATGTCCATTGGGTCATTAGCACCTTCACAACAGGTGAAATGAAAACTATTAAAGTTAAAAGCTACACTCCAGTAGAGGGTTCAATCTGAACGTATGATGATCAAAATGTAATCTGTACCCTTTTCTCTACCTTTTCAGACAACACAGAGAATTACGACCCAGATTATGACTTCCTCCACCAGGACTTGTCAGCTGGGGATAACCTGCCCCCAATACCGGTAGGAGGGTGCCTGAGCCCCCTGCCTGAGTCTCACAGCGAGTCTTCTTCCCCAGTCCCTGGTCAGCATCCCTCACATCCCCGCTTCAGTGCTCCTCCACCACAGCAGCCACCAGAATACTGGACCCCGCAACCCAATCAAACCAATCCCTTACAGTCCTCCCGCATCAGCGCGCCCCCTGCCCTGCCCCAGAAGAAGAGACGCAGCACCCAAACATCGCCTTTTCCGGACGGCGGGTCCAGGGTGCTGTATGAGCGCTACCCCTCCCAATATGACAACTTGTCTGAAGAGGAGCTGCACCCTACACCGCCATTCCCCCTTTTCACACCCATCTCACCCATGCCCCAGACAAATGGGGGTGTGTTTGTCACCCAATACATAGCCAGCGAGAATGCAGATGTCCCCGCCAGCCCACCACCACTGCCAGAAAAGAAAAGCAGACACAGTAAGTGAAGGAAACTGAGGGGATGGGGACGTAATGTGGGAGCAATGAAGGCAAGGAAGAAGAAAGACCTTTAAATGAGATGACTGAGTGGAGGGCACAGAGGCAAAGGGAGGGACAAAGAGGCTAATGTAGGGAAGAATAAGGGAAGGGGTGATGTTGATTTAGGAAGGGACAGTGGGACATTAGCTGCACTTCGTCATCAGTTCATTGAAGCATAGCTTATGTCAAGGAAATATTCCACTGTGAATAGAGGCAGGAAGTGAATACCAGGATGTGCTACAATGGGTCCGGCTCCAGGGGCACGGAGGGCAACATTTGGTCATTTCCTGACACACCTGCTACATCACTTCCTCTCAAGCTACTGTATTATGTCATTCCATACAGTCAGCCCTTTCTTCAGTTATTTAAATTACATATCACAATGTATGACTACATGCATGTATGATTTCAAGTGTTCAACTGCCTTGAAGTCAGTTTAAAGGGACACAACAGATTTTCAGTTCAGTGTACTGGTCATGGTTTACTGGTGAATACTACTCGGGCCTGTGAAAATAGTTTTTAGAATTTTTTGCAGAAAGCCTGCTTTACACACTGGGCATGTGGAGCTTGAAAGACATGGGTATTTACATTGCATTGTGGAAAAAGTGGGATCAAGTCTTTTTGGAGTTTGACCCATACTATGGACAAAAAGTCAAGATATCTCGTCCATTGTTGCTTCGATTTGTACCGTTCTTTTAAAAATATGTCTCTTGTAAGTCTCCCAACTTTGTGAATGTGCAATGCTAAATTATTGGATTGCCCCTTTAATGAAAAGTGAGGGGTAATTTAATCCAAAATGGGATATATGAATCTTCAGAGGACAATATTTACTGTTGGAAAAAGTCCATTCTTGACTCAGTTTAGTTTAACGTCAAAACTCTCAGCAAAAAAAACAACAAATAAATGTTTTATAATATTATCCATCTCCCTCCTTCAGTCCTCCAGTACATGCAGTTTGTAGAAGACTACTCCGAGCCGCAGCCCTCTGTGTTCTACCAGATGCCACAGAGCGAGAGCATCTACGAGCAGCGCAACAAGCGCTTCCAGGAGGTCTACGGCTTCAACGACTCCTTCAGCAGCACCGACTCAGTCCACGAGCCGCTGCAGCCTCCAGCATTGCCCCCAAAACAAAGGCAACTGGTAAGAAACCTCTCCATGTGTACAAATATGATGACTGTGACACTTTTGAAGAACCAAAACCAGTTACTTTGATATTGTGCCATTTCTCATAAACTACCAGGCTTAAAGTAAATAAGTGTCTTCTGCAAGTGGGTAAAAATAAATAGTTGGGTTAACTAATTTGGACTGTGTGAGCAAAGCTGTAATTTAAATTCCTGAAACTGTTCAGTTCATTTTCCTCAAATTTAGACCAAAACTTTGAGGCTGTGGAGCCTTCATTGATTGCACTATTCAGAGATTATACCTAAAATCACATGACAAAGAGTGTTGTGAGGACAGGGATACTGGCACATGGGAACAATATAAACAACCCTCTGCAGTAGAGATCAGTGCTGGTCCAAATGTCTTCATGCTTTATGCTGGCTGGGAAGGAAAGAGTGGGAAAGAATTCAGATTGCATTTTCTGGGGCTAAAGTACATTCCAACGGTAATCCTCATCAGTTTTCTCTCAAGCCTCTTCGTATCTTGTTATCTCTCTCACCTATTCAGCTCCTCCTCCTTACTCTCTCTATCTCCCCTCCGCGCCGTTTTTGTTACCAAAGCAGGCGCCTGTGCGTACAAGGAGGTGTTTGGTTGTTAGTGGGAGATAAGACCAGCCTTTATCAGCCCCACATCAGTTCCAGTCCACTTATCTTAATCTGGGTCGGTGTCTGGGTTAATTGAGACAACTGTCTGACACAGAGTCAGTGAGGAGAGGAAGAGACACAATAGGATAGGTCATAGCAGGGGAGGGCACACTGTGATGGGCCATGTGAGTTTGAAATTAAACCTTTAAAGACCCTGAAAAATTCTTCTTCATACTACAGTATGAGTGATGAGGTCCTACACAAACACACTATTTTCGGCCAGAATTAGAACAATTTTGGTTGTTACTTTCCGTTAGATATTTGTGCATCTCTTTTTTTTTTTTCTCTCAATGCTCTGCTCACTGGTTTGAAGTGGGAGGGGCTCAGTTAGAAAATGGTGATGTCACTACTTCCGTGCACCAATCACAGCAGAAATTGAATCGGAATCTGATGACAGCTGTTCAAACCACACAGTCCTGATGAAGCAGATTAGCTGAGTTTGTGAGTGTTAAACTTTTAATAAGTACTACCTAAAGATGTTTTTTAACCTTGATTGTTGCTTATGTAGTCCTGAATACTTAATGTTACGGAAAAATTACTTTTTAGGGGCTTTAATGTACCTGGTGTATTTCCCATAAATGTGTCCATTGTGACTCTATGGGTCGTGCAGCCCACCTCCATTGTAGAGACTCTGGGATATGAGAACTTGCAAAAAACAACCTACTGTATATTAGGGAAGCTGCACAAACCTCCTACAACTTAAAGTAATCATTTCAAATGCTTTTCTGTGAGTCCAACTGAAAGTAAACACAGAAATTAGCTCCCTAGAATAGCCATGTTGGCTAATGGACAGGCAACAACCCATAGTCACAACGGCCACATTTATGGGAAATATACCATAATTTCCCTTTTAATAATCATCACTGTAGAGCTACAAAACCAGCAAAACATTGCATGTTCAGTAGATGGCCCATGGTTTGCCAGATTGTCACATATGAGACATGGTGTCCTATTTTCCCTTACTAATGCCTGCCATACATTTTTGAAGGTGATAAATTGATCTGTGGTTGGCCCAAAGCTTTGAAGCAATGAAGAAAGTACATTTGTGGACAGTAAACAGATGACACTCCTCTCCAGGGTATAGCTAGATGTACAGTGTCATATCCCAGTGAAGAAAATAGACTTTGTGGCCACCTCAAAGAGTCTTTCTTCTTTCTCTTTGTCCATTGTCCTCTCTCTGCCACCACAACTGTGTATTTGGAGCCCTGTGCCCAGCTTTTATTTTTATCATTCTTTTGTCTGAACATACAGTTGAAATGGACTCATCTCTGCTCCTGCCGCAAGGCCTAATCTGGCCTCATGTTTTGGACTTGATGAGCTTGTGGCCCAGTGGAATAAGCCTGTTTGCCTCCTCCATAAACCCATGTTCCAGGCTTACACGCTTTGGCGACTTTACACGGCTTTGCAAAAAAAAAAAAAAAAAGTCATTTCAGCTGCTGTGTGGATAAGGAAATGAGTGGGGGGGGACAGAGCGGATAATATTGGCCCTGTTTAGAACGTGTTGTAGTTGGCCTGGTTTCTGTAAAGCCTCTAAAGCTCAGGACATTAAAAGAAAGTTCATTGGACTGTCACAGTAGACATAAATGTGTGTAACCTGTACATTTTACATGACCCTGTAGTAATTGGGGCTTTCTAGGAAGCACTCTAACTTAGACATAAACATAGTCAGAATCCTCCTCAGCTTTCACCACTTTGACTTCACTTCTCTGCTGCTGAACTTTGATTAAATCTGCTCTAATTCAGTCTTGCTTACTAGTTTAATCAACTGTCCCCTTTTTTTCTTTTTTCTCCCTTAACACCCTGTTTTCCCCCTTTGCCTTTCTCATCCCCCATTACTCTCACTCCCTTTCTTTTCTATCTTTTCTACCTTTCTTTCTTCCTCTTTGTTTCCTTCTTAGGCCTCCCACTCTTCCTCCCCCTCTTCCTCCTCCTCCTCTTCTCTCTCCTGCCACCTCCAGCCGTCTGTAGCGGCCATGGAGGAGGCAGGCTCTGGGCTGGGCCTCAGCATGTCTGTTTCTAACTCCTACCTGATTGGCCAAGCATCCTTGACCACACCCACGGTGAGTCGTTCGTCCCCCCCACTTAATCCCCATCCCTCCACTTCCATATCTCCACGCCGGTGTGGGTGCTGTGTGGTCCTGGACTGGTCCAGGGGCGGCTTGACCTGTGTGTGTGCTCCATATGTGATCCAGTCTGTTTGCCTACCCCTGCCTCTTTGAGGTTTCTGATGGGGCCCTCCCTCAAGTGTCGTGGTTTGGTTGCTGTGTGGTCCTTTTGTTCATCCACCCATCCATGTGTGCATTTGTTTTGACAGTGTGAATTTGTTGTTTTGTTGTGTGTTTTTTAGCTGAGGCATTAGATATGGTGTTATTAATGTGTGCTTTGTGTGGTCATGAGTGTGTGCAGTTATTTGTTGTGGTTCTATGCAGCCAAGTTTGTGTGTTGCACTGAAGCATTCCTCCACATGACAGGTAATTATTTGCCCCTTTCCCTCTTTTCAGTTTGCCTTAGAGTTGCAGTGAGTGAGTTGTGTGTCTGGAGCAGTTCATGCAAATATCACAAGAGACTGTCAGGCCTTTGGTTTGGGGATTATAAATAACAAAGTAGCCCTTTGTTGGTGTAACTGGAATGTTTCAACCATCAACAGGTTCTTGTTAATGAATTAGCTTGCGGTTAATCAATGCTATACTGACCCCATAGCGGACCTGGTTATGTGGTACAGTGGTTTGTCAGTATTGTGGGGGGGGGGGGGGGGTTGACCCATGATGACCCATGATGACCCATGATGACCCATGATGACCCATGATGACCCTGTGGTGTGCGAGGCACCCTAAGACACAGTGTGGATCTCCCTCAGGATATCTCCGGTTTATGCAGCACCAGATGGACCTGATGGAAAACACATTCCTCCTGTTTCTGCTCCTCTTCCTTCCTTTCCGCTCTCCTCCTCATCTTTTTTTAACCTCCAGCGTCAGTCTCTATCCTTTTTATAATTTTCTCCTATCTGGTCTAGTCTACCCTTCACTGCCATGCTGTAACCTCCTCCCCACCCAAATGCACACACACTTCCACACCTCCCATTTTTCTGTTTCTGTGGAATGTTTGCATTCCTCAACTCATTGGGGATGTCATGGTGGAGGTAAGGCAAGCCAGGAAAGCTGCTTCGCATATGTTGAGTGGAAAGAGAAAGAAATACTTAGTAGTTAATTTTAATGTGGACGTATCTCTCCCACTGAGTGTGTTGCTTCTGAGTACACACAAGATTTCCCAACTTCATCAGTATTTTTAAGACTGCTGCTACAAAAAAAGGGGAGAATGAGAGGCCTTCATTTCTAGCTGATCCTGCGTGTCTGTGCATGAACACATGCATGCATTTGTATGTCAGCTGAGTGTGTGCAGTGTGTATCAGTGATCTGTGTATGCACCGCTCTATGCTGGTATGCTGAAACAGGGCTGATATGAGCTAACGTGTTAAAACAGGTTACCACTACCTCCCTGCAGACAGGCATCTCCTCAGCTGGCCACACACACATTGTTAAGACCTCACTTGTCTTAACACATATACATACTCAGAGTTAATGCTAGCTTATATAGGTATTTCCCTGTTAAACATTTCTGTCTTGCCACCTTCCATGGTATCTCACTGGAGAGGTTTCTGTTGCCACTGATTCCTGTTTTGAATTTTTTTGGGTGTGTGTGTGCAGTGCATTTCATGTTCAGGCACATCACTCTCATAGTCCAAGCTTAATGGAGGTGTTGGAGAATGAGGTGAACACTTTTTTCCCCCCTTCTGCTTCCTATTGTTCAGCTTCTTTTTCTATCTGCTCTGGCTTTACCTCTCTGATCCTTTAGTCCTGTCTTTTATTTTATTTATTTTTTCTTTCCTGCTTTCATTCTTTCCACCAATCACAGAGCTTGGACCAGGTTGCCTTGACCAATGCCACCATTCTGGATGGTAGCGGGGGTGGGCCCAACGGTTCCCTGGCTGGCTCAATGGGCTCTGTGGCTGTCTGTCTTCCTTCTGAGTCTTCTCTCACTGACTCTCTCCACACCTCAGCGGTGAGCTTACAAAGGATAGATGTCAGAAGCACAAGCAGGATACTTATATGAACCAGCTCTCTAAGACCGATAATAAAATGTGATCCTGGACCCCTTCCCTTGGCAGATTGGTGTGAGATTACAACAGTTTGGTGTACAGTATTGTTGCTCAGATGATAATATAGTGACTCATTGACTTAGTGGCATCTTGTTGTCATTATCACTGCCCACAAACTGTCTGCTGTCTGATTATTGGTCTTACAAGAATCCCAGTAGAGCATGTTGCACTGCATGTTCTTTTTTGCCAGTAAATACTATTACCTTTACAAATGATGCACTCCAGTGCCATCTGGTGGTCATGATGATACTGAGCTGGAAAACACACCGCTCACTGTACAATACCAAACCTCGGCTAGCCGCTATCTCTCCTCCTTAGCCACATATTCACACTTGACGTCTGTTAGCAAACGCTCTGTGCCCCTCTCCGCTCCTTTACGCCTTGGTTTGTGTCCCTCATCTTTTCCCGTAGAGCGAGTGCGCAAATGACGAGGGCGGGGAGGGGGAGTACGTCAACTTGTACTCGTCCAGCCAGGCCAATGGGGAGCTGCCTCTCTCCCTCAGAGTAAGTAGCTGACCGCCACGAGTGAAAGGTCAATTCCATTTACACGTCCCATCACTTCAGGAGATGAATCAATTTGAAATGCGTTGAGGGATTTGAAGAAAGAAGGCCTGTTTGACTGGCAGATATAGCCCGCACCAGTCATCTGTTGTAGTGAGCAGCTCTTATTGATTCATCTGTTGAACTGATGGCGCTGAAATGGAATGTTGAATGTAGCCAAACCTGACTGAGCATGACTTCAGGTTCACGGGTTTGCCTGCAAGGGACTTATGTTTTGTGGTTGGTGTCTGTGGAAAAGATGTCCATTTGTATGTTGTTCTGACTGCCTGGCCGGTGATTGCTGTCTCTCTGGCTGCGCTTCAACTGTAACGAGCATTTAACCTTGTTCAGATCTAACACATGACATGTGGCTGCTCCAAAAGGGATTCTTAGTGGTTCACCGTTTTTCAATTTTCCAATAACATTCCCCATAACAGCTTATGTGCACCTGTGCATGTGTGACAGCGTACGTTTGTGTGTGTGTGTGTGTGTGTGTGTGGTTGTGTTTGTATTCCCTTGGGCCAGCGTGTGCGTTCGAGGTGTATTTCAGGCATGTTTGGGTTGTGTGCGTGTGTGTAAATGTAAGTGAGAGTGACAGAAAAAGAGATAATGTATGGATGTGCGACTGTATTTGTAGTTTTACATTTGGTGCAGTTTCAGTGTGTATGAGTTCTACCATCCTGGTGTCTTTCTGTTTTGGGTCTCATCTGTTGGGTTTTTCCTGTTCATACTGAAGAAAAGCTTTAAACCTAATCCAACTAAACATTAATAGGGATAACATCCTTTTGTAAACTTAGTGATGTAGGCATTTGTACAAAGCATCCATCCTCCCCTCCACCAAAAGTGGTGCATGCATTGGTGGTTCATACGATCTCATCAATAGCCAGCCTTCTGTCACTGCATAAAACCATTCATCAGTGATGTTCCATGTAACCCACAGCACAGGCGTTGATTATTGCTTTTCCATCAACTGATTAGGAAACAATCACAGCTGACGATGTACTTCAAGACCCCACCCCTCAGATGGCATCCACCAACAGCAAAGAGGCTTTGGACAAGGAAAGGTAAGGGTCATAATGTCAACATCCTATAATTGAAATAATTGATTAATTGTTTTTTTCTCTAAAATGTTGGAAATTTGTGAAAGAAAAACATTAAATCCTCACATTTGAGAAGCTGAAACCAACGAATGTGTTCCATTTTTGCTTGAGTAAGCAGTACAGCTTAGGGACACAGATAAAGTCATTGGTGTCTCAGAAAGTTGTGTGTTTCTGTGCGTATGAAAGTCATGTGTGTGTTTTTTGTTTTAGGAGGCAGAAGTCAACAGAGTCGGCTGGCAGTGATGAGGAAGACGTGGACGAGCTCTCCCTCATAGACCACAAGGAGATAATGAACAGGATAACACTAAAACAAGAAGTAAGACAACCACCATTGCTGATGCTGTTTTTAGGAATCTGCTGTGATAGAACTGTGCAGCACCAGCATACAAAACACATTTTATCCTGTTAGTCCAGCGCAGGCTAAAGGTCACTCTGAGTCACTCAGATGTGAAATCAAATCCTGAGATGCACCACTGATAGCCATTGCTGCCCTCTGGAGTTAAGTCTCTGAAATTGCAGAGCTGAAATTGACAAACCGCCCTCTTCCTACGCCGCCTCCTCCTTTGTCCTGTGTGGTGCAGTGTGATAGACAGATGTGTGAAAATGCTGCTCGCCACTCTGCAAGGTTAGGGGCAATGTGACAGAAATGATTTACAGAAGGAAATAGGGGGAGATCAGAAATGGAAGGAGGAAAGATTCATAGCCTGAGATGACATATACAGCTGTTACAGAAGACATATTGCAGTGGTGGTGCTTTTATCATATACATGTCTGACTTTTTCTTCGTCATCAGAGGGGCTGGTGCAGGACAGGGAGAGGTGGGGGCCTTTCAGAGGGGTGGAAGCAAAAAAAAAAAAACAGGCAGAAGAAGAAAAGGTGCAAGCTACATTTTGGGCTAGCCTGCATCACTCCACATCAACTCTAACCACTCTTTTCCTCTCCTGCTTTCAATCTCATCCACTCTCTCTCCATCTTTCTCTCTATTGTTCATTTTCTCTTATTCTTTGCGCATCGCTTGCTCTCCTTAATTATCCCAGAATGATGATGGGCCAGACGTTCGTGCTGGATCAGGAGATATTCTATTAGTCCACGCTACAGAAACAGACCGCAAAGGTACAGTACAGAACACATTAAGACTCTTACTCACCTCATACATTTGTTATGTATAGTACAGTGTGTTACTGGGCTTCGGGGTCACTGGTACAGCTTTGTTTTACTAGCTTGTCAGACCTGCAATCATTTTTATATTAAATTAAATCGATTTATTTTTATTCTAGTAAAGTGTGATTCTTTAGTTTGACTGATGTGTTAATACTCTCCTCATCTGAGTAGCATTTTAAATAGCCTCAGTCTCTCTCTGGTTCAGTAATTTGTGATGTGTCAGTCTGGGTATGTAGCCTTCACGTTTGACGATGCGTTTTCAGCTTTAGTTAGTTAATTGGGAACTCTGGCTGCACTTCAACTGAAATATACTGCTTTTTTCCTCTGTTTTTTCTTGACAGATCTTGTTTTGTACTGTGAAGCCTTTCTGACTACATATAGGACTTTTATAACCCCAGAGGACCTCATTAAGAAACTACACTACAGATATCCTTTTCAGATCACTCAACGTGTCACTCTGAGCTGTTTTGTTGGCAGAAGACTGTTTTTCTTGCCAAGTGATTTTTTAAAAAATCCTTATTTATCAAGGACAGACTTTTTTTTTCTTGTTTGCTCTCATTCAGCTCTTTCAATTACAAGCATTCATAGATGGAGACCTCAAGAACAACCGTAATCCTCTCCTGATGGATACTGAAGTCTGAATTACTACTGAAAATATTGGGACTTTTTGTGATTGTGTGCCTTGCTTAAATGGCACCTCAAGAGAGCAAGTGAACTTTTCCCTCCAAGATTTTCCCTGATATGATCTAAAAAGCTGGCTCTCCATTAGCCAACTTCCAGGTGTAATGTTTTGTCACTGTTGTTAGCCATGCTAGCAGCATAGCTCTAGAAGTGGCTTGGTCGGTCTCAACAACTAGATGGATTGCCATGAAACTTGGTACAGACATTCATGGTGCTCAGAGTATGAATGACTTTGGTAATCCCCTGAAGTTTCTTCTAGCGCCACCAGCAGGTCAAAGTTTTTACTTAACCTGTGAAATATCTCAATATCTACAAGATGAATTGGCACAAAATTTGGTACAGATATCCATGGTGCCCAGACAGTGTATACTAATTACTTGATCCCCTGACCTATCCTCCAGCGCCACCATGAAGTTGACATTTAAGTGAAATGTCTCAACAACTGTTGAATGGATTGCCATGAAATTTGGTTCAGACATTTGCATCCCCTCCAGGATGAATTTTAATCACTTTGGTGACCTCTGACTATACATCTCAAAATTTCAGAAAATAATTGTTCTAGCAAATGTTAGGATGGTGATACGCTAAACTAAGATGATGAACATGGTTAACATTATACCTGCTAAACATCAGCATGCTAACATGCTCACAATGACAGAAGTGAGCATGTTAGCATTACGCTCAAAGCAGCGCTGTAAGTACAGCCTCACAGAGCAGCTAGCCTGGCTGTAGACTCTTAGTCTTGTTATGCAATGATTGCTATGTAATGATGTATGTAGAACTAGATTGTTTACAAGAAACCACAGTTTTTGTGTGTTTTGTTCCCTAAATTGGAGTATATTTTATACCCTAAAATAATATTGAAAATAAGTACATTTGTTGGGATAAAAGGTAAATAATTATTGAATTGATTTGTAGAACCACAAAATGTCTGTATGTATTTTAAAAGAGCCAAACTTCACACATCTTGTCTCATCACTTGATGAAGCATCACAAACATGCAAGAGTTTGTAAACTGTTAGCTAAACGTTATTGTACTTTTTAATCCACATATATTATTTACATTGTCCTTGACCACAAAGCACATACACCAGGTTCTGCCACAGTCCGGACACCTTCAAGAAGCGAGTCAGCAAGAACACATTCTTTGTGCTGGTTCGTGTGGTGGATGAGCTGTGGTGAGTAGGACTCGTTATTTTTGTCCTGAATCTGGGGAAGACCTTTTCATAGTGTGTGCTGCACCTCCATAGGGAAACATGTTTCCAAATAGATGTGGACTATGGAAAATTTGTCTCTTAGTGAATTAATGAATAAAAGCATGTGTACGTTTCGATGCATGGATATTGCTGGTACTTTAAATAGGACTGTGTATGGCATTATTCTGGTTTTGCATGTAAGCAAGGTTTGTAAAGAAATGTACTCTATGACCACACTATCTACTAGTATCTACCAAGACCATGGTTCTCAACCTGGGGTTCAGGATCCCCCTGTTGCACACATGGTCAGAAAAATAAACATAGTCTAATTTTGCTTTAATTGTGAAACAGTTGATAGTACTACTTCTTCAGGTCTATAAAAATAATTCAAACGACACTCTTAAAGTTAGACTTCTAAAAAAGGGGTTGCTTCGCTTTAAATGTTCATGTTGGGACAAAAATGTTGGGAACCAGCGTACTAAGAGAAGCTGGTTATTGACACCTGTAGGCAAACTACATCATGTAAACTCATGAATGATTGATTTGATGCTGGGATATAACAATAAAAGTAATTCCTCAGTCATATTACGCTACTAACGATGAATTGCAGCCTCATATAATGTTTATTCGAACTCAGTCATCCTAAGAGCTTAATTTATTGTTCTGCTGACAGCTATAATCAGAAAATATGTCCCTTATTCAGCAAGAGCATCCGGAGAGCTCTTATGGTCATAAACATGCACATCCGATCATCAACAACCAATTGAATTACTTTCTTCTTTCGGCTCACAAATTTTAATCATTTCCTTATTCTCTTCCTCTGTCCTCCAGCTTGGTGGAGCTGACAGAGGACATCTTGAAACAGCTGATGGACCTGGTGTTCACGCTCGTGTGCAATGGCGAGCTCAGCCTCGCCCGTGTGCTCCGCAAGAACATTCTGGATAAGGTGGAGCAGAAGAAGCTGCTGCGCTACACAAACTCCCTCAAGCCGCTCGCTGCCCGAGGGGTCTCTGCAAGGTACTGTGGGGGTCAGGGGTCAACTTTATCTGAGACTGGTATGGGATGTGTTGACAGTAAATGCAGTGTAACGCTACTCTTAAGCCATTCTTATGGCTCAGTAGCCTTAAGGATACCAGGCAGTGTATTGTTTATGACAATCAGAAACCACAAGATTACTTAAATTGATTGTGATCCCAGATGAGACTCATATAATGGCTCCCCTCAAATGTTTGATGATGTTTCCAATATTGAGACACACTGCATAACTCTTCTCTAGTACACATGCTTGCGAACATTTTTAGCTTTCTTGCCTTCATCAGGGCGGTGTCTGTCTGAGGTTGTTTCCGGTTTTGTGCCTTTTTAAAGGGTTGAATCGCCATTTTTCATTACAAAGCAGCACATTTTGCACACTCTTAACCAAATTTTTCAAAAGAAAGAATTCTCAAATAATTTCCATCTCTTAATATTTATGGATAACTAATTTAGTTTAAAAACAGTTTAACTTAGTTTGTATTCCATAACAAAATGAGCTTCAAACTCTGAGGTTCATTTTCCTTTTACAACATGACCAGACTATATGTAAAGCAAGTTAGCTGCACCACAAGGAATTACCATGATAGACTGGAAAGACTCATTTGTATTCTTTTCAGTCCTGTGGCTACAACCCATTTGCAATGTAAAAGTTAAAGCTGAAAACATCACCTAATAGTTTGTGTGTCCTAACAGGCCTGGAACTCTCCATGACTTTCGCAGTCACGAGATTGCCGATCAGCTCACTCTTCTTGATGCTGAGCTCTTCTATAAAATTGAGGTACAGTGGCGTCTTTTGTGTTAATCCTCTCAGCATTTGTTGACATTGATTGTGTTTTGACACTGAGCTCCACAGAGTCAACCCCAGCTTTTACTCTTCCCATTTTCCTTCAGATTCCCGAGGTGCTGCTTTGGGCCAAGGAGCAGAATGAGGAGAAGAGTCCAAACCTGACTCAGTTCACAGAGCACTTTAACAACATGAGCTATTGGTAAGACCAAAAACTACAAACTTCATGCCCTCACATGTGTCACAGCTGTCTGTCATTGGTATTCCCGGCTTTCCTCTTATACCATCTTGCTCTCATAAATGTTGACACCACACAGGGTCCGCTCTTTGATAATCCAGCAGGAGAAAGCCCAAGACAGAGAGAAGCTGCTTCTCAAGTTCATCAAAATAATGAAGGTTAATCACCATAGACTTAAATATCCTATTTGTCATGTAATTTCCTTGTTGTTCAACACTATAATATTTATACAAATTTCTTCTTACAGCACTTAAGAAAGTTGAATAATTTCAACTCCTACCTGGCGATATTGTCCGCCCTAGACTCTGCCCCCATCAGGAGATTGGAGTGGCAGAAACAGACGTCGGAGGTGAGAGGATTGTGAGGTTACGATGAGAGGAGTTACGTATCAGCATGTTAAAAAAAGAGAGGTGTCATGTCCAAAGATGGTGTAGTTGTCAAGATCTCTGTCTTATGATGTTTGTCACTTTGCTCTCATATAACACTTCCTCCTTGTTCTTCTCTCAGGGATTGGAGGAGTATTGCACGTTGATTGACAGCTCCTCCTCCTTCAGAGCATACAGAGCTGCTCTGGCTGAAGTGGAGCCACCATGCATCCCGTACCTGTAAGTGAATGAATGTTTACGCGCACGTTTGAACTCATAACTTTTTTTTTTAGCTGAGTCAGAACTTGACATGACTCCTCCTCTCGTCCAGGGGTCTCATTCTCCAGGACTTGACTTTCGTCCACCTGGGGAACCCTGACCTCATTGACGGGAAGGTCAACTTCTCCAAACGCTGGCAGCAGTTCAACATCCTGGACAGCATGCGGCGCTTCCAGCAAGTGTAAGTACACTGGGATGAAGTTATAGGATGAAAAACTGCACGTAACCTTGATATATTATTAGAACCTTGTAAACATCCATCACAGTAATAAATGTCATCATTTCTTTGCCACTGGCAGGAAATACAATGTATGCCTACTTTGTTTTTCATTAAATTTTAATATCATAAAACATTGCTATCATCTCCACACGGGCTATTTGTTCTCTCACTAATGAATCACTGCATTAATCAAAACCTCGACCACTTCTCATCTCAGGCATTACGAGCTGAAGCGCAATGAAGACATCGTCTCTTTCTTCAACGACTTCAGTGACCACCTGGCAGAGGAGGCTCTGTGGGAGCTGTCGCTGAAGATCAAGCCCAGGAACATCACCAGGCGCAAGACGGACCGCGAGGAGAAGACCTAGGGCTTGTTGGCCTCCGAGACTGACCTCCAACTGTGCTTCGTGACACTAACTCCACTTTACTACAGACTGAAAGAAAGACGAATGGAAGCTATCCGCTGGAGCTAATGGGAGACTCATTGTGGGGAATGCAAAACAAACTACAGACAACTAAAGCGTGGCCGAGGTTTACAAAGAGCTCTGCTGCTCTGGGAGATTATAATTGGGATTACTGTTGCTCTGGCGTTTGGACGGGGAGAGATTCAGTGACTATGATGAAATGGGAGGAAGCCTGATGCCAAGGAGGAGTGAAGAATCACACAGAGCGGACAGGGAGACGCTACGGAATTAACCAAAGTCTGCTTCCTGGACTCTCTGTTTTAGAGTGGAGCTGTTGCGTGTGCGTGAGATTGAGCTGAATGGTCCATTGCTCTCCGAGTTGCTCCTTCCTCTTCCTATATGTATGTGCCATTTGCTGGTCATCTTCTGCAACAACCCTCTCCTTGACTCATGAGTTGCCCTCAAACGGCAGAACCTCGAGAGCTGCCTGCCCTGAACTATGACATAAACATGCAGGCTGCAGACCTGAGAATCTGTTGGGGGATGTGAGAGGATGACTATTAGAGACTGAGTTTGTTTTGAAACATTTTGTGTAAGAATCATGTATGGTTATGAAATGTATTATATACAGTGCTCCTTTTGTTCTTAAAAAGGATGTTTATGCTTATGAGAAGAGCTTAGCTTCTCCCAAGTGCCATACATATGTGCACTAAAAAAAGCAAAGCAAAAACACAAAAAGATAAATTACTAAAGATGCTGTGATCTATGTGTCATACTGAATCATTGTGTGCCGTGTTCAGGTGTAGAGAACCATCAGGCAATCACAATCATGTCCCAGTCATGTCGTTGCGTGAAAGAGTGTTTGTGTGTGACTGAAGTCCTCCGTGACTTGTGTGTTTGTCATTTCAAAAATGTGCTGTGGTAAATCATTTTGATTCCTTTTTGGGATAATGGTCAAAACCAACACATCACACTGTGCTATCAAACTCCAATAAAACAAACAGCTCTGTTTCTATACACACTGTGTTGGCCAGAAGCCTCATTTTCATTGTCAAAATTCAAATAAGACTAACACTTTAAAACTTCACAATAGAATTTCCATTTATCGTTGTACAGAATGGTCAGTGGAAAATTAAGGCATATATTCAACTTTAAATAATCAGAAGGAAGCACTCATTACCAATCTAAGTGTGACACTACTAAACCACACAGCTATCTGGCATAACTTGATTTAAAGATCCCCTTCAGACATGTTATAACATGGTATAAAAATTGCTCTACTTTTCAGAAAAAAAGTTCACTTATCTTTAAGTTAAAATCTTTGAAATTACATCTACTCCTTCCCCTTCATTAAAAGTCCAGAATCTATAAATATAAGTTGAACTGCTGGACAACAGGTGTTTCCTACTTCATTGTAAAGTCCATTCTCAGGGTGTGTGCGCTGGAGGCTTCAAGTTTCCACATAACATTTTTGGACCAGGATTGGCTTCCGAACTATTTGTGATGTCACAAATCATGCTTGTAGGCCCACTTGCTGAAAATGAGATTTTCAATGAGCACATAGAAACTTTCCACTTTCAGCAGATAAATGTGAAAACATCCTTCTAAACTCTGCACATACATAATTCTGCACAGTGAAACAAACATTCAACTGTAGGAACAAGAAAAACTTTTTTTTTTTTTAGTGGAGGGGATCTTTAAATAAGTTAAAACAAACAGGGAAAGCAACAAGACATCTACAACTGATAAGTATTAATATAATTTAAATATAATCTCAATTAAAGCAACAAAGAAGCAGGTATAAGATCAAACTCAGTGCAAAAGCATGACTGAAATTAAACCATTTAAATAACACTTCCTACCCTGTTCCTAACTGTATCCATATCAGTGACAGGTCATCTTACCACAGTAAACAATGAAAAATCTAACTGTATCATGGAAGACTGTTACATGTGAAAAGCATAATCTATTAGCATATTGGTCATGCACCAATAATTACTGTAAAATTATGAAGAGGTGTCAAGTGCCGTGGGATTGTGGAGAATTTTTTTTTTTTTTTTTTTTTTTTTTTTTTTTTTTAGGCTGCACAGGGTGAGACTGGCATCACAGTTGCTGACCCATCCAGCACAAATCAGTAGCAGCAATCCCAATTCAAAGCTCATATTCACAGTCTGGACACATCCGTCCACCCCATGCATCCACACAGTCTCAGTGAGGCCGACAACTGGGCTCCAGCAGGACCCTCTTTCCTGCAGGATTAGCGGCTCCGTTCTGCAGATCACCCTGCTCAGGATTGGCCCTTTTGAAGCCCCGCCCATGGCCGTTAATGGACCCGCGGTGCCATTTGCAGATGTCACCGTTCAGTATGTCTTGGATGTGCTGTACGATGAGGTTGATGGCCACTGGTGACAGACAGATGATTTGTTAAACATTCATGCTGGAGGAATTTGCGGAAAAGCATCCTTATTTGAAAAAAACACACTTACCCATATTGTCAACTCCCCTTGGAATGATGACATCTGCATACTTCTTTGTCTGAGAGCGAGATATTTAGAAATAAAATGAGGTAATGCTTGATAGTGGCTGCTCAAACAAGGTTTGTTGACAGAATAACACAGTGGAAAATACGCACACAATCAGTGATAACTATTATACTTACAGGCAAACAAAACTCTTCAAAAGCAGGCTTGACAAATGTTGTATACTGAGTGAGAATCTGCTCCAGGTCTCTCCCTCTGCTCATGTCTCGCAGAACTACAGGGAAAATTAGGTCAAACTACTGACATACTGTGGCAACATCTGGAATATTGTGTGAGGGAGACATCAATACCTCTGCGAGACAGCCTGACATCTGAATCTGTGTCCACAAAGAGTTTCATGTGAAACATATCACGCACTTTCTGGGGGTAGAAGACCAGGATCCCCTCAAAGAGGACCACATCTGCTGGGTAAACTGTGATCCTGTCTTCCAACCTGGAAATATGCACACAGTTTTTATGTAGAGGCATGAGATGACAACTATTAGTTCTGTGAAAAAACTGATAAAAGATTTCTCATTAGGGCTGAATCTGAGAAATGCTTGCTTCATACCTGGAATGGGTGACAAAGTCATATGTTGGCACTTCAACCACCCTTCCCTCCACAATGTCCTTCAAGGTTTTGTACATTAACTCATTGTCAAAAGCCTCTGCAAGACATTAAACAGACACAGTAGAATTTTAAAATCAAGGCAAATAATGCAGCATGTAAACAATATACCATATAAGAAAGCCAATATAATCAGCCGATGCAGGCTTATCTCACATGCTGGTGCATATGAGGAAAAAATAAATTAATTCATAAATAAATACATATACAGTACATAATTTAGAAGTAGAGTAGCACATAACAGCTAAATAGATGTTAGTGCAGAGTCTGTTAAGAACACATTTTTTAACTGCAGAATTCCCTGTCGTGAAATATCTTTGTCACTGCGATTTGACAACCAAAATTGCAGGTTCCTTGCTAAAAATATGTGACAGTTTGATTATATACCACAGACTGTACATAAAACTCTTGTTGCAGTTTAACACTGATGGGAGGGGAAAACTGGGCACCATTTCAGGGTCTGGAGTATAACATCTCTATTGGCCAGTATCAGTTTATCAAAGCAAGTTAGTCCAGTCCAATATAATTTTTGCAGCTGATTTTGTGATCTCTTATTCCAGGTGTGTAATAAAAATGTTTAATCCACAACAGAATAACCTTTAAAAAAGTAGACACAGTTACATTATAACAGCATGCAAAACACAAATAAATCCACATTAGGATTGGTGATGGTTGAACATTACAGGTGGGAAAATACTGGTATTGTTATAAGTTTAAAAATATAGCAGTGCACCCCTATCAGGTACTGACTTTTGAATAGAGGCAGTGAGGCGTGTGCTGTTGTGAAGAAACCATAGAGTGTATAAAACTGAAACTGGACAGGAAAAAGGCCACTCTGTTAGCCTGGGCCTACCTGGGTGATCAAAGTTGTACTGGCCCTTCAGCGCTTTCCCCTTTTGCTCCGGAGTAAGGACTCTGTAGAAGCTGTCCTGGCTTATAATAGCCACCTTCCTCTGACGGTGGTCCACCTTGTTCTGGCCCAGGAGCTCCATGATTTTGGCGCAAACTGTTGACTGTAGCAGAAAACTTCTTTCAGTCAACTACTGTTATTTATGACCTGTCATAATGCTTTATTAGGTTAAAATAGCAAGTTTGTCGCAGTGTCCTGAGGAATAGAGGGAGCAAAGTCCGTAAGTCCGTAAGTATGAAATGAAGTGTATCATTGACCTTCTCAATGTAGTTTATCAGCTGACTCTCGGTCAGGCATTGCGAGGGAATTGACAAATTTATTACAGCGGCTAGTAATAAAAATGAACAGAGCATGTAATGGCTATTCTAGCATGTAATGGCTTTTCTAGCATGTTAATGAAAAAATATAAGGAAAATATAAACTGAGCAAGGGGGCGTGCCAGCTGGTTTGACAGTTTGCCTGATGCTAATGTCGGCGCTGCTAGCAAACTAAGCTAAGGTACTCGGGATGCTAATTTCCGTCGTCGGGAGTTCCTTTTGCTGAAAAAGGGACTGACCTTGCCACTGGCGGTTCCTCCGCTGACCCCTATTAGGAAAGGGCTATTCCGTGGCCTCTCTGCCTCGTCTAGGGCTCCTAGAGCATCCATCGCAGTCCAACAGTTAAGAAAAACTGCAGAAATCTAGATAGCTTGGCTGAGTGCTAGCTATGCTATCTGTAGCAACAACAACGTGCTGTTCTCGCGAGAACTAACGCTCACAGGACAGTTCGGAGCGGAATTGAATTCTGTATTTACATAAAATAAGATTAATCACTACCTATACATATTTGCAGCGGAACTGCATTAAATATTTAGCTAAAATATGTTAAATTACTACCTGTATACATTATCGTAATTTACATATACTATCTAATGTTTCTAAATACCTTTGGTTGGGGTTAGTTAAAATTTTAGTATTGATAGTTTTAATTGAATCCATGCCTTTTACTGTTTCATTTGCAACCAGTTAGCTGGGATTATAATTCTAGCCCCTGCTATTAAAAGCTAGTCTCACTCATTTCCCTATTACTTGCTCAGGATACATGACGAAAAATACATCAGTAATAAAAAAAGATTTTTGTTTATTATGGAATTAAATATACAATATACATATACAGTATAAACACAGCATTATTGTTTTTCTGGGTCATTGTCTGATTTCTCTGTGTCTTCCTCACATTGTGACTTGGATTCATCCACCACTATCTCAAAAGCAGCACTTCCTTCAATCCTCTTCACAGTCTCTCCTTTGGCAGCAAGGATTTCCTCGATGTTTCTAAAGTGTAAAGCAACACAGCACAAGTCATTCAGAAATGCAACTACACCACTTTTAATGGTTATGGTTTGGATGTTGTTATGAATCCGTGACATTCTGGTTTACAGAGGTGGAAGAAGTATTCAGATATTTTACTTGAGTAAAAGTAGCAATACTAAAGTGTAAAAATACTGTTACAAGTAAAAGTATTGCATTCAAAATCTTACTTAAGTAAAAGTATTAGCATCAAAATATACCTTAAGTACAAAAAGTAAAAGTACTCATTATGTAGAATGGCCCATTTCTAAATAATGTCTATTATATTCATGGTTCCCACACCTTCCTAAACATCAAATTCAAGGACTTTCCAGGCCAGATTCCCTCAAATTCAAGGACCTAACACAGCATAGTTGAGACACGGATCAAGGTTAATTACTGTTACAACACTGATCATTTTTTTTATGAGAACTAGCAGGCTTTATAGAAGCTCACAGACAACAATTAAAAAGAGAGAGAGGCTTGAATGTGTGAACACTGCTCAGTTGTGCTGTGTTACAGTGATGTTACTATAAGTAAAAAAAATATCAAAAGAACTTAAATTTCTATTCTTGCACAAAATATATAAATTCAAGCACTTGCAATGACCCATGTCTTTTTTCAAATACTTTAAAGCCCTTGTCTCCCCCCCCTCAAATTCACAAACTTTCAAGGATTTCAAGGACCCGTGGGAACCCTGTATATCACTGGATTATAATTATTAATGCATTAATGTGTACATCACTTTAATGTTGCAGCTGGTAGAGCTGGGGATAATTTTTATTACTTTATATACTTAACCTATAATATAGCATACATTTTGAGTTGACATATATTTAGTATTAATAATCTAAATGTGCAAAGTAACTAGTAACTAAAGCTGTCACATAAATGTGGTAGAGTAAAAAGTACAATATTTGCCGCTAAAATGTAGTGGAGTAGAAGTATAAAATAGCATAAAATATTCAAGATAGTACAAATACCTCAAAATTGTACTTAAGTACAGCACTTGGGTAAATGTACTTAGTTACATTCCACCACTGCTGGGTTATGCTCAGAAGACCAAAGCACCACCAACCTCTTTCCTTCCAGGTCAGAGAACCAGTTGAGGTTATCAGCGATGATATGGTGGTTCTTACATCCTGGACATGTCACTATCACAACACCTTTGTGATAAGCCTGCTTGGAGATCTTCTGCGTGGACCTGGTAGAGCAAACCTGCAAACATGATACAGCCTGCATGTCACATAAATTAATTTTAAAAACTCAGACACAGGTCACAACACACAAAAAAAAATTAGACCAAGAAAATGTTTGGGGATTTCAAGATGAAAAACTTTTAACATCTGATTAAATAAATCAACAGCAGAAGTAATGTCCCAACACTGGTACTGGTACCTTGCATGTGTAAATGAGTTGATAATGTTTTGACTGGATCTTTCCAATATCGTCACTTCTGATACTGGGTGAAGTTGAGAATCCTCTAAGACGAGCTTCACATCTGTCAGCAGGTAACAAAATATGAAAACTGCGCTGGTCCTGTGAGGTGAGATGCCCCGTCCCGGCTGTGGTCGTCGCTGGTCCTTGAGGACGACAGTAAAACACAGCACGGAGTCCACCACTGTGATAACACCGGAACAACCGGCTGACAGTCAGCATCGTCCTTGAAGAATCTGGTGAACGTAAAATAGCAAAACATGTATGTAAAACCAACATGACAAGTGATTAAGTATTTAAGGACATAAACGTTACAAGTGATTTCATCAACGTTTGGTTTGTCGCGGTCTGATGACATCACATCGGCATTTTCAAACCAAACTTTATTATCAAATTGTTTTACAACAAATCAAAAGTGATTAGCATTGACATGATATTTCAGCAAACTAATATCAATATCAGACAAATAAAAGGAAAAACGAGCATTACATGAATTTGAAATAGATTTGTTATAGATTAATCAACTTGGAAGTGAAATTAAGTGTGATAAAGTTTCTGTGAATGTAGTATTACCAATAGGTGAGAAATATTTCAGTCAAGTACTGTAATTAAGTACAATTTTGAGGCACTCTTTACCTTAAAATGCTGCTTACACATTCAGGCATCACCAATAAAAGTAATCCTGTGATACAATATAATATTAAGTTTGAAAGGGGCCATCTGGCTTGTGAGTACTTTTACTTTTAATACTTTAAGTTGATTTTACTGATATTACTTATGTACATTTAATTAGGTAAAACAAGCTCCATCAGATGTACTAAATGCATTAAAGCCAAATGTTACACAAACCTACTCACAGGTTCATAAAATGCCAAAAGGACGAGCCACAGAAAGCATGTGTGGCCAGAATTAAGGCCACCAAACGAAGGGAAAAAAGGCGATGCAAAGGGAAGAAGAGGAAACAGTACAGCTAATCCTGTATCTGCCTCAATATTCAAATTACGGTTAAATAATGATAGTTAAAAAGTCTTCATCTTATGTTCATATCACCAGGCTTGCAATACACATGATTTTTAGGCATTGTAGTGAAGAGCCATTTTAAGGAGTGATGTATATTGTTAATATGCAACTGTGCTATTACGAGTGACAGTCTTGTTCATGCTCATTGGCCATTGTTATTTTCAGACTGTCCCCCATCAGTGCATCTGAAATCTTTCAATTTAAATTCAAAGACAAAATCCAATTTAAGTTTTGGTTAAGTACACATCCTAGTGTGGAGAAGTCAAGTCATTTCTTTGAACACAACCACCAGAGGGTAACATAAAGACTTTGATATCACCTCTCAGATTCAGATTTTCCTTCCAATCTCCAAAATACTTCTGGGAAGGCCAGTGTGGTCCAAATCAGGGACAGTTATCATCACCTCATTGTTTGCCAATGCTTTAGAGGGAAAAGGAGAAGTATGGGCATATTATGCATTTATAACAAAAGAATGTTTGCCATTGTCCCTGGCTAAGGCCAAGGCTGCTCCAGGAGCGTACAGCTGATGTTCCCAAATGACAAATTTAGTGAGCTGGTGGGGACTGAAGGGTTGTGTTGCTTAATCCTGCTTGGAAAGGAAGGGGGAGCTTGTTTGGAGGAAACTGCAGTCAGTCTGAAACTGGGAGGCCTCCCAGTGCTGAGACACTGCCTCTGTGGCCAGTCCACGTGCCGTTTTTGTGTGCTATTTTCCTCTGTTACTGACTGAAAACAAATCCTTACAACCTGAAAAAAGGGATCTCACGTTAACATGTATCACTTATGATAAAACCAGGACAGAATAAATATCCATTTCTTTATACAAGAGCCTAATCACAAATGACAAGAGGTGGGGTTGTCTACCTTAAAAAACATGATCCCCAAATGCCGCTGGTTTAATATCACACTACTTGCTATCTGATATTGTGCGCAACTCATTTTTACAGCAAGCTTTCATTTCTTATTTATAAGACCTCACTTTAAGCCAACATGTATTATTTAATAGGAACAGTCCTCTCTGAAAGTTTGAGTGTTGGCTTTTTGATATGCATATGTTCAGACGTGGGCATATGATGTTTGAAATGAAGTTTCACACAATTTTGCCACAATACTTTTGGTCATGAGGATGAACTTTTTGAAATGTGTTTTTGAAATAGCTGGGGAGTTAAAGTTTGGCTATTTTTCACTTCATTCCATGCCCTGTGTGGCTTTTGACTTACAGTCTCCTCAATTATCTCAATAATATGTATATTTATTTCAGATTATGATTTAGAGTGTTAATATCAGACACCTTGTGTTGGTTTAATTCAGTGAAATCACAGAGATTCAAGATTTAAGCTTTTTTTCTTACATTCTGATATATCAATACGGTACTGATTTATGGTCATGCCAATATAGCTCATTTAATTTGATTAACAGTAAAATATTTACAGATGTCAAGTAGCTATAAGGCCAGTATGAAGTCAATACAACGGCACTCAAATACAGTCTTCAATTCAATTCAATTCAATTTTATTTATATAGCGCCAATTCATAATAGACGTTATCTCATTGCGCTTTTCCTATAGAGCAGGTCTAGACCATACTCTTTATAATATTAATTACAGAGGCCCAACAAATCCCACCATGAGCAAGTCTTGAAAATATACTTTTTATAAACCGCGACTGTACAGCAATTTATGGAATTGCAGTATAACCAAACATCAGGTGTAACACTATAACCATTGCATAAAACTGAGCTGCAACATTAAATAAAAAAACTGTAGTGTAGCAAGACATTAATCCAAAAACAAAACAACCCCCACATCACTGAAAAAGAAGGAAAGAAAGAAAAGAAAACACTGAAAACAAAGGTGTATGAAAGCCTGTGCTGCAGCCCCTTAACTGGTAAGTAGGTCAGAACCAATCAGTCACTGCTGCACACAGTGGTTAATTGCTGTAGCTGAGTGCAGACGTTTCTCCTGCCTCAGTGTGTGGGTACATGGCATACCTGTCAGTAGTCATTAATCTTGAAGCCTAGCCCACTTACCTTTTGAACAATCCACTTATCAATTTCCATATTTTGTTTGTTAATGTTGTTTCCCTAGTCACCACTTACGACCCATGTGCTAGCTTCATTACCTTGTTGCACGTTTTCTCTTGTGCTTATGCTAATGTTGTCTAAACAGATTGACTGTTTCAGTAACTATTATGAGTGCTGGAATTAATTTGCAGTGTGGGAGACTTTTCTTTGAAACTGTATTTCATTTGTCTAACAAGTAAACCTATTAATAGCCAAATTCTTATTTGCTGGTATTACGTGCAGACACATATTTGCCAATTTAGTTTTTAAACTGTAAGTGACCTCACAATACTTCATTGTACTTCCTGGTGGTGGAAGAAGTAGTCAGGTTCTTTACTTAAGTAAAAGTAGCAATACGACAGTGTAAAAATACTCCACAATGAGTAAAAGTCCTGCATTCAAAACCTTCCTAAAGTAAAAGTTTTGAGGTATCATCAGAAAAGTTTACTTTAAAGTGTCAAAAGTAAAAGAACTCATTCTGCATATGCTCCCTGTCAGTGTTTTACTATTATATATAATGTTTTTGCATTATTATTACTGCTACATTAATGTGTATGTTGTTCCCTGTCCACTGCCAAAAGCCTATAATGGGCCATCAGAACTGCATCACGGAGCAGTTGAAGAAGGTGGCCTGATCTGATGAATCACGTTTTCTTTTACAGCATGTGGATGGTGCGTGTGTGTCATTTATCTGAGGAACACATGGCAACAGGATGCACTATGGGATGATGGCAAGCCGGCGGAGGCAGTATGATGCTTTGGGCACTGTCTGCTGGGAAACCTTGGGTCCTGCCATTCATGTGTTACTTGACACGTACCACCTACTTAAGCATTGTTGCAGACTATGTACACCCTTTTATGGAAACGGTATTCCCTGATGGCATTGGTCTCTTTCAGCAGGATAATGCACCCTGCCACAAAGCAAACATGGTTCAGGAATGCTTTGAAGAACACACAACGAGTTCAAGGTGTTGACTTGGCCTCCAAAATTCCCCAGATCTCAATCCAACCGAGCATCTGTGGGATGTGCTGGACAAACAAGTCCGATCCATGGAGGCCCCACCTCGCAACTTACAGGACTTACAGGATCTGCTGCTAACGTCTTGGTGCCAGATACCACACCTTGAGAGGTCTAGTGGAATCCATGCCTCGACGGGTCAGGGCTGTTTTGGCTGTAAAAGGGGGACCTATACAATATTAGGCAGGTGGTCATAACGTTATGGCTGATCGGTGTATGTATGTATGTATGTGTGTGTATATATATATATATATATGTGTGTGTACATATATATACATATGTATATATTCACATATATATACACACAAACACACACACATATATATATATAATTTGTCGAACTACCGCTGTGCTTTTATCTTGATAGCGGCTGTGTGTTAGTACTTCCGCCAAGTACTTCCGCCAGTCTCGTGTGGTTTTCTCCTCCGTCATTAACGTACGGGGCTCCGGTCCGGTATCAGACCAGCAACAGCAGCTGAGAAACGTTTGAGAAATGTGTCACCCGTGTGCAGAGGTGGCGAGAGACACCAGATTTAATAAAACAGGTGAGTATTTTCTTAATTTTCTAATGTGTTTTAACTAGCTAGCTGTGTGGGTCAGAGTGTTTTCACTGCCGCAGTTTGCTAAATGGGCATCGTTTCCCGTCGTCGCTCGACTGACTGCAGTTGAGGAGAAGCCCACCTAATGAAAGGTTGCTCTCTGGGTTAGATTACATGTTATTTCATCAGACTACATTACAATCAGACTCTTAATCCCAGATTAATAGCCAATTAAATATTATCGATCATATGAGAAACGTCTAATCAGCAGTTGAGGATCAGAACGTTACCGTTACCGTTATTCTGGTGTTATGGCACAAACGATATTGCCGATTAAACACTGAGGTTGTAAACTATTTGAATTTTCATATAAATTCTGATCTATGTCTGTAACTGTAGGCCCTGAAAAACAATACAATGTCTTTTCTGTAGTATTTCCATTGTGAAGTACAGTGTTTTTGTGGTATATTGTTGAGTTCATAGTGAATTAATCTTGCCTCGCGGTGTTGTCACTATGACACGAATATTGCAGTGATACTACAGGAGGTAGTGTCACTGTAACATGCATGTAAGAGCTTATATGGTTGTGATATTTGTATTATGTCCGTGTAAGATCTTTTATGGCAATATTGTAGTCCTTTCTGGTAAGGCTGGCTGTGCAATATTGGCTAAATAACTAGTCACATTACTCAAATTATATCATCAACATGTGCTTTTTACAAAATGGTTTTCAATGGCCCTTGTCTTAGATGTGTGTTGTGGGCATGTATGTGTGAATATGACACACCGGTGCTGTCATGCAAAGGAAAGTAGCTTTTTCTGAACAAGAACCAGTTAGACCCGGTTAGGACTGAAAACACTGCCCTGTCTGCTCCATCTCTTGATGTCGCAAGTCTACCATTGCCATGGTCAGCCAGATGGATTGAGAACAGAAGCTGCATTAACAGCTGCCCGACAAGAATGATTTAGTTTTTGAGCAATAAGAAAAATCTCATGTTTTGGAAGGATCTGTGGGTGTCTGTGATTTTTATTCTTCTGCCTGTTGTTGGGTTTAGCTAAAGCCCATTCTGATTGGGTGTATTTTTTGAGGTGTGGATGTTAAAAGTGTACTGTAGGTATAAAAGGGTTTCAGGATCACGTATCAACACATGCTGGACTTACATCTAGTCCAGTATGTGTAAAGCAAAGAGAAGAAGTCAGTAAATGTGTGAGGCTCTCTGTTGCTAGGACTTTGAAGGTCCTTTGGGTGTATTCTAGTCCTGAGATGGAAATTCGTGAAGATGTTTCAGGGATAATATTGAGAGATATATCAAACACAAAATGCGCTTATCAATCTAATGGAATGTAATAAAAGTTCAAGCCAACTATTAGTGATAATAATGCTTCATCTATTTCCTAAAGCACTTATCTGGGGCTGGGTTCTATCCCAGCATGGGTTGGGTGAGAGGCGGTGTACACCCAGGACAGGTTGCCAGTCTAACACAAGCAACTGTTATAGAGAGGAGGGAGAGGCAATATCGTTTGAATATGGGGATAATGCCGCACAGTCTCTCCTGGAAGACATCCAGGGTGATGCACTCGCATGAAAAGTGACACAAATAGTTGCAACAAGAATGAAGAAAGAGAGCTAGAGAGAGTTCAAACCTTGACTCTTTCCTCACCTCCGCACGGTTGGCCAGGATGTGAAGTGGGTGTGAATGTTGGATTGTCGTTTTCTGAAAGTTACAGAAATGGCCGGACACAGCCCCCCCAATTCCGACGTCTGAAAGGTGTGGGGGGTCGTCTATCTGACAAGCACTTCTGATGAAGCCTACTGCCAGCATAAGAGTCAACCGCCAGGCAAGTGGGGCTTTGAGCTAAATGCTAACGTCAGCATGCTAACATGCGCAAAATGACAATCCTAAAATGGTGATGTTTAGCAAGTGTAATGTTTACCATGCTCATCATCTTAGTTTAGCATATTAACATTTGCTAATTAGCACTAAACACAAAGTCCAACTGAAGCTGATGGGAATGTCATTAGTTTTGCTGGTAGTTTGTCATAAACCAAAGTATTGGACAATTTAAAAAAAATCACCTGATGATGGTGCTAGATGTGAACAGGGGATCACCAAGTTATTAGGATACATCGTCTGGGAATCATGAATCTCTATACAAAATTTCATGTCAGTTTAATTCCAGTCTGGACCAAGTGGTGGACTAACTGACCGACATTGCCATCCCCAGAGCCATGGCGCTAGCATGGCTAAACTTGAGTTTTAAATCTACCTAACCTGCATGTCTTTAGACCAAGCAGAAACCTCTGGTGTAGAAAAATGAAGCCAACACGTGCCAAAAACTGCAGTTCCTCGAATGGCCACTTGAGGCCTCCTCCGTGGGGATTGACTCGAGTCAATCCCCAATTACAGCCTGGTACAAAAAACGGTTTTGGTCTCTATAGCTAATTTTCCCCTTCATGACAACTGTGAGGGGAGGGGGGTTATAACTCACCCGTTTAATTTATAATTAAATTAAATTAAATTATTATTAAAATTATATTAAAGCTTAAAGTTAAGCATAATTAAGGACGTGGCCACTTTGAGTGACAGGTGTGTGCCCTATCAGGTGGCTTGCCGCTAGGTGGTTCAGCAACCAGGCTTCATTCGGCCTGCCGCAGCTCCACCTCTTTGCCCATTTTTGGATTAGCCAGGGACTGCCAAGATGGCAATGGCTGGGGCTGCCGGGAGCCGCCCACTTTGAGCTTCACAATGGCTCTTCTGAGACCTATGGGTGACGTCACAGAAACTACGTCCATGTTTTATACAATCTATGCTTTAGACCCAAAGGGAACCCACGTGTGTACATGAAGAGAAAATTCAGACTCCGCATAGAAAGACCTCAGCTGGCTGCCAGATTCAGAACCTGGACCTTCTTCCTCTGAGGTGTTTATCTGTCATTTATAAATTCAGTTTGTTAATGTTTGCTGTCAAATACAAATAATTCAGTTTAAAGACAATCAACCTCAGGTTCACTTTACATTCTTTTCAGACTGAGATACAGTATAAATTGCAAAGAGACATATTAGATTTTCTTTCTCTTATTTTTCTGTTTGACTGTAGCTTCAGTTGAGAGGCACTAGTGTCCTTGAGTTGGATATGTAATACATTGGCTCTCACATCGGCCAGGTTCACCTGTACCTCTCTTAGCCCTTGTGTCAGAGCCTCATTGACAAAGACTGCTTACACAAAAGCAGCTCTGTTCCAGGAACAAATTCAGGAAAAATGCACTGGGGTAAGGCTACAAACAGCCAAGAGCAGAATCGCTATATAATCTAGTCTTTACCTTTTCTTTTTTAATACAGTTTTGATTTTAGGATTAGGACAACATATTGCTCTGGTCCTGTTTATGGTGGTGAGAGTGATCAGATAGCTTCAGTTCCTCAAAGGAGAAGTCCTTGGTTGAAATTCTGGAGGAGTGGTTTGGGAAGACGGGCAGTGTGATACATAGACAAGATAAGCTGCTTGCAGACTCTTGCTTATTTTCCTGTGCCAGAATAATGTGAAACAAATCTTGGATGTTCTTTTAAACTAAAGATATCAGTGACTGTGATTATGTCACACTGTGAGTTTACTGGATCTGGAATTGGATGCTAGAGTGAAGCTCTTTATTTAAGACTTGCTACATTAATCTTTGTTGTTACAGTTTATTTTACTTTTGACCTTATCATTGCAGTCATGTGACAGGCCATTATCTATAGTTTGAATTAGGGAACGCGCCTACGGTTTCCAAGTTTCGCTGCCATCTGTGTTTTGCAACAGGAAACAGTGAAAGTGAGCAGATTTTTGTTCTTTGTGTTGTAAAACCATGATTTTCATATGTCACACTTTCAGCCTAAATATATTTAATGTACATTTCTGGTTTTGGATGTGTAATGAATCTGTTGCCATACAGTGGAATGGAAAACAGATTAAAGATTGCCTCTTGTTATGTTTAATACCATGTGAACTATCACAATTAGAGGTGTTTTGGCAGCTGTTGGGGTCACTGTGTGTGCTGTAATTTCTGAGTTGAAGTAAAGCAGCAACCTAACAGAGGAGGCCCACAACGACTGTACTGCCATTCTGGTTTGAGCTGGATAAAACAAGGCTTTTTTATGTGACTGCTTGACAAGCTATCCTCTTTCACCCTTTTCCTTTAAGTAAAGGCCAAGTTGAGCGGACAGGGAGATACAATTGTGGATCAATTCCTCCCAACTATTAAAATAGGAATCAGAAGTGTTAAGATCATGATATTTGGATATTCTCTTAGATATACTGCAAGCTGGTGCTTGTCCGCACCAAACTTTTATTCCATCTAACAGCTTAGTCTAGGGTTAACGTGAAGCTTTGAAACAATTTGAATAAGAAAAAACTGCTTAGATTGCTCTTTGTCTTGCATTACTCACACATTTACTGTGAGGAAGTAGCCTAGTTGTGGTTGAACAGATACACTCAAGTGTAAATGGACGCCTGGGAGAGTCTTTTGGTTTGGGGGTTTATTTGTTACGTGGTCAGCAAACCAATCTCACTTGGTATCGCTTACATTTTGCTGAGAGAGTTTTCCAGTCAAAGTTCAAGTTGTTGTTCTTGACTTGATTTCAATATCCCCACTCATTCTGATAATAGAACAACCAATTTGACAAAGCTCATGGTAAATGGACTGTACTTATATAGTGCCTTTCTAGTCTTTCTGACTACTCAAAGCGCTGCAAGAACTAACATCAGGAAATTAGAAGTAGTCATTCATGTTTTTTGTTTTTTTTGTTTAGGTGTGATTTGACACCTAGCTGCTAAAGATTAAACTTACAACCATTATCCTAAAGACGCTGTTAAAACTTCATCTTGCTGTGAACGTGTTTGTGCTGAGAATTCGCCGCACATCAGGAGAGGAGGAACAAAGACTTGTGTGAACATGTGTGCTGTGTCAAGATCTGTGGTCCTTTTGCTTCTGGCTTGCTCTGCAGTCTCTGAACACAGTGTGCTGTCGGCACATGCATGATGCCCAGTATAACCCTGATGCACAGCAGACTCTACAGCAAATATAATGACTGCTACTCTTTATGTGCTACAGTCAGGTATCCTCCACACTTGGCCTCAAACATGCCGACGGGGCTGCATGTATGATGATGATGATGATGATAACTGAATTGGAGTTCAGTCCCTGATTGTAAAGAGGATTTATTGATTTGCCTGAACCAAAGAACAGAAGAGGGAATGTCTTTCTACTTGGGCATGAAATGGTGATATTGATATGGTATCCATTTGTAGTTAGTCATAAGTTTAGAGGTAACTATACGATACTTAAACACATTTGAAACTCTACAGTAAAAAGTGTGACTTGTGATGTTATATTGGACACAAAGGTAAGATTGTTTGGATCCCGTGGGAAATGTAGTTTTGCATTGTTGCTCTATACATAAAGAGGCTGGTGATATACTAGGGTGTTGGGTGTCGATTAGTCAATCATAAGAAAAGTAATTGGCAGCTATTTTGACAATCAATTAGGCTAATAGTTTGAGTCATTTTTCAAGCAAAAACTTAAAACATTTGCCTGTTTCAGCTTCTCAACTGTGATGTTTTGCTGTGTTTCTCTGTTTTATATAACTGTAAATTGAATATCTTAAAATGTTGGAGTGTTGGTCAGGCCAAACAAGTAATTTGAAGATGTCACCTTGGGCTCTGGGAAATTTTGATGGGGATTTTTCACTATTCTGGCATTTTATGGACAAAACAATCGATTTAATTGAGAAAAAATCTGATTAATTGATAATGAAAATAATCTTAAAATGAGTTGCATCTCAAGTTGTGTGATTAAAATACCCGCATAAATGCACAAATGCTTTTTGTCTGACCAACAATCCAACAGCCCCAAAGATATTCAGTTTACTATCACAGAGGACTAAAAAAACAGAAAATATTCACATTTGAGGAGCCAGAATCAACAAATGAATGCAATGCAACCATACAGCAGGTTTCTCCACTGTTTAATAACATTATGATATGCTAAGATTTACCCCAACACATTAAGGTTTCCAAAATACAGTCCATTATTTTTTTAAACTTGACTCATCTTGACTCTAGCTAACTCCCTGTTTTCTCTGTCTTTTTAGATAAACCATCATGATTCCCATCACAGAGCTCCGGTACTTTGCTGACACCCAGCCAGCATACCGTATCCTGAAGCCATGGTGGGACGTTTTCACCGACTACATCTCAATCGTCATGCTGATGATTGCGGTGTTCGGTGGTACACTGCAGGTCACACAGGACAAGATGATCTGCCTGCCTTGCAAGTGGGTGGTCAACAAGTCATGCGAGACCATGCCTGTCCCAAATGTGACCACCATCCATGCACCGGAACCCAAAGGCATTCAGTATGATCTTGACCGTCATCAGTATAACTATGTCGATGCTGTGTGCTATGAGAACAAACTACACTGGTTTGCCAAATATTTCCCCTATCTGGTGCTACTCCACACCCTTATCTTCCTGGCCTGCAGCAACTTCTGGTTCAAGTTCCCCCGCACAAGCTCTAAACTGGAACACTTTGTCTCCATCCTCCTCAAGTGCTTTGACTCCCCGTGGACAACAAGGGCTTTGTCTGAGACCGTGGTGGAGGAGAGCGACCCCAAGCCTCTGGGAAAAATGAACGGTTCGATGGACAAGAAGGCCTCATGTGTGAGCGAGGATGTTGAGGCTAGTGTGCCCATGCTTCAACGAACAACGAAGTCCAGAATTGAACAAGGAATTGTTGATCGCTCTGAAACTGGGGTTTTAGATAAAAAGGAAGGGGAGCAGGCCAAGGCTCTTTTTGAGAAGGTGAAGAAGTTCAGGATTCATGTAGAGGAGGGTGATATAGTGTACAGTCTTTACATACGTCAGACCATCATCAAAGTAATCAAGTTTATACTGATAATTAGCTACACAGCCTACTATGTACGCTACATCAGGTTCAGTGTAGTGTGCTCAGTAAACATTCAGAAATTAACAGGCTACAGCACGTACTATTGTGCTCACCCATTAGCAACTCTTTTCAAGATTTTGGCCTGTTTTTACATAAGCTTGGTGGTGGTTTATGGTCTTATCTGCATGTACACTCTTTGTTGGATGCTCAGCCGCTCCCTCAAACGATACTCCTTTGAATCAATCCGCGAGGAAAGCAGCTATAGTGACATCCCTGACTTGAAGAACGACTTTGCCTTCATGTTACACATGATAGATCAGTATGACCCTCTCTACTCCAAGCGCTTTGCTGTATTTCTGTCAGAGGTGAGCGAGAACAAGCTGAGGCAGCTGAACCTGAACAACGAGTGGACGTTGGAGAAGCTGAGGCAGCGCATCACCAAGAACTCCCAGGATAAGCTGGAGCTGCATCTGTTCATGCTCAGTGGGATCCCAGACACGGTGTTTGATCTGATTGAGCTGGAAGTGCTCAAGCTGGAGCTTATCCCCGATGTAACTATCCCACCAATCATCGCCCAGCTTTCCAATCTGAGGGAGATGTGGCTCTATCACACACCAGCTAAGATTGAGGCTCCAGCTCTTGCTTTCCTGAGAGAGAACCTGAAGTCTCTCCACATCAAGTTCACAGACATCAAGGAGATCCCACTGTGGATCTACAGCCTGAAGAACCTCAGTGAGCTGCACCTAACCGGGAACCTGAGTGCTGAGAACAATCGTTACATCGTCATCGATGGGCTTCGGGAGCTCAAAAGGCTCAAAGTGCTACGTCTGAAAAGCAACCTGACCAAGCTGCCGCAGGTGGTGACGGATGTGGGCGTGCACCTCCAGAAGCTCTCCATCAATAACGAGGGTACCAAGCTGATGGTGCTCAACAGCCTGAAGAAAATGGTCAACCTGACAGAGCTTGAGCTTGTTCGCTGCGATCTCGAACGCATTCCACACTCCATCTTTAGTTTGCACAACCTGCAGGAGATTGACCTGAAAGACAACAATCTGAAGACAATAGAGGAGATCATCAGCTTCCAGCACCTGCACCGGCTCGTGTGCTTGAAGCTGTGGTACAACCAGATCGCATACATCCCCATTCAGATCGGAACACTTACCAACCTGGAGAGGCTGTATCTAAACAGGAACAAGATAGAGAAAATCCCCAGCCAGCTTTTCTTCTGCCGCAAGCTGCGCTTCTTAGACCTAAGTCACAACAATCTGATCAGCATTCACGCTGATGTAGGCTTCCTCCAGAATCTGCAGTACTTCGCTGTGACAGCCAACAGGGTGAGAGGCAAAAATTCCCATAAACTTGTCCAGTCCATGTTTTCGTTTTACTGAAAGGTTGTCTCTATTCCTATGTTCTTAGAAAGGTAATCTGTCTCCACCCCTCTATCTAAGATTAGCTCAAAGGCCAGATAAGGTATTTACAAAGGTCAACACTTATAAATTCCAAGATATTCATAGACAGGTTGGGAATTATGGTTCAAAAGATAACCACATGACTGAGGCTTTGGCAGTTTTGCAGTTGTGTATTGTCAACAGATACGTTAATTTATATTCCCAAGTTTTAAAAGTGTCCTTAGAAGTTCAGATTTTAGGTCCATGTAGAAGTCAAGTCCAAAAAGGTTGAAAACACTGATATAATCTTGGCCTGTTTATCCATTTTCCAGTGCTGACAAGATGTGAGTCAGTGGGATGTTGTAAATGCCGTCCTGTTCTGTACACAGCATTCAAATTTGTGCTAACTGCTGTCAGGCATGTTAGATAAAAATTCTCCTGTCTGTAATGAAGCCCAGGTTTTTACTGCCAGGTCCATTTCTTTTCTTCTTTAATAAATAATAAATAGCAACAATTAGGGATTTCAAATCTTAGTCACATTTACGGTGTAAAAACACAAACAGATCACATTATGATTCTTTGAGTATGATGTACTCCTTGCCATTTTCACAGTGTAATCCAGCCCCTCCCCTTCATAAGAGAAAATGGCTGATAAAAAATGTCCGCCTCCTGTATACTTCCTGAGAAGTAAACTATTACTTTTCAAGTAAACAATCACAAATGGTCTTTATTCAGGATGTTGTTTATTTCAGTTGCAAAGATCATTAACTTAAATTCTTTGAGGGCCGTGCCAAATCCTGCCATTACAGTCATGGCTGGGTTAGTCCATTTGGCTTTGGTTGAAGTAGATAATTTCAGTCTTGCTGTTTATTTGATTTGTGATGTAGGAATTTCATTCTGTTCACTGTGAGAAATTAGAACAACAGCGTCCTCCTGAAAAGGCTTTTTCACACAAAAAATAGCGTATAGGATCATGTGTTTTCAGTAAAGGCTACTATTACTGCCGTGTTTGCTTGTGTGGTTGCACACTGAAAATAGGTTCCAGCAGGTTTGTATACAGCTAAAAATAGCTCCATTAAATGGGACCCTTCTGGTGTCTCGTGTTTTTAAGTCCTCTCTTGCCTAAATCCTCTTTACAGGCACATTACTGGCACATTATCATTTCAAATGAGTTGTGTAATTGTGAATATTGTGTCCATGTAGGTGTTTTATTAGAATGTGATTTCTGTGGACATCAGTGAATAGAAATTTTGTTTTTAGACAAACGAGGAATTACAAATAGGACGAGGAGTTCATGGAACATAAGCACACAGACTACAAGAGTATATAACTGGTTGTTGGTTTTAAATTATTCGTTGACACCTTTTGAAGCCATTTTTTCCCCAGAATTTTCTTTTTTCAGTATCCTAAATATATTATGAGACTTTATACCTAAAGTCTGACAGCAAATTTTGAGTGCCCTTTAATCTTATTTTGATTTGTTTCCTGTGCTGAGGTCTGAGTCGTGTTAGTCGTTTAATTGGGTAACATCTGAAATAAACAGGATCTAGAACTAAACCAGACTCCAGTCACTACAGTGGAAACAGCTTCCTCATTTTCTTAATACCCTTTGCTCACATCTCAGATCCCTGCTTCATCTGGCCAAGGCATATGGATTAAAAATTGAACAACTCAGCTTTTCTGTTTACTGTTAACTTACACCCCTCATTATTCTGCCTTTTATCCTCTCCACTTCAGATCGAGACTTTGCCCCCAGAGCTGTTCAAGTGCAAGAAGCTGCGTACTCTGAATCTGGGAAACAACTGCCTGCAGACGCTGCCATCGCGCTTTGGAGAGCTCACCGGGTTGACCCAGCTGGAGCTGAGAGGGAACCGTCTGGAGTGTCTCCCAGTGGAGCTCGGTGAGTGTCGGCTCTTGAAGAGGAGCAGTCTGGTGGTGGAGGAGGACCTGTTCAACACGCTGCCAACGGAAGTCAAAGAGCAGCTTTGGAGGGCTGATAAGGAGCAAGCTTGAACCAAAGTTTGATTTGAGAAATAAACAAGATGATTTTGTTCATAAAGGCAGGCGAACCTTGAGGAGTTGGCAGCAGTGTTGGCCATATGGGCTCAGAAAAGTGAGCTTGTTTCGTTGGTGCTTGGGGCTTCGCTGGCAGGACCTGTAAAAGCATGGATGTCAAATTTCAAGACCTCCAAGGATGTCTTTTTGGAAATCACTAGTTTCATGGTCGCCAAGGAAAAATCTCATAACCAAGCTTGGTGATGATGAAAGGGGGTTCAGTAATGTGGCTTTTCTGTAATATCATCCTGAATAAAAAGCTGCAAGGATGCAAGCAGGTGATGTTGAATATGCATGCCACAGTAGGACCTTGCTAAAGAAAACCTGTTTAATTAGAGAGAGCCAAACATAAAAAAACAGGAAACACTTTGCACGATTCAGCCTTGCCAGTGAGCTAAATGTGCTGACTCTCACTTCTTTGCTGATCATGGGATACATGCACAAATTGAACATGCTCAAAGCAGTGTTTGCCTGACCTTCCTCTGGCCTTGAGACTCAGAATTTTACTTTTTAAATTTTTACAGTTACATATTCAGTTGCGGTGTACTGTGGCTCAGAAAACTGGCAGAAAAATTAATTATAGTGCAACTGACAGCATGTTGAGGCAAGAAGGTTTGGTCCTGTTGTTTTCTTCAGGCTCCTTGTACTCTCAACATGCTTGGAGGCATCTTTTTATGTGAACAACATGACTGTGATGAAGATCAACAGATCATCCCACAGCTTAAGCCTTAATGCAGAGGACTGATTAAACAACATCAAAGAAAAGCTGTCAAATATTCACCGGAAACAAATGGGAACAAACTCTACAGTACAATGTCTAAATACCCTGCAGTTGGTTATTTATAACGTCAGCCTGTGTGGCAGGAGATTTCTGAGCTGTATGGGAGCTGTGGTGGAGAAATGCACCATTCTACTCTTCATTTTGCTTCACTAAACATGTCTTAATTAGGCATGTGAAACAGGATTTACCTTATTTTGCATGACTAAACATCACATGCATTACTGGTGTGTCTGATTAAGGTATGTGAGATTGATTGTGATTGGCCTCTTGAAACAAGGTCAAGATAATTTGGTACTTGTCAAATGCTACCATACATTGGTATGTTTGGGCCTGTGAAACCGGCTGTATTGTGATTCAAGTAATATGTACTCAAAATCCAGTGAGTGACTGAATGCCCATTCTACACAGACATTGATTTATTTTAAGCTTCTTATGGAACCAGTAGTCAAAGATCTTAAGTGACCTTTGTTCAGCTGAAGACTGATATATTGTATGTTGCTTCACTGACTAGATTGCAATGACACAAGGTGTCCCCCTCCTCTAACGTGAAGTTTGCTGTCTCTGTATTAAAGTTACAGGGTCACAAACACTCAGAAAACCCCTGGTCACAGTTGATTTCTTTGTCTTTATTAAATTAAAACATATGCAAGCAATTATGAGATCTTAGGTGATTATTACCTATATGGCACCTCCAAGTGGATGTTAGTCAGGAGCATCTTAACTAGCTGCCAGGTGTACTGCCAGTCTCTAAAAGAAAAGTGTTGTTGGTGACTCAAGTGCCCAGCTGTTTGTATGCTAGGCCTTCTATTTATAATGCTCAGTTTACTCCAGGGAAAACTGTACATTTGTCAGCGCATTGTTTATCCATTCAAGAGCAAAATGAGGACAAACAGGAAATTACAGAGTGAAGGAAACTGGTTTTGACCGACCTACACAAGGGGAACATTTATTCGCCGAGAGAGTATGCAGAATATGTGATTTCCACATCCATGGTCCAAATTAGTGCAACGTGCTTTGTCTGCTTGAAACACTTTTCTTGTTAAGACCTTGGATTTAATAGCATAATTTGGAGTAACCCTGCTATGTTTGCTCCAGCCAGGCATCTCGTTGCTAATATGGCCTTATCTTTTACAAGCTGTATGCCCTGTTAATGATCACAAACATCACGTTCATGTTCATGTTTTTTCATGTGTTGTAAAATGTATAGCTGAAATGTTTAACGTCTTTTGTTTCATACATATCGGTCATAAGGTACGTGGTCTAATTGTTACCAGCTGTTTCTTTTTGATTTTAGCTTTTTAAGAGATTTAAGGGAAGTTTCACTGTAATAATACAATTGCACCTTTGTTCACAGTAAATTTTGTTTCACTGAGGCCTTGGCTAAATCCAAATGCCCTTCGAGGGGTCATTAGTAAAGTGCTCCTACACAGTCCTGTTCTGAAAGAAGAGCCTCAGTCTTAAATGTGTTGACTAGCAACCAGTTTTAAAACTGGAAGCAAAGGTCACAGACAAAGATGAGAGTAAAAAAGAACAGATGACACCAGAGAAGGCAGTAAGTCAAAGGAAATCTCAGCATGTATAACGTTTTTAAACATAAAAATTGTGTTAAGTGGCATGTCCACTTTGTTATGTTTGCTCTGGTTAAATTTTTGTGGTGCCAAGTAACAGCTAAAACAAGTTTTTTCACTACATTTTGTAGGAAGTGACCGTTGACCTGTTGGATGCCAATAAACAAATGCAAATAGGCAACTGCAAAGAATATATATCTTATAGTGCAGTAGCTGGCCATAGATACAGGGACAAATTGTAGGACAACGTCACTCCAAAGTAAATTTGATAGAGTAACATGGTTCATTATAGTGGTGCAGTGCAGTTGCTGACGCTAAAAATCTCCCTCCTGCAGTGCACCACAGTGTCAAATTAGGATGTTCAAACAATGTCTGTTATTAAGTGTGTTTTTGCCTTGACTTGGTGGTCATGTCATTAGAGTTTGGATAGTCGCAGCTAAATATACTTTTTTCATAAAAAAGTTCTGACGTTTTATCTAACTCTAAATTCATTCTTGATACAGCAGTTGTAGTCTATATTACTTTTGAAGTTCAAGTTCTCAGTGATATATTCATATATCTGGCCTTTCTCCATTTCAGCTTTGTCATGGTCAGTCTACGTCAGCATCATGACACATCTGTAGTCAGCCAAATGTTTCTAGGTCTCACTTTTTCCTGCTAACATTACCATTTATATCCACAAATATTTTGGCCAGGAATCGCCTCAGTCATTTTTTCTGACCTCCGGAGCTGTGACTACGGCCATACAGTCCTCAACAGTCACTTCCCTCTGAGTCACAAGATGAGCACATTTAATTTGAAGCCCCACTCCCTTTCCTGCACACCAGTGTTAGTGGTCTGAGAAGAGTCAGTCAGCCATTTGTGGAGCACCAAAAGGAGGAAGTTTTAGTGACTAATATAATTCCCCTTGGTTACGTGAAAACACTTATGCCAGCGCTTAAATTACTGTAAGAAGCGGCCGTTCTCATCTAAACACGTTAAATAACTTCAATCAATACATTTTAAAGCTTTTTTTTTTTTCGTTCTGTGCAAATACGCCAAAATAGTTTTGTTTTTAACTTTTTTGTTCTCTCTCCTGAATTTATGTTAAAGTATGAAATATATAAAATGTGCTTCTGTTTGTATGTTATGTATGCCTTAAGTTGTGTGAAACCGCATGATTGATCAGTTTATTCTTACACAGAATTAACTCATTTGGATCCACAGAGGGTTTTCTCAGCAGACAGTGAGTTTTCTGATTTCTTTGGACACTTTGGCTCATTTTCCCCAAAAGCAAAACAGCATTTCAACTCTTGACAATCTAACATACTGTAAATGGAGGTGAGCTCACCCTCCAGTGTGGGCATTGTGTGTAACACTACACATAATCTGTTAATATCTGCAATATTTCTGAAGTGTGAACATTTTTGGACGGTCACATACCATTTCACTTGAACCCAAAACTAACATTAATCAAAAAACCACCATGCTTGCATTGACATCTAATCTCTACCTATGTATAAAACTTTTTTTAAAAACATGATTGTATTTACTAAGTACAATTAAATCATCTCTGTATTCTGGTGCCTGTAGATCAGGGATATATGAACAGTTTGTTGGTTTCCTTTTTTCAGGGTTCACATCCATTACATCTTGCAGCATAAGTTTGTTGATGCTGAACTTATGTGCATTATAGCCATATGGAAAGCCGCCCACTTAACCCCCTAGCAACAGTCATTGTTGAATATATGAATATAAACTGTAAACTGGATGGACAGACTTGTTTTAATCAGCACCGTCTGTGTTGTGACAAGGCCTTTATTAATGAATTGTTGCCAAGTAGACTGAACACTGGCTTTTTAAGCAGGATGTCTGTAACAATGGACAACTGAACTTCGATTTCCTAATTTTTTGTACCATTCTGACATGATAATAAAATAAACACTTAACACTAAACACTGTTGCAAAGAGTGTTAATTCCTCATCTTGTGGATGGTTCTCCTTTCAGGGAAATTAGGCATGCCTAATTTTTATCCAGTCGTTATGTTATTAATATCAAAATGTCTGCTGTAAAATAGATCTGTAGCATTATTTCTTTCTCACAGGAGATGTATTGATTACACTCTTCCTCCTCAGAAACAGTCAGGGTATCCAAATGATGGCAAATTATTTTTCTGTTTCTCACCAGCACAGTGTTATTATGAGAGTGCACAAGTTTCTTAGTGTGAAATTCTGGACCCTCCACCTTGTGTACTCAAGTCTTCGTGTACAAAATCTAAGAGAGGTTGAGCTGGCACTTATTCGGGACCCCTCCTCACAGTTCGTCTACATCTACAGGGCGTGACCAATTCAACTGAATGGTGATTTTCCCTGTTGTGATTGTTTTTTGAATAAATTGTAAAGGTTAAATTCATAGTAATTTGCAAGAAAAAAGCAAAGAATAGAGCAAAGTTTCTAAACATAATATTGTATAGAAGCAATATGATTTGTTTCTACTTTCCTGTCCTGTTAATCACCTTGTGACACTTTAGAGTTATCCTGACCCCGTTTGGGAACCACTGATGTATAACTCAGTTTACGATTATGCTTTCTTCTATTTAATAAGAAATCAATGGGTAATAGTTTTACTACTTATTCACTTTATAATACATATCTCTAAAAGGCTGTCTCCAGAGTGTAACTGGTACCTGGTGGTCAGATACTTAGAGGGTCAGAATGAAAAAAAAGTTTCTAAAAAAAATTAACTCTACTTAAATGACTGAAATTAGCATGTTATTAATCCTAACCAGGGCTGGTTCTATTATACATCTATACATCTGCTGCAATATAAGAGTACTCATTACTACATTTGCAACTAAAAGTCTGTATTGAGAATGTCATTTAAGTAAAAGTATGAGTAAGATTAGCGAAATGTACTTAAAGTATCAAAAGTAAAAATACTCAATGCAGAAAAATGACCCCTGTGAGTGGTTTACTATTATATATTATATTTCTGAATTATCATTACTGATGCATGTGTTAGTAGCATTTTACTGTTAATCAAGGTGGAGGTAATTTTAACTATCAATATTATTTAAATATTCTGTTGGGTATTTTAATCTATAACAGTGCATCACGTTTATATAAACTCATCTATGTTTTGTATGTTTTGTAAAATCTTAATCTGTAAAGTAACTGTCAAATAAATTAAGTGGAGCAAAAAGTATTTACGTCTGAACTGTATTGGATTAGAAGTATAAAGTAGCATGAAATGGAAATCCTCAAGTACCATAACCTCACATTTGTACAGTACCTGAGTAAATGTACTTAGTTACATTCCACCACTGCATCAGTGGCCACAAGAAAGTGCTGTAGCTCATTTGTGCTTATTTCCATGTTACAGCAACGACATGAGCGACATCTAGAGGTCATCCTGGGCTACTACAGCCCCACCATGAGCGGCGCGAATGGGCCTCTGTTTTGCACCAAAAGAGTTAAAGTCCAAAATCCTATTACTGCCTCTGCACTTTAATTGATTTAGACACGTCACATGGTCGGAAATCAGGGCCTTCCAGAGTTGCCAATTTGGCGACTTTGTCACTAGATTTAGCGACTTTTCAGACCCTCTTAGCGACTTTATTTCTAAAAAGCGACTAGCGACAAATTTAGCGACTTATTCAGACCATCAGTGAAAAGGCGAGAAATATATTCAAATATATTGTAGTTCATCCTCACGCATGCTGCGGCTCTTCTGCCAACAGTGTCTCTCTTCCGCTCCTCAGGCAGGCAGTGTGTGCGACAGCTTCACTCTTTCTAGGATGTTATAGCGTGTAAACATGTAAACAGTTCGCCTGTGCTTCTCTCTCACTCTTTCTCTCTGGATTAAAATGTTACTACAAGTTGTAAATATTTAAATTGTTCGTTTGATCTTCTCACTCCCTTTGTAGATTTTTTAAATTTGTGTTTGACTTGTTTTTTTTAATTCAAATACACCATCGTGAGTTTGTGATTATTTTGGCCAAAGATTTCTCTATCTACGTTTTATATGTCTTGAATTAAGGAGATCTCTCCCTCACTGCACTAAACTGTAAACAGATTAGTGCGCGATGACGTCATCGATATGTAAATGAGCGTATGGCGTCATCTGGCGACGTTCAGCGACTTTGGAGCTAGTGCTAACAGTGGTCCCTTCACGCTGTACGTTACCCGGATAATACACATCGTATCTGTCACATGAGCTGGACTTCTCCAAGCAGACTACCATGGATTTTATGACAGATCGGGATGTGCAAAAGGTGAACGAAAGTACAGTGAGCTGTAGCTAACTAATATCCCGCACTGTATGCTATAACTTTAATTGCAAATGCTCAGATATATTGTTGTTAATTAGGCTATATTCAAACAAACGTGTAATAGCTGTGTAGAGACCTTTCTTCGTCTAATGTATCATATTCCTGCAAGAGTTTATTGTTTATATTCATGTAGTTTATGTGACAGTGTTTGTGCACATTTCAGGCTCATTACATAACATGCTGCAGCCACAAGTGGCCTATTAAAGGCAGTCCACACGACAAAACGCCTATTTATTCTTGCTGGTAAAGCACCAGATCAGCCTTTTAGAGTACATTTGCCGTTTTGTTTGCATTGCGACATTGAAGAGCACTTTTTCTTCCACCTTTATCTCTCCTATTAGTGTGACTATAAGCAGGGACACAGCCAGGACATAAATACTGAGATCAAGAGACTCTTACCTTTTGCACGTTAGTGTTAGTTCAAGAGCAGACGTCACAAAGTGCTTCATGATAATAATAAAAAAAACGGATCAGACATAAAATACAATAACAACAATTAGTTATGTAACTGAATTGAGAATGCATGAATTGCATCTTTGTGTGAAATGGTGGTGAAGTAGTCGATCCAAAAGCAAATTAAACCCAGACTATTTTGATAATCAATCAATTCATCAATTTAAGCCATTTATCAAGCAAAAATGTCAAGTACTCCCTTGTTCCTGCTTCTTAAAATTGGGGTTTTGGACTGTTACTTAAACAGAAAAAAGCATTTTGATAGCCTCACTTTGGGATTTGGAAATTGTGATGGGCATTTTTGCACAATTTATCTGACATTTTATAGACCACACGATTAATTGAGAAAAGAATTGGCAGATTGATCTATAATGAAAATAAATCTTAGTTACCGCTCTAGTCCCAATTGACAGCAGACTATCATTCAAGATTCACATTCGGCATTTGACTCAAAACTTAAAAATCAAACTAGGTTTCTTGTATAGAATTCTGTATTGTCGTGCTGCCTCATCAACACTTCAGCAGTAAAATCCTGTGTATCACAGTGCTTTATGCTATATCACAAATGACATCATTGTTCTCTGTATCACACGGTTGGATGTATTTCCTTGCTGTCAAGAAGAAATAGCCGTTTCATGTTATTCATCTATAAAGCTCTACTGTTGAAGCTTCCGAATTACCTCACATCTCTCATTTAAATCTAGTAACTACAGCACAAGGTCCAGTAACTACCTAACCTTAGATGTCCCTCATGTACGCACTAATGCTGGCAGAACTGGGTTCAGGTACTGTTCACCTTTTAAATGGAATGAACTGCAAACTGTCCTCACACTAGTCTTACATTCCCCTGGTTTAATTAATTACCTTGTTTATTGTGTGGTTGTGTTGTTTGTGTTTGTGTTCCTGTGAATGTTTCTTGTTCTCAGATCTCTCTTGGAAAAGAGATCTTAATCTCAATGAGACTGCCTGATTAAATAAAGATTAAATAAAAATAAAAGAAAGATCCCACTGCTACATGACTTGCATATTTGTGTGAAAGTGGAAGTGGAAACAGATCAGCTTGTCCCAGCTTTTAATTGAAACTATATAATTTACACTGAGTGAAACTTTCAAACCCAAGACTCCATCCATGATTTTATGGCCAAAACATTCTGTCAAATGGAAATATTCTACATTGAGAATGCACAGTGTGTAAATGCTGTACATTTCACCCAAGATTTGGCCTAAATTTGAGACTTGCATCTTTATGTGAAAAAGTGGAAATATACATGAAAGAAAACTAGTGAGGACATGTCTCGACTCCTCAATGATAGCTTCAGCACTTTCCTCCCTCTTTGTAGTACATGGAGGATGGATATGTGGTTCTAGACGGGCTGCTGACCTCCCAGGAGTGTGACGAGCTGAGGCAAAGGATGGCAGAGATAGTGGACGGGATGGCTGTCCCGGAGCACTGTCGCACCATTTTCTCCACCCATCATGATGAGCAGCTCAAAGCACAGGTGACCTAATGCGCAGTACACTGTGAGATGAGTTTTTACACAGTATCAGTGACTCACAGTTTTATCTCACAATATTTCTTACACATGCTTTCCATCATATTGCACTTAAAGATGCAGGTAAGATGCCCACTTACGTATGCAGAAAGTCAGAGTGTTTCCCCTCCATGATCAGGCTCCCGTAGTCTGGAGGTACATTACCCCTCCACCTCACAGTGTTTACTTCGACCCCAAGTGTCCTTCCTCCCAGGCTAATAGCAAACTTTTATGTCAACAGTCTAGTCAGTGTCAGTGGCAGTTGTGTGTCTCCCCTCTGTAATACAGTCATTCCCTGCTGGATCAGGTGACTGATGTTCACCTTTTGACCTGCAGGGAAATGCTGAGTATTTCATCACCAGCGGAGATAAGATCCGCTTTTTCTTTGAGAAAGGAGTTTTTGATGACAAAGGTGAGCTCTGTTGAAATTCTTTCTAGCCTGTCCATTATTTTTTTAATAGCGAAATGCCAAATTAGATGGGTAAAGCATTTCTTGTCTTGCAGGGGAATTCATCGTACCAAAACAGCGGTCGCTAAATAAAGTCGGACATGGTAAGATTTCGAATCTTCATGCACAAAGGGCTTTGCAAAAGTCCAAAACTAATCCCAGTTTTCATCTTTTAGCACTACATGCCTATGAGCCATTGTACAAAAAGGTTACACATTCACCCAAAGTTCAGGTGAGTGAGCTGTTGAACAATATCAGAGAATGATACACTGAGTCACAGAATAACCAACAATCACATTAAATGTCATTCTCTTAGGGCATAGCGAAGAAGCTGGGTCTTGTAAGTCCTGTGATACTGCAAAGCATGTTCATTTTTAAGGTAAAGCATTAAAATCCCTCTATCCATCTATCCATCCATGAAATGTCTTGTAGTGTCAGATGATGCTATATGGGTAGTTCAGAATAAGATATCATTTTTCTTTCTCTCTCTTCCAGCAACCAGGGATTGGTGGGGAAGGTAAGAAAATGAAATAGATTTAAAAAATACAGAAATCTGTATGAAAGATTAATGCAATAAACATTCTTTCCATGAAATATCCTTGTAGTAGATCTTTGTTTTCTTAGTGATGTCACATCAAGACGCCACATTTCTGTACACGGAGCCCCTGGGCAGAGTTATCGGGCTGTGGATCGCTCTGGAAGATGCCACTGTTAACAATGGCTGCCTGTGGTTTATCCCTGGGTCACACAACAGTAAGCTCACAATATAACTAACCTTGCACTGTTGCTTCTAAAGTACTCACTCCACTCAGTACCAAACACTGTATATAAAAATCATTCAGCTATTATTTTATTTCTCCATCATACTGTATGATTTGGTATGTCAGATCATTTTTCTGTACATATTTTTTGCATATTATGGTACATTCCACACCTTTTCCCAGGTGGAATTTCTCGGCGTATGGTGCGTACCCCAAAGGGCACCTTTCCCCTGACGGACTTCACCGGTCGAGAGCAGACCTATGATGATGAGAAGTTTGTTATCACACCTGTTAAAAAAGGTAATTTACTTGTGTCTTTAAATATAAATGGACAAATGACAGGTGATTGAGGAATTCTGACTGAGGCTGTACTGGGGTTATATAGTATGCTACAAAAGGAAAAAAATATCCAGTGATTTGTAAAAGCGCAGGCATTTGTCATGCATTCAGAGAGTTTGTGCATATAATGCAAAGTGTCTATATGCATTATATGCACAATGTGCATTGTATAGTCCTGACACAAATAGTAATTTAAATATTTAAAGGAATAGTTTGACAGTTTGGAAATACACTCATTAATTTTCTTCAATAAATTGTCCCACACATAAAACCCCCCATATAAAACACAAATTGTCATTTTTACAGTTTGGTTTTGTACAAATTAAACAAACAAGATAAAATGTGTTAATTAGTGAGCTTTATAGGTGGTGGTATGTGGATTTTGTTACCTTTGGACAGATCCAGGCTAGCTGTTTCCCCATTTCCAGTCTTTATGATAAGCTAACTGGCTGCTGTACCTTCATATTTACATACAGACACGAGAGTGGTTTCGATCTTCTCATCTAACATAATTCCCCAAATATAAAACAATTCCTTTAATGAATCAGCAGAATATGAACTATTTTATGATAATGGATTGACTATTTAAGGAAATTATCCTGCAAAATGCCAAACAATCGCTGTTTCCAGCTCCTGAAATGTGAGGATTTGATAGATTATATCATTGTAAGTTGTTGTTGGGTTTTTGACAGTTGGTCAGAAGAAACAAGCCATTTGAAGATGCCATCTTGGGCTCTTGGAAATTGTGACAAGAATTTTTCACTTTTTTCTTACATTTTATAAATTAAATGATTAATTTGATTAATTGATTTAAAAAAAACATCCTTAGTACTGTGTAGCACCAAATAAAGCTGTGAGAGTTGATCAGCTGTTGCACATTTCCAACCTATCCGTGAACTGCTCTGTGTTCAGGTGGTGTAGTCCTGATCCACGGGGAAGTGGTGCATCGCAGTGCTGAAAACACCTCAGAAGACTCTCGCCAAGTCTACACCTTCCACATCATGGAATCCCAGGACACCTGCTGGAGCCCTGACAACTGGTGAGAGTTTATTAGAGTTTGGTGGCCTTGTGGTGTTTCTTTTATCTCTATTTTTTGATGTTAATCTGTTCAACACAGTGGTTTTGCTGCTATCCTTACTTGGTCTGGTATGTCCAGTAGCTTATGGTGGCTAATGTCAGCTAATGTTAGCTAATATTAACAAACTCTAGTTACTGTGTAACTGAATATTACACTACTACTACTCTACTTGTGCTGCTGTTACACTGTTTTGGCATGTCACAGCTAAACAATTCAATGCTTTTATCACAAAAGTCAAACAAGAATTAAACATGTTGCGTGCAAACATGCAGAGATGTGTCATTATCTTGTAATTTCTACATTTAGCCCCAGTGGCTGCTGTTCAGCAAAAGTAAAGCAAGACTACGGGACTTTTGCAGCCAACGTAGCTTTAGTGAGACTACATAATGTTTGCTGAACAGCGACCACTGTGGCCACAAGTGACAATTGTGGAATAATGGTAAATGCTAAAACATACTCTAACAGTAACACAAGTAGAGAAGAGTCATCAAACTGACTCAGTAATGTCTGTCGTAGAGCAATACATATCTATAAAGTTAGCATGTTTCATTGCTTATGAATGCAACTTTTAATTTGTTGTCTTCTTTTAAAAATTACATTGTCTCACCAAGACTCAAGATTTAACCCATCTGTCATGTTTCCATCTCTTTGGTCCTTAAAGGTTGCAACCGACTGAAGAACTCCCTTTCCCACCTCTCTACACTAAATAAACGATGTTTTGGGCATTTGGTGCTGCAGTTCATGGAGAGACACAAGATCTTCTCTTTCCTGAAGAAGGACCAACATGCATGAACTGTTTTAACCATAGAAAAGGTGCTGCCATTTCTCATGGCTTGTTTTATATCCAATATGACACCATCTGTTTCTCTGAGCTACGCGTAGACTGGTTTGTAGCCTGATCCAGAATTATTTCAACAGCATAGTCAATACTAGAATTAATGGTGATTAAAAATGTAATTTTTTTATGAATGTATCAATGTTTTTAAATAAGGATTTTGAATAGACTGGAAAATTAATCTGAATAAACATTTTGATCAACTTTCCATGGACAACCCCACAATACAACGGATATTTAGATATACTTTTATTCAGCAACGCCTCATCAACATTGTCACCAACAGGCATTATTCTTGTTCAAGGTAATCTTTTTCAAATTTGTGTCAAAATGAGATGGCAGATTCCTATTTTTACAGAAACAACAGTAAGCATTTCTATTTTCAAGTATGTTCATTTTAAGACATAACTAAAATTGATGCATGAATGATAAATAACCACAACATCAAAACCTCTTATGTTCATTTTAACATCAAACTGCGAAACCAAAGAGTTTGTTGTCAAAGGGCAGTCACTCAATCAGTCACACAGGTCCTGCTTCTCAATCGTCTGATGAGTTTTAAACAAATGGATTAAATTAGGAGCCATATCAATTTTATATTTCTTCACTGATGCACTCAACATGCAATATCACATTTTAAAAAATGTAAGGATGATGGGAAAAACAACATACTAGTAGGATCATGCTAATAAATTGTTACAACATAAATTAAAAAAAAAAAAACACCAAAGAACTTTTACAGATGACCATAAACCAAAGGCTGTTAATTAATTCATGCTGAAAACACCTTTCAGGTTATAAACTGTAGCATCCTCATCTAAGAATGATGAGATAAAACCTGATGACATTTGAGGATATTTCTATAAAGCAAATATGATAATATGGATCAATTGTTGCAAAAAAAAAAGTTGGGCATATGTTCATCATTTTGGCCCAAAGCATATTTACAGACTCCAAAACTTTGCAGGGTTTGAAGGCTCAGTATCACAGGGAAATGTATATATTAACATTACCTCTAAGGGCTGTCCCATCAAACCTCAGAAATACTAAGCAAAGTCAATTTACCAAACAAAAATATAATGCAGGATACGTACATGTTACAGTACTGAATTTCACATTAGTGTCATGCAGGAGCATAATGAGTTTCTGCCATATTGAAGTATAAATCAGCCCTTATAAAGAAGAGTTGAGAGGGGCTGCCATGCTTTCATCTACAGCATCTACAATAGTAGGTAATGTGTGATAGAAAATATACTTCTTAAGGCAAATATTTTCAGCAGTAAGTACTTTATATTGCCATCAGGGAGGCAAAATAATAACAAAAACGTTGATCAAGAAAAGGACATATCAATAAGCTAACCTTAAATAATGTTCTTCAAAGGCAATACAAAAGGCATGTATCCATTTGGGACAAGATACGTAAACCTTCTCACTGATGATCAAAATGTACCATTTAGCAGCGTCTGTACTGTCCAGAATTCTGAAAGTGTTTAAAAGGACATTTTTGCACTTTGCTAAACTATCTCCTGTTGCATAATTCAGGAGTTGTTGGTGTTAGTGGTCGAGTGCCTCGTGGTCAGGACAGTGACACTCAAAGAAACCATACACTGCTGCCGTCACTACAGACGCAGCTCAAAGAATATTTATTAACTCTTGCTCACATTTCTTTGTAACTTATTCTGAAATGATCGTCTCATTTCTCAAAGCAACTGATACTGAAATTACTTGTGATCTGAAGGCAGCAGACTCTAATGTCATGCTAACATCAAGTCTGCCGCCACAAAGTAAGGAGTAGATTTTATTAGTGCCACATTGGTTTGTTGACATAACAATTACCCGGCTTGATTAAGCTGTCAGCTTTTAATTATTCCTTTCTTGTGCTAGTAAAAACGACTCCCCTTTTTGATCAAGTCCACTGATTCCTAAAAGGGACTTCTATGGTCATATTTCTTACACTGTTTCCCCCCATATTCACCATTCTTTCTTCCCCTCAGAAAGTGCTGAAGACAGCAGAGGGATCTGTTTTTGTTTGTGCCATCTGTCCAGTCAAAGCAACAGCAGGATGAAGAGGTAGAGTGGGAGTAAGAGGTTGTCTATTTGGGAGGTGTAGGCTTCCAGCATGGCCACCAGAGTGATGGAGCCAACAATCCATGAGTAGGTGGAGTTCAGATTGATGCTCCCATCAAAGATGAGAAACATGGCCACGGCGATGATCTGAGCAAACACAGATGTTGCAGTCCCCTCCATGGTTTTCTTAGTGCCGGGCCAACGGATCTCCCCCATGGTGCTGCCAAACACAGACGCCACGGTGTCTCCGACTCCCACGGCCAGCACACCTGCATAAGGCACCAGGCCTCCTGCACCAGGAAGTATCCCCTTGGGAGCGCAGGGCCCAGGGAACAGCCATATGGGCAGAGACATGCCCAGCAACAGGTAGATGTGGGTCAGGATAAGAGGCCCAGAGTCCCGCTCATCCAGGAACAAGGTGAGCACCTGCCTGAGCAGCTGACCCAGCGGCCTGATCCGAAAGTAACGCACATACTCCAGGAACAAGAAAACCGCCAAGCAACCCACAGACGCCACGTGGAGCAGCTGCCTGTCATATATCAGCCCTGGAACGTATGTGGCCACTACAATCAGATGGAAGTACTTCCTGACAATAGTGGAGGCCTGGTGCTTCTTGGACCCTGACTGCCGCTGGTAGTTCTGGTGTAACACAACACAAGTGGCCACAACAGCCAGAAACACCCAGTACCCCAGTAGACAGAGTCTTCTGTCATTTAACATGACAAAGTCCAACAGCCACATGATGGGGTGCCGGCTGATGAACAGGGAGAGCCACGGCATGAGGATTCCCAGACCCAGAACGGCTGTCATCATGTGAAAGAAAAGCGATGACACCCAGGTCTCGGACTCCATGAAGCAGAAGAGCAGGGCAAAAAAAACACCCAGCAACAGTGAACCCACCACTACGACTGGCAGGAAATAGTTCACTGGATCACCTTTGACCTCTGCCAGGTTCAGGGAGCGCTTGATGAGCTGGTTGACGATGAAACTGATTCCACCGACAATAAGGAGCGCCTCTCCAGGTGTGAAGCAACGTGGCAGCAGGTAAAGCACAATCAGACAGAGATAAACGAAGATCAACAGCACCTCTAAGACCTCAATGACCTCAGACACTGTCAGCGTCTGTTTTGTCGTGTAGAGAATTGCACTGCCGGCCATGCCTGCGATAACGCAAGTGTTGGTGGGTACGGGTCTCGTGATACCCAGCGCAATCAGGGAGAGAAACAGAGCCAGTATCATGCCTGTGATGGTGACCACCATGGAGAAGCGCTCAAAATAGACATTCCCTGAGGCAGAGCACTTTTCTTTCAGCGCCAGGCCCAGTAAAGGCAACACCATGGAGGCCGGGACGATGCCGCTGTTTGCCGCAGGACGGAACTGGAACACGGCGCCCCCTGATCTCAGCAGACGGTCCCATTTGTGCTGTACGTAGAAAGCCTGGATGAAGAGGGCTATGCTGCACCAAGAGTGCTGGTTCCAGACCGCCATGTGGACACACAGCACCACAGCCAAAACTACAGCGGACTCCACGAACACTGGGTTGATCAGCATGGCTGCGGGATGGAGGCTCACAGGGAGGGAGGAGGTTTGATCTTAACAGATGGTCTGCAACAATGAAGGCCTTCTTCTGTCAGTTCCTCTCTCTGGCACACTTCATCATTTGGCATGCATTTTTCACTTGCTGAGGATCTCTAGAAAAAAAGAGGAACCATTAAATCAGTGAGGTGACCATTCAAGAGTAAATATACAAATCACCACAAAATAGAATAATGAAAATAATAAACAGGCTTTACTGAATCCAGTAGTTGTGAGACTGTGTGCACTGTATTTAAGTCCATGAGTCATACTGGCTTATTTTAAAAGTGAACCTTGGTCATGCTTTATCAGCTTTCTGTCATGAACTATGGCCACAGTGAACATTCACCCAGTCACTGTGAAATCTACACAGCTATGCAAGTACATGGCAATCATGTCCAGTCTTTTGTTACATCCATGCTAATACAGTCCAGTGGGGCCAGCTAACCCTGACTAACGCGTCCTCCTGCAAGTCAAAGATGCTGCAACCTCGGGCAGCATCAAGCTAACGGCAAAATACAGCTGACTCTACCGAGTTAGCATAACGCTACAGAGCATAAAACTGCTGGCGAAATGTAAATAAAAGCCAGGTTGATAAACACAAGCGTACTTACCGCATAAGTGCAGTGTTATTCGGACGAAGGTGCGTTGTGATATGAATCAGTGCCGTCCTTTTTTGACAGATTTCTTTCCTTTGTCAGCTGTCGCTTCTCTCACACCCAGTAGGAGGGTGCCATATTTGACAGCCGGGTCACGTGGTACAACCGTAAAACTATCTCTTAAAGGCGTGGTTTTCATTGTTTTTAATTATTTTTGTAATATTAAATACATTGTTATGGTATTGTGCCGTGAAGAAACCGCATACCGAGTATTTAACATTTTTAATTGTATTTACCTACGCCCTTATTTGCATTATAGCTAGCTAGTTCAGTATAAAACATGAACATATATTAGCATACACGAAAACATAATTATTCTGTAGAATTATTCTTAGAGTACAGTAATGCAAGAAGAAGAAGAAGAAGAAGAAGAAGAAGAAGAAGAAGAAGAAGAAGAAAGTGCCTACGACAGCAATGACGACGCAGCACTACAACCAATCACATGGCAGGAACGAAGATGGCGGACTCGGAGATGAGCGTTAGGTAGGGAGTTAGCTACAAACTTTTGCTAACGTCTACATTGTTGATAGTTTTTTTTTTAGTATTTACCAGTGATTACACATTCCTACGCATCGTGTTTGTTTATTAAAACCTATCAGCAGTAACATTTATATTTGACAATGTTTCTTTTGAGCTGTTAGCACCACGCTAACTTAGCTTAGCAAGTGCTAGCAGTGAGACATTTGAATGGTTTTTCAGCAGCGTGGTGTGTCAGCCTCATGTCAACAACAGCATGTAAACTATAACTCTGGTTATTTAACTAGATAAGGAGCCGCTGCTCATGTTTCTAGGTTAAATGCTTCACAGTTAGCTCAATTAACCGACAATTGTTAGTTGTGACAAAGGAGAAGAAGCTAACGCTTGTGTTTGGGCACGGAGAGGACAATGACTTAGCTAACGTTGTATTATTTGAATGGAAAATATTTTCCTTCGCATTTGCACAGTTTGAAAATGGAACCATGAACCGCCACTGAAACTAACCTTCAACCTGTTAATAAATCGTATGAACTGGATTTTACAGTCAGTGAACTGACAATTTTTATGTTGAGGAAAATTAATGGAGGTGTAACATTAAAGGCTGGTGTTTAAAATGCATCAATGAACTTCACAATCTATCTACAAGTGCACCGCAACACAAAATTGCATGTAAACGCATATATCTGCATGTATTAATCTAATTTTTCAGTAGTTTTGAAGATGTAATGACACATACACTCCACCAAATGTCTGTATCAACGTTGACAAAAACAGTTTCACAGCTGGTACATGGAACTGCCTTAGGGGTGGGGAATATTGAAAAAACGTTATCCGGGTATATCTAATTTTATGTCACGATATTGGTATATATTGTGATATATTAAAATTAAAAGTTGAGAAACTGTTTATAGATAGAATTGCCATGCATACATTTTTCTTTTTCAGTTAAATAACTGACAGAGATATTAAAAGAATAGCTACAACAGTATAAATGTAATAGAAAAATCTCTGACAGCTGACAAAAAATATATCGTCTCTCAGTGTGTATCGTAATATTGCCCATCCCTAATCTGCATATTAGATCAAATTGTACTTTCACATGCAGATTAACTGATGGCTACTTTCCTGCTTCATGTACATTAATTTAAAATATCGCTATGCTAAAATATACCCATTATACTCTTAGGAGCTGTCGAGAATTATGGACCATACTGCTGGGAAGATCTGCATTGCGAGAGCCGGTATGTCTAGCTGCCACATGTCTTGAGGGGTTCAAATGGTCCCATTAGTAATACTTTGATTCTTGTATGTGTAATTGGTGGAAACAGATTTTTTTTTTTTTTTTTGGAGTGAGTTTGGATGTACCAAAATCAATAGTCAATCATTAGACAATTACTTTAATATACTTATGTAAGAAATATATTTGTTGTCCACTCACAGCATATTGTTATTTAGGTAGTACAGAAAATAACACTAGACTCTATGACCCAAGTGATTTTTCCCTCTTCTTATTATGAAATGTTTGACGGCACAGGCTCAGATAGAGGCAGAGCTGGATAGACACTGGGACAGACTGCATCAAGGACTCACTTACTACAAGCCACCCAGGTATCTTACAGTTATTTTGATCATCAAATACACTATTGTTTATTACAATTGAAAGGGTAATTGTCAGTATCACTCATTCTAGCTCATCCTCTGCTGGGAAAGTGAAGGAGAACAAAGATGTTGCACAACCATTGAAGGAGTTTGGCCTGAGGATCAGTAAACTATTGGTAAGTGTTAAAAATGTCTGTCATACGTAAAAGATGTGATTCACTGTCTTCATTTGGTGGTGCATTTCATGATGATTTGATAATGATTTAATGCTATAATAATGTTACAGGGTCTTGATGAGCAGCAGAGTGTGCAGCTTTTACAGTGCTACCTACAGGAGGACTACAGAGGAACCCGTGACTCGTTAAAGGTGTCTGTTTTCAGTGATACTGTGTTTTGTATGTGGGATTTAGTACGGCAGTCACTTGGATTAAGGTTACCATTTTTCATGGTGAACAAAAAAAGATTGTAAGAAGATATAATGAAAGATATTCAGATTGTGGCTAACGGAGTCTTCCATACAGGTTGTCCTCAAGGATGAGCGACAAAGCCAGGCACTGCTGCTGAAGGTCAGTACAGAGATCTGCAGTCATTTACACTTGCTGTATAGTTACACTTGATTTAGCATGACAGTTACATTTCCATATTTAATCCAATAAGTATGAGTGCCTATGTATGTGTATTCACAGATAGCTGACTATTACTACGAGGAGCGTATGTGTCTGCTCAGATGTGTCCTGCTCTTGCTGACATACTTTCAGGATGAGCGACATCCCTACAGGGTGAGAAGCAGCTGGATTTGGGTCACATCAGATAGTTTATTTTTTTATGCTTCTGTAACATAACTATGGGTGTGTTTGTTTTTGTCCAGGCTGAGTACAGTAACTGTGTTAATAAACTGGAGAAGGACCTGGTGAGCAACTACCAGTCGCAGTTTGAGAAACTCTTCAAAGCAGAAGCACCAACATGGGAAACTCACGGAAACCTCATGGTGATTTAGCTTATATGTTTGGTTCAATTTGGTTAATACTGTAATGTAATTTGTCCATCAAAGGATGTAAAATAACTTTTCTTTTGTTTTTTAAGACTGAGAGGCAGGTGTCACTGTGGTTCCTGCAGTGTCTGAAAGAACAGTCTCTGCTGCTGGAGATCATCTTTCTGTATTACGCCTACTTTGAGATGAGCCCGTCCGACCTGCTGAGCTTCACCAAAATGTTCAAAGAAGAAGGCTTTGGGTTGCGGCAGACCAATAGACACTTAGTAGACAAGAGCATGGACTCGCTGGTTGACCGCATTGGGTAAGGACCTCATAGTGTTTGTGTGTATGTGCCGTTCATGTGTTTAAAGTGAGTTGTCCTCCAGGAAGTATAAATAGTCTGTTTGTGGTATGTGACCTTAGTTGCAAACCATATCTAGTACATTGCTTAATGTTTCATTGCTTGTGTAGTATTTAATATCTTGTATGTTTCTCTGGCCTGCAGATATTTGAGCTCTCTCATCCTGGTTGAGGGAATGGACATAGACTTCCTGCACAAGTGTGCCCTGGAAGACTGTACAGAGCAGCATCAGTTCTCCAGTGCTCCTGACATCATCAAGGTTTGACCAGAGTCTTTAAATGCAGCAGACATAAATACGCTCTATTGCAACCGTAGAGCAATAATACCAAACAGTGTATGTGCAGGATGAAAAAACAAAAGCTAAATTAGGCTCAAGGTTGTGCAGAGTTGGATATAGCAATTATCCCACAAAATTGATCACAGACTGAGAGAACTGATTTAGGCACCTAGAATAAACCATACAGACATGTGAACCTCCATATATCCTCTGATTCTTCCAGGAGATGGATCAGCTGCTGCTGACATTTGGTGATATCCCTCATCATGGGCCGGTGCTGCTGGCCTGGGTCCTGCTGAGACACACTCTGCGACCAGACGAGTCCAGCCCCGTGATCAGGAGGATAGGCAATGCTGCCCTGCAGCTGGGGGTGTTCAAGTACATTTCAACCATGCTGAAAGGCCTTGGAGTCTCAGGGAATAATGTAAGAGAACATACATACACACTTGGGTCAGGTCAAACTTAAAGCTCTTAAGAAGGTGGAACGCTTTAGTCAAAGAAAAATTGTTTCTCTTTAATGGTTACTGTCTTGTCACAGCTACTAAAACCATTTTAGAATTTTTGGACACCCTTGCCTCTCTGCTGCTCCCATTACCTAAAACTGCTTAAATGATATCATGTTGCTGTACACTTTTGAATAGAAATACATGAAGTCAAGGAAGTAACATGCCCTTTCACAAGGCAACACACATTCCAATCAAAGGCTATAGAGCCATGGATCTCAAATCTTATCCTAGGGGGTTCAGAGTGCTTCTGGTTTTCTCTACCAGGTAGTTAAATTTAATCACATGGGGCCTCAGACCTAAATCAGTCTCTAATGAGATGGATAGAATGAAAACCACCTGGCAGTAGGGAAACATGCTGTACTGTTTTATAGTCGGAATCTAAGCTAAATCCGACTTTGGGTTTCATAATCATCCCCCTCAAGCTGTGGTTTATATCTGCAGTGCAGCCAGTCATTGAAGTGAAGAAAATGCACTGAAAAAACATACTTGCATTCTAAAAGTCAACAGCTTTGCTAAGCGTTGTTTGCGGGAACATTGAAAATGCCAAAACTGACCAGTGAAAATAACATGTTTCACTAAAAAAGCCATCACATTTTGTGCAACAAAAACTCAAATTTTTTCCTGATTTTTAAAATATATGACACAGCAACACAAACATACACATACCAATACGTACCAACGTCTATTCTCAGATACGTATTTATATTGTTATACTACATTAAATTTTGTCTGTCACTCTTCAATTCTTTTTCTCTCCAGTGCACAGCAAGCACAGCAAAGATGTGTATCTACGGCCTCCTCTCATTTGTGATCACTTCTTTTGAAGAGGAAAGCCTACAGGTATACACCCAGAGTTCACGTGTGTGTGTATATGTTAAATGTTCCTTACTCACATTCTAATTTGTGATCTGTGTTGGTAACTTGCCTTATCATGATGCATGTGACAGACTGACGGTGTGGTGACACAGTGCTCCCACCTAATTGATGCTGCCTGTGAGGTCCTCTCTGCTCCTAGTCTGGCTGAAGTCTTTTGGGAAATGGTGAGGAAAAAACAAAGAAGAGAAGGTTCTTTAGAGATAAAATGTCAAGTGTTGATAATCTGCCCTATTTGTCAAATTGGTAATCCAGAAGCCAAACATGGGATTGGGAATGATCCTGGACAGTGCAGTCGGGATGTTCCCTCATAAGATCGGACCACTGTTACAGCTTCTAACGGCACTTCTGTCAAACAAGTCGACTGTTAAAAAGGTAGATTTCACACACGCACAGACATATACACACTGAACTTTGCCTTATGTAAATGGTTTAACAATGTATTTTTTAACCTCAATGTGACAGGTGTACAACTTTTTGGATAAGATGTCCTTCTACACGCAAGTTTACAAACATAAGCCCAATGACATCATCTCCAAGGATGATGAGACACTGTGGAGGAGACAAACACCAAAACTCCTCTACCCTCTCGGTTCGTTTTTTTTTTGTTTTTTTTTTGGTTGTTACTCTGAGATTTGAATGTAGATACAACATTTAGTGTGCCAAAGAATTTCAAACAGTCTGGTGAATTTTTTGATGTACATTTGTGAATCTAATTATAGAAACTTTAAGATTTTGTTTTGAGTGATGTACCTCCATCATAACATTTCATCTCAACCATCAGGCACAGGGCAGACTAACCTTTGGATGCCACAGGGAGTGCTGGGCCAGGTGATGATTGGAGGCGGGCAGGGCTACATGGTTCGCTGGGACTACTCCTACAGCTCCTGGACTCTGTTCACCTGTGAGGTGGAGATGCTGCTCCATGTTGTTTCAACTGCAGGTACACAGCTGGTCGTTCATATATTCTAACAAGCAGATTGTTAAAGCCTTTAAAAGATAATAAGGCTGTCGATATTCTATGTTTTTGTTATTGTCAACAAATCCCATGAAAAGAGAAAAACCAGCAATGTCTCTCAGTGGTTTCTGGCTCCCCCAGCCTGTCTGTGGCTCTCAGCCCCAAGCCCATTCGTTCCTACTGCAGACATAAATCATTTAATATCCTAAAACAGATTGGCACTGTAGTTTTTAGTACACGTTACTCAAACTGTAGCGCATTTTGTATTTACTGGGGACTACTTGTAGCTGTGGATTTATTGCGGTTGTGAGTATTAATGGCAGCAGAAAGGTGTATGTGGGATCGACTCAAAATAAACTACAGTGCCAATCTTCATCGTAACGAAGGAATACGTCCCCCCGCTGCAATAGTGTGGCTCACTGATGAAGATAATGATGACAGTGAAGCACATAGGAATAAGCTATATCAGGCTTTGGATACACACACACACAGAACTTGTTTTTAGGATCAATTAATTGTTGGTTTTGGTCTTTCATGGGATTTGTTGATGGTAAGAAAACATAGAATGTCACCAGACTTATCCTTTAATTCCCACACAGAAATAATCAAGCTCAGTTACACAATGTTTGCACTATCTGATGTTTTTTTATTAAAGTAATTTAGAAACTTAGAAATCAGTTGTAATTCTTTAAATGAAGGATTTAAAGTCACTGGTTTTGAATTCTCCTTTATGAAATAAGAAAAATAATGCCCAATGATCATCACAAATTACCATCAGAGTCCAAAGTAATGTCATCAAACTGCTGTCTTAGATTAAGCAACAGCCAAAAAGTATTAATTTTATTATGCCCTATGTGTGTGTTTCTATCTTTTTTTTTTTGTGTGTGTGCTAGATGTTTTAGCTCACTGTGCACGTGTGAAGCCCATCCTGGATCTGGTCCATAAGATCATAAGCACAGACTGGACTGTGTCGGATTGTTTATTGCCTCTCACTTCACGCATCTACATGTTGCTACAGAGGTAAACTAACTTTAAAGAGACACTTATCAAACTCTTGAGTGTGTTTATTTTGTAGTTCCTATTTGAAACAAACTTGATTAGACACCAAGAATAAATTTGTCTTGTCATGTGTGTGTCTGTTAGGTTAACGTCAGTCATCAACCCTCCAGTGGATGTGATCGCCTCCTGTGTGAACTGCCTCTCCGTACTGGCTGCAAGGATGCCTGGGAAGGTGGGTATGCTGGGTACTTCCAGTGTGAACAGGAAGTAAAATGAAGGATTTAAAGCCACTGTTCTTGAATCCTCCCCAGACACCTCATCTATCTTTTTTTTTTTTTAACCTTCAGGTGTGGTCCAGTCTGCACCACACAGGTTTCCTCCCCTTTGCCTCCAACCCTTTGACCAGCATGGCTCAGTGTGTAAGGTAAAGTAAAAAGCTCAAACTGCGTGCTGCCTAATGTTTAATTTGCAAAAATCAGACTTTTATTTTTTGGAGAAGTAGTAAAAAGTATTGACCAAAACTGTCTTTTCTAGTGCTGAAGGGATGAAGGCAGGTAACTATGGCAACCTGCTGGTCCAGATTGAGCAGCCCAGGGGCGAGTATTCTGTGACCATCGCCTTCCTTCGTCTCATTACAACCCTGGTCAAGGTAACAACAGGTTTTACTAAATGAGATGTACACAACTGCTTTCTGGCCAGCATTCTGTAGTAGCAGCTGATTGGCCATTTTACATAAAATAAACGATAGAATGTTTTTTGTTTTGGGTTTTTCTTTTTTTTTATGTAGAAATGTGGTGTCCTGCTGCTATAATGTACATCTTATCTCTCTTCTCTCTCTGTTAATTTCAGGGTCAGCTTGGCAGCACTCAGAACAAAGGCCTTATCCCCTGTGTGCTGCTGGTGTTAAAGGAGATGCTGCCCACATACCATAAGTGGCGTTACAACACCTACGGAGTCAGGGAGAGGATAGGTAAGGGGCACATGTCTGACATGACAGTGATGGCAAGTTTCTGTCTTACAGACTAGAAAATAGAAGTTAAAAACTGAATAAACACTTTCTTTGTTGCTGCAGGCTGTCTTATTTTGGAGCTGATCCATGCCATTCTCAATCTGAGCCCAGAGGGAGAAGATCAGGGCAGGTAAGTTTTTTTGGGATTAAAGTGTCTTAATTCTGTTACCTGCACATTTTGGCAAGAAAAAAGAGAAAGAGAGAGAAGGGGTTTGGGGGAAGGGGATAGGGTTAGGGAGGCACAATGCAAAGACCACTTTAAAAAAAAAAAAAATCTTTAATTTTTTTTATAGTAGAATAGTAATTATAGTGTTAATATTAATACATTAGTAATAATAGGAAGGACAGCTATAGGAAGAATAGAAGAATAATGTCAGCATCAGTAACAGAGCCAATAACAACAACTGTAGTAGCAGTTGTCGAACAGGAGCACGGGGGCAGTAGGCGGTCCAGAACCACAGACCCAGACCCCGCAGCTCCAGAGGCAGAAATACCTGCTGAAAGCGACGAAAGGAGAGAGGAGAGAAATGAGAAAGCACAGAACTACGGGAGAGAGAAGATGATGAGTCTGCATCAATTTTAACAATCAATTATTTTTCTTTTTCTTTTTCCAAACAAAACTTAAAACTATTTTTCTGGTTCCAGCTTCTCAAATGTGAATGTGTTGCTGCTTTTTAAAATCTTTGATAGTAAACTGATCACAGATATTTTGGACAAAACAATACATTTAAATGTGTCAACTTTTTCCACTATTTTCTGATATTTTATTGACCAAACCATTAATCAATAATGAAAATGATTGTTGGTTGCCGCCCTGATTAATTCATGTGGTTGTTAATTTATATGTAAAGTTGTTGGTTTACTCTTTTCTTCCTTAATGCAGCACTCCCACCCTGCAGTCTCTGTGCATCTACAGTCTGGCAAACACTGAGGCTGGACAGGCAGTCGTCAATATCATGGGGGTTGGAGTGGACACCATAGATGTGGTCCTAGCTGCACAACCTAGCAGGTGAACAGATAAGAGTTCATACCTACTTTTTCCTTATTATGTTTTCATAGAATTAACCCCAAAACCTTCCATATTTTTGACATAGACTAATTATGTCATGTTTGGAAATTCAATAGTTATATTTTCTTCCCTCTCTCTGCCGTTGTCCAGCTGTGGCTCTGAGGGTCCCGGTCAGATCCTCATCCAGACAGTCAAACTGGCCTTCTCTGTCACCAACAACGTCATCCGTCTGAAGCCGCCGTCTGACGTTGTGTCCCCTCTGGAGCAGGCCCTGACGCAACATGGTGGCCATGGCAACAATCTCATAGTTGTCTTGGCCAAGTATATTTACCACAAACATGACCCAGCGCTACCTCGCCTGGCAATCCAGCTGCTCAAAAGGCTCGCCACAGTAAGGACTTCCAATATATTAATACAGTATATGTTGTAAGTGATGGGTTTGTTTTAGACTTGATGTTTTCTTGTTGTTTTGTACAACAGCACAAATTGATGTTTAATTTATTTGTTTGTAGGTGGCTCCTATGTCAATCTACGCTTGCCTTGGTAACGACGCAGCAGCCATCCGGGATGCATTCCTTACTCGGCTGCAGAGCAAGACAGAAGACATGAGGATCAAGGTCATGATCCTCGAGTTCCTCACCGTTGCCGTGGAAACCCAGCCTGGCCTCATTGAGCTTTTCCTCAACCTGGAAGTCAAAGATGGAAGTGAGGGGTCAAAGGTATGGACTGCAGGGATATGTGTAGTAATAAAAAGAAGTGTATTTGTTTTTATTTTTAGTAGTGCTGCATCTGGATTTAAAATATCTCTGTACTTTTTTTTTTTTTTTTTTTAACCTGTAGGAGTTTCTGCTTGGTGAGTGGAGCTGTCTTCATGTGGTGTTGGACCTGATTGACTCCAAACAGCAGGGGAAATACTGGTGTCCCCCGCTGCTCCACCGAGCGGCCCTTGCCTTCCTCCTTGCCCTCTGGCAGGATCGCAGAGATAGTGCCATCTCTGTCTTACGTAAAAAGTAAGCACATTATCTCAGACAAAATTCTTACTTTGACCTGGGAAAATATGTACAACTGGATGTTTTCAGAGACTGAATGATAGTTTGATAAATATCGCTGCTTTTTTACACAGAGAACGGTTTTGGGAAAATTTGACAACGCCTCTCTTTGGAACCCTCACCCCACCTTCAGATACCACAGAGGTATTTTGCTCTTTTTTACACTGATATAATGATTACTTAATCAGTAATTGGATGTCAAGTATGTCAACTCAAGAATTGTATTTTACCCTCAGCCTTGTGTTCTGGAGACGTGTGCTTTTGTCATGAAAATCATCGGCCTGGAGATCTACTATGCTGTCAGGTAATTTCAGAATCCCTAATATAAGTGTTCCCATATTTATCACTTTCGCTCAAATCTCACATAACTGATGTTAATTGTGTCTGCTGTTACAGTGGTTCCTTGGAGCAGTCTCTGAAGGACGGGCTTCAGAAGTTTTCCAATGCACGACGATATGAGTACTGGTCCCAGTATGTCAAGTCTCTAGTGTGCCATGTGGCAGAGATGGAGGAGGAAGGCATCTGTTACTTTCCCGAGACCCAGATGTTGATCTCTGCCTGGCGAATGCTGCTAATTCTTTCCACTAGCCATGTATGTTACAGCAAGCATAATCATGGTTTTAGTGTTGATGTAACAGCTGGGGTATACTCAGAACTAGTTCTTATGATGTGTTGTCCGATATTTTCTCTCCTGGAAGACATTCATAGTGTTGCACTCAGTTGTTCACATGAAAAATGAAATGAAAAATAGTGTCAAGAATGAAAAAAGAGAGCTAGATAGAGAAGTTCAAACCCTGGCTCCTTTTTCACCTCTGATCATGGCATAAAGTGGGTGTGATTGTTGGTTGTGGACCGTTACAGAAATGGTCAGACAACGTGTGGGGAGAGGGGGGTTTCTGAAGCAATTCGACCATCCGACAAACAATTCTGAGTATTTTAACCCCTTAAGCCTGCCTTAAAGGAATATTTCAACATTTTGGGAAATATGCTTGTTTGCTTTCTTGCCAAGAGTTGGATTAGAATATCAATACCAAGTATTGACTTGACAAAGTGACCTGACAAATTCACTAGTGCTTTTGGTGTATTTTATGCTTTCAGTCGGATGTGATGCAGGTAACAGAAGACTCAACCAAACTGAAGCTTTTTATGGATGTCCTGGATGGGACCAAAGCTGCTGTAAGTCATCATGGCATATCATATTTTCCTTGAATTTATTTCAATTCATTTCTCGTTTTACTACTTTTGTATTTTTCTTCCTTTTATTGCTTTTTTACTTTCTAATTCTTCCTGTGTCTTTCAGCTGACTACACCCATGTCTGTGCCATGTCTTCGTCTTGGATCCATGATGGCCACTCTACTACTCATCCTCCTCAAACAGTGGAGAAGGTGTGTATTCATGCATTTGACAGAGTTTATAGGTTTCCTTAATGTCGTAGTCTACAGTGCAGTGCACATTTGATATATCCTTACTCCTTTATCTCTAATAAACTGTTACTGCTCTCTTCCTGTCTCCAGTGTGGTGGCAACAGCTCCTGACATCCTGTCTCCCCTCTCCCTGATCCTGGAGAGTGTCCTACAAGCTGACCAGCACATGATGGAGAGGACTAAAGCCAAAATCTTCTCTGCACTCATTTCTGTGCTCCAGATTCAGGGACTCAACGGTAAGAGACGTGTATCTGTTGTCTGTGTTTGAATTTTGCAGTGTTTGCAGTAGTCTGTAATTCAGTCTTTTTGTTGATTCATGTTTTTGTCAACTAGGTGGAGATATTTCCCAGTTGCCCCAGCTGTTGCTGTCTGTGTGTGAGACAGTAAAAGACGAGGCCCTGGCACTTATTGACAATACTCGTCACATGAGCCAGACGGGAGACACAGTGGACGACGAGGACAGCATGGAGACAGAATCTCCCCGCGGCCCACAGAAAGACCAAAGAGATGGGGTGAGCCAAGGCAGGATTAATGGATAGAAGATTTTGTTTGTAGATGGTGGTTTTTGCACTTTAGAAGCCTATTATGGTTCCACATGTCCTTCAAGAGGAGTCAAAGAGTCAGTTTCATATTCAAGCCAATGATCTCAATTTTCAACATTTAGCTTCAATCTTTCTAGATGGCAAATGTTTTCTAGGTTATTTAATGGTGAGACACAATGTTGAGGCAGGAGAAAGGCGATGGATATTTGTTTGTTTCCCATTTACAGAGCCAGGGCTGTGTACAAACACCAGAGTTCTTTCAGCTCACACAGAACGGAGAGCTAGTGTACTGTGAGGAAATATGCACTGAATCTGACAAAAAGATGTGTACTGAATTAGAATCGCATACCCTACCTTTTAAACAATGAGTGCATACAGCAATAGTGTAAATCCAACATAAAGTTAATTTTATGCCAATTTCATTCTTTTTTAATCAGGTGTGTGTGCTAGCACTGCACTTAGCGAAGGAGCTGTGTCGCACCGATGAGGATGGTGAGCACTGGGTGTCTGTGATGAGGAAGGTTCCAGTCCTCCCCTCGGTGCTCAGCGCTGTTGAGCTCAGCCTGCGATCCAAACACAACCTCTACTTCACTGAGGCGGCACTTCACCTGCTGCTCACACTGGCCCGCACTCCTCAGGTAAACACAACTTTTCTACTGTGAAATTTAAAGAACAATTCTGATAATATTCCATATTGTTCTTATTGCCAATAAACGCTGTGAAAGGACCAAAACCAGCAATGCATTAGTCCGTCTCTAAATATTTCCAACTTCCCTCATTTGCTCCTTCTGAAGAAATAAATGCAAATAGTTTCATTTTTAAAAAGGCTCAGCAATTTCCCAAAACAGCTGGGCACTGTAGATTTTAGCCAACATTACTCAGACAGGAGTAAATAGTGCATTTTTAGGGGACTTTTTTCAGCTGCACACTAATACACATTTAGTGCTCTATTTTACAGCACCATATAGTGTATGTCGGATTGTCTCAAAATAAACTACAGTGCCCATTTTCATTATAATAAAGGAACATGTCACCCAGTGCAACAGCGTGGCTTATTAATGCTGAGCTCTGGCACAGAGCAATGAGCTGCATCAGGCTTTTGAGACAGACAGTACTTGGTAGTAGGATCAATTCATTGTTGTTTTCATGGGATTAACAATAAGAGAAAAATATAGAATATCACCAGCCTCATCCTTTTTAAATGTTTTTAAATCAATTTAAGATGTCGGATGTTGAGGGTGTCTTCATTTGTCCTCCAGGGGGCAGCAGCTGTTGCTGGAGCAGGAGTCATCCAGACTATCTGCCTCCCTCTTCTGAGTGTCTATGAGGTGTCTTCAAATGGAGCATCACAGGTAATAAAAATTAAATTATAGTGATACCTTTACAGAAACATTTTTCTGCCTTGCATGTAACATAGCACTGCATTAATATGATATAATAACACAGTATATCCATGTCTCTGAGCAGAGTTTTTCCCGAAAGTCCCAGGACACCGCCTGCTGGCCAGGGGTGTACCGCCTCTGCATGTCTTTAATGGAGAGTCTGCTCAAGACTCTGCGTTACAACTTCATCAACGAAGCCCTGGACTTTGTCGGAGTGCATCAAGAACGCATATTACAGGTATGGTACAGGTGATGGCATCAAAGTTGTTTTATTGCATTAATTGATGATCAATCTATTAAATGTCAGAAAATAGTGAAAAATGCTTCTCAGTTTCTTAAATCCTATATATGTTACGTTATTCAAACAACTTGTTTTGTCTGACCAACAGTCCAAATACACAAAGGTGTTCAGTTTAATATAACTCTTTCTACTATAAAAGACCAGCAAATATTCACATTTGAGAACCTGGAACCAGTGAGTTTTGTTTGCATTGTTTTTCTTTAAAAATGACTTAAACAATTATTTGATGATCAAAATTGTTGCTGATTAATGTTCTGTTGACCAAGTAATTACTAGACCTTTCAGCTCGATATTCTTACCTTAATCTGCCATTGCCGCACCCGTTTGTTTTTCTCCCTCTAAGTCTTTATAGCAACATAAATTAAGTCTCTATAAATTGGGCCTTTGTAGCGTATTTCACTAAGCAATATTTTTAGGAAAAAGCACTGAAGCTGCTCACAAGGGAACAAAATACAACAACCAGTAGTAAGACATTTGTAATTGGAGGACAAAAGGGGAGGAAAAACAACAGATTTATGCAGGTAAATTTCACACACCTGCATTCACAACGGTATTCAGGTACTGTTGTAAGCTGGGAGTGTGGGTGTCGTTTTCTTGTTGACAATAGTGTTTCTCATCTTCATGTTTACCTTTTCTCTCGTGCTCAGTGTCTGAATGCAGTGCGAACGGTGCAGAGTCTGGCATGTTTGGACGAGGCTGACCACACGGTCGGTTTCCTCCTGCAGCTCTCGAGCTTCTGTAAGGAGTGGCAGTTTCACCTGCCCAAACTGCTCAGAGATGTACAGGCAAGTCCAGAGTAAAGCTTCACCACAGCAAAGATAACAGCACAGCTCCACTGGTGCAGTTACACTTCAGCATTTAATTGTTCAGTATTTTTCTTTCCGTCTCCTCCATGCAGGTAAACCTGTGTTATCTGTGCCAGACCTGCACATACTTGCTCCACAGCAAGAAGATGCTTCATCACTACCTCCAGGTCAGAAACCAGGAAATGTTCTAGAATTCAGTTTAATTGTTGTAAGATGTTTATTCATTTAGATAAATAACAGCTTGATGTTTTTTAGGCTAAAAACGGTGAGGCGCTGCCCCCTGGTCCCCTTCCCAGGACACAGCGCCCCCCCCAAACCCCGTCTAAAGAAGTAGCAGGTGGAGGGGAGAGAGAGGAAGCCGAGCAGAAGGCCCTGCTGGCTGTGCAGTGCAGTCTTCTAAAGATCCTCAGCAAAACCCTGGCAACTCTGCAGCACTTCACTCCAGACTGCTGCCAGATACTCCTGGACCAGGTCAGCCTGCTTATTCTGCTCTAATAAGCACTTTTGTCTTCAAAATTAGTCTAGTTATTAGTTTTGAGCCTGATTAGTAGCATCAGATGTTGACTTTTATATAAAAGAGAATAAAATGCTGATTTCTGTCTCAGAGTATGGACTTGGCAGAGTATCGAACCCTGTTTGTGCTCAGCTTCACAACTCCAGCGTTTGACCCCGATGTGGCTCCTTCATTTGGAACCCTGCTGGCCACCATCAATGTGGCCCTGAGCATGTTGAGCGAGGTAATGTTCAACGTAATCATGAATAACTTCAGCTACAGTCAGTTTTACAGTAGATCCCTGATTGTTTTTGTGCCATTTGTTCACAGATGGAGAAGAAAAAAGAGCCAGTTTCCTTGAGTATAGCCTCACTGGCCTCATCAGAGGAGATACAAGCTCTGAAGTGAGTAAATGTCAGTCCTGCTACTTTAGGTATTATTTGAATGGAACTTTTTTACCTTCAGTCAGAGCCAGGCATGTTTCCTTCAGCTTGCAGCAAGCTAAGTTAACCGGCTGATGGCTGTAGCTTCATGTGTACAGTTATGAGTGGTATCAATCTTCTCAAGAAAGCGAACAAGCGTATTTCACTTCTTTGTATTGCTTTAGAACATTAAATTTAGATTAACTTTGTTTTTTTCTTCAGGTCATTGCTAATGTTCACCATGGAGAACTGTTTCTACGTGCTGATCTCTCAGGCTGTTCGGTGTCTCAAAGATCCCTCCATAATCCCTCGAGACAAACAGAGGCTCAAACAGGAGCTCAGCTCTGAGCTGGTGAGACATCACATCTCTCTTAACCAGTCTTTCTTTGAATTCTTCTGTATGCTTTTAAAGGATGAGTCTGTTGATATTCTATTTTTTTTTTTATTGTCAATGAATTTATTTTTCTAACAAGTATTACCTGTGTGGCCAAAGACCTTGATTGTTGTCCAAAAACTAGTGTCCAGCTGTTTCAGGAAATTACAGAGCCTTAAAAAAACAAATCTATCTGTCCTGTTAGCCACAGCCAGCAGGGAAGTCGTAAAGTATTGAGATGTACTAACACATTGACGTTATTTTGGATTCCTTTTATTGTCGACCAAAACCATCAGCCTTATCCTTTATAATACATTTAAGAGTATTACCTAACCTCTTTGATTTTCTCCACCACCAGAGCACTCTTCTCTCGAGCCTGTCACGCCACTTCCGAAGGGGCTCTCCATCGTCTCCGGCCAGCGGCATCCTCCCCTCCACCCAGTCCAAAACACCCACACCAGGTTCCAAGGCAAGCCATGAAGGTCAGGAGCCGTTCATCCAGCTTGTTCAGGCCTTTGTCAGACTTGTGCAGAGATAGATGTCCATTTCCAGTAGAAAAAAATGGATCTCAAATACAGAGGTTTTTTCCCCAATATAAATACTCACTGTAGTTTTATCTCCAGTTGTGCAATTGGAAAACAACTTTTTGGTGTTATGCCTAATTTTTATGTACAGTTATTGCAGTAGTTAGCACAAATATTTGACTTGGAGTGAGTGTGTTCATTCTAATATAAATGATTGGAGCCATATTGTGTTGAACATTTCATTTTGCCAAAACTGCCTGATTGTCCAGAAAAACATGTATTATTATATATCTTGAGTCTGTAGAAATGGTGGTGCTACTAAACATCAGTCACTGACTGTGTTCCATCTTTCCAAGGCCTAGTTTTATAGGTCACTTTGACAATACTTAATGACCAGACACGTTTCAAGTGCTACTTAAGAAATTAGACATTTCAAATATAACATTCTCATGTAAATTAACCAAGTGTTGCAGAAATGCTTACTTTGTAAAGCTGCACTATACTTTTTCTATTTCTCTTCATTTTCACTAAATCTTGATCTGAACTTTGCTATTTTCTTATCTCTGCTTATCCATGTACACATTTTTAAAGTGGCTGCCAAGATTTATACTAAAAGGGAAAAAAAAAAGGTATGTTAATAAAGGGACTTTTGTACCACAATTGGGTTTTGTCATTAAACTTTTCTTTACTGCATTTGCACATGATTCCTTGAACACATGGTAGTCCTGAACCATCCTATACATAAACTGACCAGTAAAAACATTAAATCAGTAATAAAATACATTTTCTTATATGCATCATATAAAAAGGACATTTTAAATTGCAGGAATTACTATTTACAAAGGCATTTTCTTTTAAAGGAAAACTTTTACAACTTCAGTACCTAAAATAAATCTAATTATAGGCAGGTCATGCAATTATAGTATAAAAAGGCTTTGATAGCTGGAGAGTAAGGTGACAGTTTTACAGCAGGATAAGGACCGATGAACATTAGGTAGCTACATTATCAAAAGCAGTGTTCGGCATTGAACCAGCAGTTTTAATAGCTGCAGTGTAAAGAGGCGTCACTATTGTGATCCTCTGAGGATCCAGAGTGTCCGCCTGCAGTTTGTCCAGAAACAGGGACACACATCTGCTCAGGCTGAGGGTCCCCTACACGCCATTGACTGGGACCTCCTGAAACAGAAAACACAAGTTGACAACATATTGTAACATCAGACTGAAAACAGGCATACACCAACAGTCACTTTACATATTTGGCCTTAAACATGCAGGGTAAAACCAGTTGGTGCTGAAGGCATTTAAAAAAAAATTAAAAATACTGACATTTTACAACTGCCTGCAGTCACATGCATCTGACATCTTGTTTAACATTTTGGGAAATATGCTTCTTTGCTTTCTTACTGAGCGTTAGATAAGAAGGTGATACCACTCTCATATGTGTCTCAATTTGAAGCTGGAGACAGTTAGCTTAGCATAAAAACTGAAAACGAGGGAAACAGCTAGCCTTGTCCAAAACTAAACAAATCTGCCTGCCAACACACTTTATATCGTTTGTTTAAGTCCTACAAAAACAGAAGTGTAAAGACAGCAGAAGTTATGTGCTCCTGGCCGGTCGCCTTAATGGAATCTTGTCAACACCGTGAGGTTTCCAGGCAACGAGTGGAGAGTCCCCGTAAAACTAAAACTTTTTACACTTGTACAGATAAACAAACGAAATAACATGTTAATAAGTTAGCTTTAGAGGTGCTGGTAGGTGGATTTTTTACCTTTGGACAGAGCCAGGCTAGCTTTTCCAGTCTTTATGCTAAGCTAACAGTCTCCTGGTTGTAGTTTCATATTTAATGGACAGCTATAAGAAAGAAAGCGAATAAGCATATTCCTCTAAATGTTGAACTATTCCTTTAAAGATGCCTCAGCCAAGTAGAAAAGGCTTATCATGCATCATAAATGCAGATTTTCCCAAACAATGATAAATTTCAAGTTTATTAGGTATGGCTGGCTAAATCCTAATGCAAGTAATAACGTGTCTAAAATAGACACACTGGTAGGATTTAGTCACCTCAATAAACTGGCAACTCTGAGTATCTCATGATACATTAATAGTTTGGTATTTGTTTCATGCAATAGATAAAATCAAATCAACAGGGTTTCATGCATCAGATCACCCTCAAAGCCTGCAACTCAACCACACTAACCTTCGTCTGGTCCTCCAGACAGGCCTTTCAGGCCAAAGAGGGTACAGTAATTTGTCTATCATTACATCACATAGAGGGTGAGAAGGAAAAGAAGATTTACTGAAGGAGAATTTACCACTGCGGGCAAGAACATTAGTTTGACAGTTTATAAACTGGGGCGTGTTTTTTTTTTTTGGTAAACTCACCTCTAAATTCCCCCTGGCTTTCTTCAACACTCCGTGGGTTACACACACTAGATTGGGGAAAATAATATGAAGTCACATATCTCTGTGTATGTATATAAGAGCTGAAACTAATTATTTTTCTGATTTATTGTTTAGTCTATAGAATGGAGGACATTTTCAGATTTTTTTTCCTCCTGACCACATAAAGATATTCAAATTTACAGTTATATAAAACAAAGAAAAGTAGCAAATCCTCACATTGGAGAAGCTATAAGCAGACTATTTTTGGCTTTATTAATGACTTTAAAAATGTACTGATTATCAAAGTAGCTTTTTTCAATTGACTACTTGTTTTAGGCCTACTATACAGTATAATAAACTAGTGTAAACTGTCTAAATAAAACAAGATAATCTTACACTGATCAATGATGACTCTTTCCATTCCCTCTTTGAGCTGGTTGGTTGTTCGGAGGCGTTTAACGGCTCCACTCAGCATCCTCTCCTGCTGTGACAGCCTGCTCTTCAGTCTGGCTATCTCATTTTTCAGCAGCTCATCCTGATATAGAGGATAAAAAGAATAATAAGATTTGGTTTCTGTAGATACTTAATTGGATTGGGTAGATATGGTAGATATGGTTTGTCCATGTCTACCTGCTGGTTGTTGCCGCTGTCCCCTGCTGTGTTACCAGCTGGCAAAGAGACTCTCCACACCAGTTTGAGCATTCGACCAGCCTCCTCTAACACTTGCTGCATGGTGTTCATGCTACCAGACAAACTCTTTAGATGCTGCTGTTCTATCACCTATGAAGATGTACACACAATGGAATTAACACTAATGACTTCTTATTAAGTACACCACAAAGTGCAACTAAAAACATCTTAAACATGATAGTTAGTCAGTACCTTGTTGTCAGAGCCCTGCTGTCTGAGTGTGTGCAGACACTCCTGCAGTTGTGTGTCCATGCTGCGTGACAGCTTACGGCCCTCTGAGATCTGCTTGCGGAGGGCATTGTAGTCCTCAATGAGACCCAAAATATGGCGGCCGTTGCGATTGGCCCACATCCGGTGGCCCGGCACCAGGCGAGAGGGAGTGCCAGAGATGCTGTCACCAGAGCTGCTGCTGAATGACCCGTCCACCTCTGAATGAGCATGACGTGTCTCATCTGAAAAGATTAAAGCAGGTCCAGGTGTTTTGAAATCCAATAATCTGTAAGTGCTTGTGTTTACTGCTATAATATAACATCATGCCAGCTCTGATGTGGTTTTCTTACCATGGAGGACACTGGTGTGTTCGTTGTGACTTTGAAATGAGCGACGGAGAAGATCGCAGCCTTCACGACCTGGTGACCTGCCTCCTTCATCTAAGACAATGAAAAACCAGCACTCACATGACTTGGCAGATTCCTGCATGTGTTTACATGCCTCTGTATATCCTTCAAAGGTAATTAACATGTGCCTTGTGTTTACCTGGGGAGGACAGCAGGTAGTTGATGTTGATGGTTTCAGAGCGGTTGGGTCCTCTGAGCAGCTGCTCCTCCAGTCTCTGTCGCAGTGCCGTGTTGGTCTGGATGCTCCTCTCCAGCTGCAGCCTCAGGTGTCTGATCTCCAACAGCAGCTCACTCAAGTCCACTGAGCCGGAGGAAGGGACAGAGACAGGCTCCTGAGTCGCCTCACTGGATTCTGCTAAGAGGGAAACATCTCATTGGTGTTACAGAACAGGAAATAGAGGTTCAGAACAGAAGCAAACTGGAGAGGAATGTGAGGATTTAAAACCGTCCAACAGCCCCGAGTAAGATACTTCGAGGTGAACACTTCTCTTGTTTTCTTTCCACCACAGAGATTCACTTTATTTAAGTCTACCTGTACATTATGTTTGCTTTCTGCAGACTCAATTTAAAATGTAGTCATCTAGATTATTATATGTGATGAGACAATTTCAAAAAACACAAAAACGATTAAGACATGTGCATCTATCAATCTCTGTGTCAGTACCCCAAAACTTCATATTGGTGATTGGTGAACACTGACAATGCCAATATCTGTGTGGCACATGCCTTTTAAACAGAACCTAAGATCACCATTCCACAATAATACACTACATATCTGTTCCACCCCGAACTGAACACAGGAAGGGGACATTTCAAAGAGTGCAGGGCTTTTTACATTATGCAAGATGCTTTTAAAAAGGAGTCATAAAACCTCTTTTACTGTGTCAAACACATCCCAATAGCAATATTACTGTAAAGTAATAAAAACAGAGGCCACGTCCAAGATAGAAATTAAAAGGAAAATTTGAGTTTGGCTACCAAAAATTATAAATAAAACATTGTAAAATTTAGATGATTTTTAGTTGTTGCTTAGTCACACTGTCTTGTCTCACGCTTACTATTTAAACTACATAACATGGCAATAGGCTCTAAAAAATTAAAATAACTTGCAGTACCTTTGTGTTTCTGAGCTTCGGTCTTCATCTTTTCATAGACATGCAGCTCCACCCGCAGTGACTGCAGAAGATGCTGGGAGTCAGACAGCTGCTGCCTCTGGAGCTTCACCTCACACTGCAATCTGGAAACATCCACACACACACACACACAAAAATATACACCAAATTCAATGATCAGAAAGGTTTAAAAACAAAACTATCAAATAAATGACGATTCATATATATCTACTAAGAGGGAATAGAGAGGGTCATCTACTCTTAACCCATCTATGCACAGAATATGTGGGCTGCTTATTTTTGCTTTTTATTTTTAAAAATAGATGACAATGGGATAAAAAAAATATTTTAATAATTTATTGGGGCATCCTGGTGGTTAAGCCACTTGTACCACACCATGTAATATGTACCATGTCGTATCCCACTCTCTCACCATGTTTCCTGTCTTTTTCTAAACCATCACTATCCAATAAAGGCAAAATGCAACAAAAAAAGCATCTCAAAATGTCTAAAGTGTAAACATTACTGTTTAAAAAATGTATTTGAAGAACTCTCACATAATCAGCAGCTCATTTGTGTTTTGCCGCAATTTTTCTTTTCTATAACCCGAAGAGTTTTCTGAACTAAATATTAGAAAACATCTCTCAGTACAACACAACACAATTCGGCAGCACCACAAACTGAATCAACACTGAGCATTAAAATCCTCATGATGGTAGGATTTATTACTGGACTGCTGTCTAAGACTATAGTATTTATTAGTTTTAGTCAGGTGTACTGGCAACTGAGGGTAAAATCAAATGAAAGTGAAAAATCATCTTAAAAATCAATCTGCTCCTTAATAAAATAAATTAAATACAAAGAAAGAAAAGAATCTGGGTATTTTTCTGCGAAAATCCCTAAAAACAAATACAATGAGCCTTGTGTATTTAGTACACCAAGTCCACAAAACAACACACTCTAAAGAGACAAGGTAAGGAAAGGGAGAGGAGAAGTGATCTGACAGTAAACTAGACTCCAGGTTTCAGGTGTCAGCCTCACTCAACTGTGTCAGTAGGACCCGGGGCAAGAGGTCACATACCACCATTATGGTACGTATGCGTGCATGTGTTCATGGATGAGCCTACAAATGATAGACTATCATGTTTCAGAGTTGTACTAATAGTATGAAATAATGGTAATTAGCGCATTGTGTAGTTTCAGGTTGCATGAAGGAGAGTAGTAATGATAGTATGTGTGTACTGCGAGTAGACGTTTAGTGTGTGCGGTAGTGATGCACTAATGTTACTCGTGTGTGTACCTGTGCAGCTCCTCCTTGCTGTAGTGCAGTGAATCCTGCAGCTGTGAGTTTTCTTGGCTGCTGTGCTCCAGCCTCTCAGCAAGTCGGCTGTTTTCTTGCCTCAGAGCTTCACACTCCCTCCTGCTCTGATCCAGTTTGGCCGTCCGTCTGGTCAGAGTCTCCCGTAACTTCTCGTTCTCCTTCTGCTTGTCTGGAGAAAATAAAAATATCTGTGAGTTAGTGTTGAGCGCCGTATCTGTGATAGATTTGTGTATGTTTTTGATAAAGGCATGGGCAAAACAGCACCAGCCAGGACGGACTGGCAAATGGGTATCTGGAAAAATATTGCCCTTCCACCTCTAATGGACAGAAATGGTGTGCGTGTTCCTGATTATAAGTTCAAATGAGCTTGAATGAACATGTGTGTTTTACCTCTAGACCCCATGTTGAGCTGTTCCTTCAGGGCTTGGTTTTGTCCCCAGAGGAATCGCACTTCATTGGCCAGCTGACCCTGGTCCTCGTTGCCCTGGATGAAGATGTTGGTGGCTGCTGAACAACAATCAACAAACAAGGGCATAAGTACTTTCTAATAATAACACTGATACACAGAGACAGAGAGAGAGAATGAAACACAGACAGATGATTTCAGGTGTGTACCTGGGTCTTTCTCCACCTCAGCTAGTCTCTTCTCCAGCTGTTCCCTGAGACGGTCGTTGGTGCGGATGCTCTCCTCCAGGCGCTGTCGCAAAGCTCGGATCTCCTGTAGATGTTCTGCCAGCAAGTCTGACAGACACACATGCACAAAGCTAGATTAAAAGGGGTACTTTAAGCGGATTTAGTATTGCACTTACATAAAAAAAAAAACAAAAAAAAAAAAAAACAGGGCTTACACGGGACAGAGTAAAAATAGAGTAGCCAAAATCTAGCAAGAGGCCAAGAGAGTTTTAGTCCCTAGGATGGGTCAAGCTACAAAAACACTAGATCCTACATTTCCCATAATGCAACTTCATAACCTCATTTATTAAACCCTCCCTGCATGGTAAATGTCCATGTCTTTCAAACGCCACACCCCAAGTTTGTGAGACAAAAATTTGTATTCAATTTCTAAGCCCAAGCTGAGATAACCCTGACAACATCACTGCGACATTATCAGGGTTAGTTTTCCCCCCCAGACTTTGGAAAGCTTCTCCAGAGCCACAAAAGACATAATTCAACTGTTTTCACAGGCTGAATACTCATTACCAGTAAATTGAATTTTATGTGTAAAATCGGTGGAGTGCCCCTTTAATAAATAATTCTGCATATGTTTATTCAAACAACAAATCAATAAATGGAATTATGAGAGCATTTTGCTTTCTGAATTTGATCTACACTATTGTTGTGTAAAGTGTATTATAAAATAAAAAGTCAAGCTAATATGATGATCAACCTGAATTCATCGTGCGAGGCTGTTCGGCAGCATTCTTTGTTGAGCCAATGTCTCCGTCTCGTTTATGTGTATCCGTCTGAGGCTCTGATCTGTCTTGGTCGTGGCCGGGATCCTGTTCCCGATGGTGGGAGCTGGTCTGGGCCATAATTGAGCGATGCAGGTCCAGTTCACTGCGCAGGGTGGCGTTGAGCTCCTCACTGCCCCTCAGCTGCTCCTGCAGTCGGCCGTTCTCCCTCTGCAGGCCCTGCAGTCTAACGGACACACCTTCCTCCTGAGCTCCTCCTACAGGAGAGACAGCTGCTCCCGTCCAATCAGTGGGGTGTCGCTGGCCTAAACATGTACAGGTAAATAGATTAATAATGAAAGCGGATAAAATAGATATATACTATCAGTTCTTGTGGTCTAAAGGACCTTTTTACATATTTTTTGTGTGAGACCATTCTGTTACCCCTCATCACTCATTATTAATCCCTAAATTAATACTAGGTCATGCTCCACCTACTACAGTTGGAGTTGGTAAATGAAAATGTCATCCACTGCTATATCCTCCACGCTAACACAAGTAGCAACAGAACAAGAACATGAATATTGAACATGAACCACGCTAATGTAAGGAGCAAAACAGGTTGGCAACTATACAGTATAGGGAAATGTGAGTTTGGGTCTACAGGCCCCTCTGCAGGACCTCTCACATATCTACATGCTTAGCTTGTCTCTGTAATAGCCTTCACTGTCTCTTTTCCCAAGGGAAACACAATTTGAAGATTGAACCGGATAGGTGCCACTGAATAATGTAACTTTAAGTGGAGGTGGATTGAAACTGGACACCTGCTCTGCCCTTGGCTGGCATGCTTTGTCCTGCGGGATGCCTCACTGCAACAGAATGGATCTGAGTGGAAAATAAGTGCCATTACAGGCTGTGACTAGGCTGGCCGGGACGGTGGACAAGGACTCAGGTAATCTCAATGATATACCACTGAGGCAAAAAAGAAAGGGGGAAAATATGCATTTTTAAATGGAGCAAACTGAGTTAGTCTTAGTGTGGCCTAAAATAACCAAACAGTCTAGTGCACACTATACCTGGCTGGACCCAGCGTCGGTGACACTTGTCACACTCAATCACAAATAAATTCCAGTATTAAGAGTTATGTTTAAGCATTACATCTAGAACTCAGCAGCTTATATGAACATATCTTTATGCTTACTGTGGGCTTGATTGCCACCTTGTGTGGCCGTGCTGCTGTAGCAGGAGGAGGACGTCTTGTCTGAGTGGTACAGATCAGAGTGAGAGCTGTGGTGGCTGCTGGAACTTTGGCCTCTTAACTGGTTCTGCAGACTCTGGATCAGACAGTTCTTCTCCCGCAGTTCTTTAGCCAACCTGGGAGGAGGAGGAAGAGGAGAGGAATTAGTCATGTTAATACTTGGTCTCCCAGAGGACCCAACAGCTGGATTTTATCCATAACATCGTCTTGCTGGGCATTGGAGAGCAAAACAATGTAAAACAGGGAAGATAAGTACAGAAATGTGAAGAACAGCACCCAAAACAGAGACACAACTTAAGACTGAATACATCAAGAAAAATATGTCCCTAACCAGAGGACTTGCAATCTTCAGTAGAAGCACACAGCTAGAAAATATGAAAGAGGAGTTCACAGCAAACGTCATACGGTCTCTGTCTGGATCAAACCCACTCACAGGTCCAGCTGCTCGCTGGTGCATTGAGCCAGGGTGAGGTTTTGCTGGAAAAGGAGGCTGACGTGCTGCTGCAGCAGCTCTCTCTCGCCCTCTAGCTCCACACGCAGATTATCTATCTCCTGCTGGATTCTAGCCGGGCTGTCAGGAGGATCTCTCATGTCCTCATCATAGGACAGCAGTGACTGTGATCCCTGCTGAAGCTCCTCAAGACTGCCCACATCAGTAATAATATGGATTAACGTGTGTCACTATGAGCAACTTTAATTTCTAATCTAATGATACAAGAGTGCTGTTGAAAAATTCAACTGTTCATGTCATTGTGTAAAGTCAATGTTAATGTGTCAATAAATCAAAATAAAATAGTAAAATTGTAGCATGCATGGTTCTAAGAATTATTATTCCTAATCAAACATAAGGGAAAACTGCACTTGGAGATCTCTGATCATATATTTCCTGCCAATGGTGGGAAATAAAAATGTGTCCAAAAGTGTTAGAAGTTTTGTCCAGAGGGTTAAACTGTACATATATACTTATCTTGGCGTTTTATGCAAATCTTAATATATAATAAGAATAATAATGATGAATTTGCTTTCCGGATTGTATTGCTTGAACTGTGAAGGACATAAATGGATGAACATTGACATGTGGTGTGTGTGTGTTCCACTCTAATTTCTCAGAGACACCAGTGACCCAGTTAGGGGCAATGTAACCTTAATGTTTTGGTTGTCACAGAAAAAAATTAGGTCAACAGCAGGACGCTATTCAAAACCAACAACACACGTACCGCCCAGGGTCATAAGGCAACTGGCTGGGCAGAGGTGGGGGAGGTCTTTAAAAGGGTCATGAGACAAACATCAAAACAGCATAGCTAACAACTCTCAAATCTCAAACAGTAACATGGACATATAACCTAAAAATAAAAAAAACATTCAAAAGAGAGACAAAAAAAACCCAGTAAAATAAATCTTATTAACTTTTAAAACTTACTCAGAACACTTAGTCATATACAGCCAAAACAAAACAAAACAAAAAAAAAAACCCTGAAGGAATTCCCCATTAACAGCATAAGCAAGTGCAGTATGAGACGTACCTGCGCGACAGTTCCAGAGCCGCCACATCCTCGTTATCCAGATGAGACTTTCCTAGCAGACAGAGGAAAAGATGCTGTCAAGGACCTGTCTGTAAAAATCTGTTACGAATGACTGCTCTTGTGTGTTTGTCTGTCTCTGCTGGTGACTCTCTCTTTGTTAAAGCATAAAGACATTTTTGCACAATAGATGAGCACTGTTTTCATATAGTACATTAGTGCCTTTACCTTTATTAAATATTGAGATCAAGTATAAAGTTTGAGAGTGCATGTGCGTTGGCTGGAGTTGTGTGTGTTTCGGCACAGTACTGTATCATGAATCAAATGATTAACTACGAAGACAACGACTGCAATTACGATCGAGGCAGCAGCTACCTTTGTCCAGCCGTCCCTCCAGCCTGTCCAGAATGCCCAGGCTCTTGTTCAGCTGGTCTTTGACCACCTCCCCCATGTAATAGTCGACTTCACTGGCCTGCAGCAGCTCCTTGAAGGCCTTGCTCAGCTCCTCCAGCTGCCGACGCTGCAGGGCTCCCAGCCTACGGCTCTCCTTGATCTGCTGCCTCAGTTGTGACAGCTCCCTGGCCTGCGACTGCACCAGGGAGTCCAGTCTGTGGAGAAGACAGAATGAGGGCAAGTGGGGGGGGGGCAATGAGTCAAGATTAAAAGGTAAAAATAGTATAATATTGATAATGCACTGAAAAAGTCTGTTGACCTAGCAGGTGATGTAGAGCGGCTGCGGGTCTGCTGCAGCGGTTCACTCCTGCTTCTGTTCAGTGTCCTCTCTCTTTCCAGTTCCATATTTAGATGGCTGGTTTTATCCTTCATCGCCTGGTTCTCCCCCTCCTTTTCCTCCCTTAGCTGCACACTTCTGTAGCTCCTATCTTGGCTATGGTCCTCTCTCTGTGTCCCCTCTCGATCTCTGGCAGTTGAGGGATCAGAGGTATTGGCAAATAGGTCACTGGAGAGAGAGTTCCTACGCAGAAGACTTTGCATTTGGACGATGACTTTGGTCTGGTTTTCCAGCTGGACCTTCAGCTCTCTGACTTGTCCCTGAAGCTCTAGAGGGTCCTCAGAAACACCGTACTCGTCATAGACCTGCAGGCTTTTCAGACTGACCTGAAAACAGACAGGAGAGGGTTAACACAATTAAAATATCAGTTTCCGCTGATATTTTGAGTTGCACAATTTCTACAGTGGCAAATTGTCCTTAAATGGTATAACATTGAAAGTGTAGTGTGTGAATTGTTAATTGACAGTCCACTAAGCCCTGCCCCCTTAGTTACTGTTGCTACACCTGTTAAGCCTTCCATTCTCACAGGGCACAAAGACAGTTTACACTTCTTAGTAATTTTGCAAACTGAAATGAAAAACTGTAGCTGGCTAGCTAGCTAATTAAGCTAATGTTAGCTTTGTTCAAAATGCTCCCTGGCTATATACATGAAACATGCTAAAAGACTGAGGCTAACGCCGCATATCCCAGGCAAAAAACATCCTCACCAGCTGATTGGAAGACATGGAAATAATGACATTATTGCAGCGTAGCGCTAGTTAGTCCTAGTATTACAAGTATGATAAGGAAAAATGTAAGATCAGACTGTTAACTTTGTTTGGCTGTTTAGCTTACATACTCGTTCGTATTTTCATATTTTCACTTAACGTAACAAAAGGATGAGGACAAACGTAACGCTATCTCGGGTAACATTTGCTGGGGTTGCTGGAATGCAAACTTCCTCAGATACAATAAAGAATAGGACAGAGCTGCTAACGTTAGCCTACACTCTGATATATTAGTGGCATCCAGGGCAGTGGGGAAATACTACACAGTGGATATGCTTGTCATGAACAAGGATTTTTTTCTTTAAACATAACCTATAACCCTACATACTAATGTAGTAAGTTAATGATGTGATCCTTGGCCTTGGAAGTAACACTTGGCTACTAATGTAGGAAATAAGCTAGTTAGCTGGACATGCTAACAAATTCAGTGTACGTTAGAGTTGACAAACACACTGTTAATGCATTTCTTACAGTTTTGCTCTTGTGTTTTTTGTTTTGGAAAGGCTAAAACTGAGACACCACCCTCCAAACTCTTTAAATATCAAGTATCTTTCTTCTACAGCCCTGTGCACTGCTCAATGTGGAGAAATCCAAAGACTTGCTGTGCCTAGTTACAGTTGCTAAGCTTGTTCAGGGGAGGGGTTTAGCAAAAAGTAAGCTGAATACCTTGGCTGAGCTGAGAGCTGGGGAACTGGGGTACGGGGTGCTGAAGGTTGAGTCCAGGTTTTCAGTAGAGGAGAAGGTGGCCTGCTCATGTTTCAGTAGGGAAGGCAGGCTAGAGGCACTGCAACTAGGATTCCCACCAACCTCTAGATCTGGCAACACAAGGGCCACAGAAACAATCAACTAGGGGACAGGAAAACATTACAAGTTGTGGAAAACAAATGGTGACAGTACCATGTGAGGAAATAAATCATTTAAGATGCACCTGAACTGTGAAATAAGACCAGAAATAAAAGTGAAAGGTTAATGAGTGCTCGAAAGACATTCCCAAACTTCAGAGTGGAAACATGCAAGAATTCGTCAATGCAAAATATTGACAGCCCATTCAAATTTGGGAATAGTGCAGAGAAATACTAGGTTAAAACCAGTAGAGTGTGTGTGGTTATTAGACCCAAAGAGAAAACATTTCCCAAGGTAAGAGACAGTGTGTTACAGTTGCCTTTGTTCACTCCTCATGCAGACATATAGAGAGAATCTATCCACATTTGAGATTAGTGTCCACTCAGCAGACAGACATGCAATGTCTGTCTAAAAGCCGTCTACCTGTGCTACTGCTCTCTTCCCTATCGTTCTCACTCTTGCCACTGGTTTCGTAACCCAGGTCCTGCAAATCCACCTGCACGCCTTTGTCATCATGCTCCAGAGCTGGCATTGGAGGCAATATATGTTTGGTTAGGAAGAAATAATTTAACGTGTACAGAATCTTGTCTCGCTCCTTTATGATGTTCCCGATCAATTTGGATTAACAGAAGGGTTTAACTTTGCATATACATGCCTTTACAGAATCACAAAAATTATTATAAATTTGAATTGTTCATGCACAATTCAAATACGTGTAGCAAAGACACAAACAGCTCAGCATGCGTTATCTTACCTTTCCGTGCAGTTTCAGGGGAGGGTGTCTTGGTAAGAGCAGTGGCCAGTTTCTCTTCCAGGCTTTTACATGCTTTCTTCTTCTCCCTCAGTGCCTTATGGAGAGTCTCCAGTTGGAGCTGAACAATCGGTGTTAATCCCCTGGCATCCTGCACTGTCCTGTGGACCTCACTCTCCTCTCTACGGCCCCTCTCTTCTAGGGAAGCCTGGAGTTCAGAGAGCCTCTGTGAATGATCACTGAAGACCTTGTACAAGCGGCAGAGGTTGTTATGGAGCTCTTGGTGAAGTTGTCCCTTTGTTCCAGATGAAGCATCGGACTGATTGCTGCTGGATTTGGTGGTTGGCTGGGTGGGTTCTCCCAGTTCCTTCCTCTTTTGCAGGGCTCTCTGAAGTTTGTCTAAGTTCATCTGCAGGTCAGGGCTGGTCTGTGATGATCTACCAGAAGCCAAAGAGCTGGTATTTGTACAGTGGGATGCCAGAGAGGCAACGGCAGACTCTGCTGCACTAAGGCAGTTCAATAGAACTTTGGTCGTCTCCTGATTTAAACTGACATTTTCACAACTTCCTATTTCCCATTGGTGTTCCTTTGACTCCTTTTCTGATTCTGCGACTATCTGCCTCGAACATTTACCATGCTGGTCAGGACTGTTACTGTTGTAGCCATGTTGAGCAGCAGCATCTGCAGCTCTAAGTTTTTCCTGCAGCTCTGCATTAAGCCTATTCTGCTCCCATAGTGCCTCCTGCAAAGAGTCTGTGTGTTGTTGCAACTCCTGCATAGAGTCCTCTGTGCTTCCAAAAACACCTCTCAAGCTCCTTCTATTTGAAAATGCATTGACCTGCTGCAAGGCCGTCTCTATCTTCAAACATAAATCACTGTTTTCTGGATTCTTTTCTTGGTTGTCAGGGGAGGTGATGGCTTTCTCTGCCATGCTCAGAAGCTGTATAAGCTGGTTGTTGAGCTCCTCCTTCTCCTGTAGTGCTTTTTGCAGCTCAATGCATCTGCCGTGGAGGGCAGCATCTGAATCCACAGGGCCAGAACCTGTACACGAATTGGTGTGCGTCCCAAATCCTCCCTGGCTGTCCAGACTGCAGGCAGTCAGGTAAGCAATGGTGGATTCTGCAGCCTGTAAGGCCTCCACGTATTGGCGATTGAGACGGTCCTTTTCCTGGAGCTGAGCGTGGAGCTCTTCCCAATCCGCTAACTGCTTGCTTAGCTTGTGGATCAGGGCTTCTTTCTCCTGACACTCCTGGTGAAGAAGCTCCAGCTGAGTGAAAAGCTCAGCAGAGTCAGCCTGGGTCTGATCCAGTGTCTCTCTGGCTTCAGAGCCCTTGTCTGATTCTACTGGAATACTGCTACAATGTGCATATCTGGGTGTGGAAGAAGAGGAAGTGCTGTGCTGGGGTGACATGGGGGAGTTGGAGTCTGCATGCAGTTGCTGGTCAGACCCATATACATCATCCATGTGAAGGTGCTGAAGTGCATCAGTTTTCAGACAGTCAGAGGTTACAGACTGCCTGCTGCTGCTAGCCTCCACTCTCAGCCTTACAGGGACCGGGAGGCGAGATTTCACACCAGCCTGCAATTGAAACAAATGGAACAGATATTAAAAACACTGAGGGTTAGACTTCATGCAGAAAGCAATGTGGTGTTTCTTTACACTCTTACCATAATACAAAACTTACCCCATGTCTTGGGGCATGCTGCTTTGCACTCTTACTGTGTGACTCGTCTTCAGTTTGTGGCCTCTCCGTCCCCTCTGTGGTACTGACAATTAGCTCAATGGTGACAGGGGTCTCTCCATCTGACACCTCCTTCAACAGATTGATGACCTTAGAGTGACCTTTTGACTCGGCCTGCAGAGTTTCCACACTCTTTCTCAATTCAGCCTGTCCATCACTGTTGTTGCCTGAGGCATCAGTGCTCTCTTTCTCTTTACACTCAGTAGATTGTTGTTCTTTCAGGAGACCCCGCAGCTCCACATTTTCAGATCTAAGTCTGAGCAGCTCCTGTCTGCAATAAGGGAAATTTGATTAGTTTACTCTTAAGTTAGAGTGAATATAAGGAGTAAGATCTGGACACTGCTGAAGAAAAGACCCACCTAAGGTGTGAGACTGATGTGGCCCCACATTCAGTCAGCAGGGATTTAAGTGCCATTACATGTGTGTTCCCCTCTCTAGAGTCTTTCTCTCTTGTGTCCAAGGTGTCGTTTCCAGACTGAGCATGCTCTCTACTCTGGCCAAGGCCACTGTCCATACTCATCTCAACCAACAGCTTTCCAGACACCATCTAAAAAGGGATAGTTTAGTACATGAAAGTTACATGAAAAAAAAGGGATTTCCCCGTAGTACTTACATTAAATTTTGTCTTAAAATATTTAAATAGCTCTTCAAAATTTAATAAACGATCATCTACTTCATACCTGTCCTATTTTGATGTCTGTCTGACTCTCTTTATCCTGACCAGATTGATGTGTCTGCTCTCTGTGAGCCACAGGCTGCATCTCCTGCATCTTCTCGAGCTGCTAGAGTAATGGGATGGGAGGCGAGTATGACACACATGGCTCGGTAAAAGAAAACTTAATGAGGGAACAGAATCCATAAAACACTGCACAGCAACAGCAGAATGGTATGAAGTGTCTAATGTGGCATGGTGGAGAGAGACCATTTCATGGGACACAGATAAAAAAAACAAAAAAAACAACAAAAAAAAACAGGGACTCATTAGGAAAGGTGAAGGAGAAAAAGAGGGTATCTTCTACTACAGACAAGTAACACACTTGTTAGAGAAATAAGACACACAGTACCAGAGTAAAGCAACATTAGCAACAGGCTAGACAGAGCAAAGGTTAAGATGTAGGTTCAAGGGTTATAAAGGAGCTTATAAAGGTGGATGTTAGACAATGACTCAGACATAATTTATCAAGTATTTGGAAATTGTGGACATACTGTACAAACATTTGCTGATAAACGACAGAAAGCTTTAGGAAATAAACTTTGACGTCTCAACTTCAAGTACAACTTCCTCCATTTGCAGCTGTCTTTTATGGCCTCTAACCTGTTTCCAGGGGCTATTGCTGGCCAAGTCTTTGTCTTCCTTGTCATAAGCGTCATGCTCTGACATCTCCAATAGTGACAGCCGGTTCTGCAGCTCGTTGTTTAAAGTCTGCAGTCTGCTGACACAATCCTGGAGCTCCACCACCTAAGGCCCAAAAGGACTCATTTTTATCCATTTGCATGATTGTCTTCCTGTTTTACGTATTTGGGTGACATGTCTTACCAACTTCTTAAAGTCTACTGTTATATTCATTAGATAGAGAGACAATTCTTTTTTCCAAACATTATTTGGTTTGAAAAGGAATTCACCTTGTGCCTGAGCTCCTGTGCAGAGAGTAGAGACAAGCTGTCATCCTGCCCCTCTCCCACACAGATACTCATGTAGGAAGTCTGATCTCCAATGAAACTCAAAGTGTCACCTGAAAAAAACATTAGAGTCACATGTAACAAAAGTACTCCCTTTTACCAAAACTCTGGAATAATATATCAGGTGTATTTTTTCTACTCTTACCACCATCATTGGCCCCACCAACCCCTCCTCCACGGTTCTGTATGGCTCCTAAGCGAGCCTGCAGAGAAGCATTCCAGCGCTGTGCATCTTCTAGCTGATGTCTCATGCTCTCCAGTTCTTTAGGATCAATCAGGCCCATACCTGAACAGACACACAGAGGGTTACACACAGCAATGTGTCTGGTGTGACAGGAAAGTACATTTCTGCATAGGTTAGTGTACTACTGTCAGAATGTTTCTAACTTAACATAGATTCACCATGATTCACACACTGCATCATTAGTAAAGTCTTTGACTTTATGTGAAAGGGGTCATTAAGTTACTGTACGCTGCAGTCATTTTTAAAAACACTGGCGTCATGCATGCGTAGACTCGCCAAGAGAAACAGATTTTACATAGGATGACATGAAGTTCTGGAGAAAAATATGAGACCAAATTGAAATTTTATATTTCATAGTTTATGGTATGTATCTGTGTAAAATCAAACTTTTGATCATTTAAATAGGGACTAAATTTAATCCAATTTCAAACCAAAAAATAAAAAATAAAAATCACATGGAGCATTTATTTTTGTAAAGTAAAAACTGGTACAAATACCAAAAATGCATAATTCTTCTGTACATCTATCCATGCCTTATGAATGCAAACTAAACCAGTTGATATTTTTTCTTGAGTCAGGTAAGCTAGTGGTGGAATTTAACAAAAAGCTGCAGAGTGTTAAGAGAAGTTTGGGATCTGCAGTCACAGAAAAATACATTCAAAAAATAGATATATTTTATATATATATATATTTAGCATTTATAAGTCTGTATATAAACATTTAATAAATGGTTCATAACACACTATAATGTAGTTGTAAGCAGATATGTGTTTATTAATGTAGTTGTTGACAACTTTTATGTAACTTCATTACATTAATAAACACTTAAAATGTCCTTATAGCTGCATACAACTACATAATGTGTTATAAACCATTTATTAAATGTGTGTATACTGCTTATACAGGCTAAATAGGGGGCCTTGAAGTAAAGTGTTACCATGTATACACATAATAACTATGTTTGTGTTTGTCTACATGTAGCATGCACACATAGTATGTACTGTATATTATAATAACCATATAACCATATAACCAAAACAAGAAATGTGGAAATTTAATCAGTGGTAATTACTGTAGCTACATCTATCTTGGATTCAGTGTGCATGTGAGCCTTGGGCCTGTTACTTACAGCTGACCTATTTATACACCTGGCTCTATTTAGACAGGGGCGGGGGATGATCATGCACACATAGGCGAGCACACACACACGCATTTGGACAGACACTGAAGTAATTTGGCTTAGACGACTACCTGAGCGTACAGTGACACTTTCAATCAGTCTCAAGGCTGCACCCTGATGTCACACTACATCTGAAGCACTAAGTGTGATAAATTTCATTAACTATGTGATTTCATAAAATAATAAACTTAAGACTAGGAGCTATTCTACAGTAAGATACCATGTGATTCTATAGCAGTATAACAACCTTTAATAACTTTCCTAAAGTAGTTATATAATGACATGCTTATGCAATGAAATCTAACTCATATGACAGATGGTTGGATTAATAACCAGAGGGGTGATAGAGAGGTGATGCAGTCAACCAAATGTTTTAATGGGACAGTCAAAACAAGCAGACAACATGTTAAAAGTGAGAGACAGGAAGACCGGCCAACAGCAGCCTTTATTCACTTTTCTTATAAAAAGGACAGAAAAACTGAGGGTGGATGAGTGTGAAGCCATTACATTTAAAGAGTGACAGAGAAAACAGGTAGCAACTCTACTATGGACAAAACATGCAGATGAGGAGGTGATGATGAAAAGAACAATGAACATAAAAGTGCACAAAGATGAGGAGTGGAAGGACCAGGTGTGTGCGTGCTGAATAAAGTGACAGATAAAGAGGAGATGTGAGCTTGTCAGCAGATATTACTGGAGTAAACACACAGGACAAAGACAGGTGTGCTTGTGCATGTGTGTGTTTTCCCTAGGAGCTATGGATACGCGTCTCAGTTTCCTAACTCTTCTAACAACTTTAGTGATAAACATGCTCTTTCCTTTTCTTTTTTCTTTCGTGTTTTTTATTTGTTTATTTTCTTTCATTCATTTCCCATCGTCAGTTACCACCCAGTGTGTTTGCACTGCACCTTCTCTGAGCTTCGCTCTCTGTATCTCTCTCTCCAGGTCGTCCCTTAGCTCCTCATTAGTTTTGATGCTCTCCTCTAGCTGCTGCCTGAGGAGCTGCACTGCTGTCAGCTCCAGCTGCAGAGCATGCAGACGCTGGGCACTGCAAAACACAAAGTAAGGTATATTCATCAAAAACGTCAAATCTTTTCATTTTTACTAACTGCAATGATTACATTTGTTACCTATCCTGCTCCTTTACAGTCCTGACCAGGCTGGAGTAGAGCTGTTGTTCGGCTCTCAGGGCTTTGTTCAGAGCATCATGCTCCTGTTGCAAGGCTGTAAGGTTAGGCAAAGCCTTAAGGGAGACAGAAAATGAAAAGGCAAATGGTTAATGTCAAAGCATTAAGTGTAAAGTATGTTGTTTTCTGGTTTTTCCATTCAGGAGAAAAGTTGGTAAAGTTTATAGTTTACTTCTTGCTGGCTGTCTCCACCAATCATGGTTCTCTCTCTCTGAGGGAGCCCGGGGAGTCTCTCCATGCCAGTGCCAATAACCTGATCCTGGGTATGCTCAGCCCGACTGTCCCCTCTCTGACCGAGGCGCTGGTGGAGAACCTGCTCAGAGACAAACTAAACATGAGAACTGCTGGAGAAGAGGCCACTGAGTTCAAATGCAGTCAGAATCAAAGTTGCTGTGTGTTTCATTGAGTGACTAGAGTTTGACTCTGAATCCTTACATTGATAATCTCATCCTTGGTCGTCAGTGTGGCAGTCAGGGACTCAATATGAGCAGCCTGACCTTCATTACGACCCTCCAGCTCAGATAGCAATGACTGTAGCTCTGCCAAAGAAATCTGGACATCAAGAAAATAAAATTACACAAAAAGACACTTGTTAGCAAGTTTCCTGATTATGGACAGTTAGTTAAAATGCTTATAAAAATCTGACCTTCAGTTCATTCTCCCTCTTCAGTGCTTTGTTCAGTGCCTCGGTTTTCTGTGCTAGCTCCTTCTTTAGGACAACAACTGTCTTCTTGGAAAGAGAAATGTTCTCCACATTATCCTCACTGTTCCTCCTGGACAGCTCAGCTTCAGTGCAGACAAAACAGAAAACAAATATAGGACCGACATGTACTCTTAACTTATAAATATCCAGTGAGAAGATTTAAAAGGTCTAAAGGCCTCACCTTCCCTCTCGTCCAACTTCTCCTGCATGATCTGGATAGTTTGTCTGAGCTCCAACACATGATCCGGCTCCTCCTTCTGCCTCATCTCTGTCAGAAACTGGTCTCTCTCCTGACCACGCTGCAGAAGCTTCTGCAAAATTACAAAGATAACAACACAGCCATGTACAACTGATAAATTTTGTCCAGAAATCAAAGGAGAGGAGTATTGTTTTTAGTGTTGTTCTCCTTGGGAGTTTTGATTTCCTAAGTCGAGCACATTTTACAGCTGAGTAACTGTGTTGTATCCCAGAGGAACTTACATTGATGAGGCTCTCTTTTTCAGCAAGCAGGGCTTTGAGCTCTGCAGTCTCTAAATAACCCTCTTGTGCTTTTGTGGAGCTCTGCTTCTCAGCAGTGGCAAGCTGCTGCTGCCTATCAGACAGCTGCTTCCTCAGTTGCTCAATCTCTTGAGCACGCTCAGACAGCATGCGGTTGTAGTGCTCTGCAGACTCCTGGGGGAAAAGAAAAAACAAATAAAAGTAATGAGAGTTAGTGATGTTTGCCCACATTATGAACATACAAATGCCCTTTTGTAGATCTGTTAATGTGAATACATACCATGCACATTGTATGTCTGTATAATGTGTAAATTCACTTTTCTAAAACTGTAAAGAATTTGTAATTTTTTTTTAATTAGCTGCACAAATTACATTTTTGTTCATGCATGCAGGCTAATTCATTTTTAAAAATATATTATAATCCATATGTTCATACCTAATTAATTATCTAACTTGCATGTTACTTTATTCTTATTGCTATTATGTTTTCTTTGCTATATTCTATCACTATTTGTTACAACAAAGTTTCCCTGAGCTGATCCCTGAAACCAATGAAAATGTTTTCATAATTAAATGTTGACCTTGAGGAGCTGGTCCTTGCTGCCGATTGTAGCCAACAGTCCTTCCACAGCACTCTCATTGTCAGCAACCAGCCTTTCCCTGGCCTTCACAGCCTCAGCCAACATAGCCTCTGTGACCTTTAACCTCTGGCCCATCTGTTCAGCGAGGTCACGTGCATGAGTCTGTGACTGGCTGAGCATTGATTTGGCCATTTCCTACAAACAAAGGTTGAGTTAGAAAAATTACCACAAAGAAAGATCTATAAATAAAGTGTTTGTATATGTAAACTTCTCGAGTCAGAATGGTAAAAAACACAATGAACATGGCTGAAAATACAGCAGAGGGTGTGTGAAGGTGGCGGTCTTTGTTAACTAACCTCCATATCCTTTGTCTTGCCCTCCAGGGAGAGCTGTAGCTGGCTGATGATGGAGTCCTTCTCCCTCAGTGATCTGTTCAAGTTATCTTCTACATCTTGCTTGGCTCTCTGCAGGTTCTTAAGTGTGTTTGCAAGATGCTGCAGTTCCACATCCTTCCCCTTGATCAGACTGTCAAAACTCTGAAAGGAGAGGAATGAGCAGACATCAGATTGAAGTCCAACCTCCCAAAAACAATTTCATCACTGATTACTGGAAAAGGCTCATTGCCTCAGTTTCTGATATTATTTCCCAATCAAACATGGTCATAGCTTCTTACATTGATGGTTTCCTCGTTGTGAGAAAGCAAGTTATTGAGCCTATCCAGGTCTCTTTCCTTCTCCCTAAGAGACAGCTGCAGCTGGTGTATCTCATTGTCTTTCTCCTCAATGGCAGCAAATTTCTCATCCAGCGCTTGCTGTGAGAGCGCAAACAGAAGAACGTCACAATCAAATTATAGTCACTTTGGTGAGAAGATTACACAGAAGACATGCCCACCTCCAGAGCCCTCTCCTTTTCTTTCAACCTTTGCCGCAGCTTGGAAAGCACATTATCATTTCCTCCTGGGCTTTTGCTTTGCTCGAAGTCTCTGATCATGTTTATGTACTCCTGATGAACACAGAGAAAAACAACGTAAAAAGCCAACTATCTGAAAATATTCGATGGCAGATTTTCCAATGCAAAAATTAATACACAAGAAAATTGTATGTTTTGGTCTAGAATCAGTCTGTATATGTTCAATGTTGTTGTATCACCTGTAGCTGCTGCTCTTTATCAGCCAAAGTGGATGTAAGCCGCTGGATGGTGACCTCATGGGCCTGCAGTTTCCTTTTGGTTTGATCCAGCAGTTCCTGGTACTGCTGCTCCAGAGCACTCTCCCTGTCCCCGATCTCACCACTCAGTTTTTTGAGCTGATTGTTCATATCCTGGGAAAGAATAATACCGTCACACAAAAGGTCTATATTTGAATGGTGACAGACGACAGAAAAGATTTTTGAAAATGCCTGATGGCTTTGTTCTGGTGACTCTGGGAGTTTTATTTGGAAATATTTACTAGACAACCACTGTCCAGCTGTCTTACATTCAGGGCCTTGTCTCCCTTCTTCTTCTGCTGTTGCAGGTCCTCCAGTTCCACCTCTAGCTGGTCCTTTGCCTGCTGCAAGTCAGCCAGCTCTTGCTCCTTCCTGTCCAGGGCACGCTGTAGCTTTTGGGCTTCAAGCACCTTGGCATGGTGTTCCCCCTGGAGTTGGGCCAGCTCTGTTTGCTTTTCCATTAATAGATTTTGGTGCTCTTCTACTCCCTGACGGATATATGCAAGAAATGTTTGTCTTTACAGAGGCTGCAATGTGTATTTGTCAATGAGATGGAGATAAAAAAAACAAACAAACAAAAAAAATCCAACAACCTCCTTTCGCTTTACTGTTTCTCTAACATTCTATTAGATACTCACCTCTTAGTAATATAATGCGTGAATGTACAGGCACAGAAAGAGTAAGGACTCTCTTTAAAGTATGGCTCTCTATAAAAAGGTGCAGGACTTGCCTGGTATTTCTGCAGTTGGGCTTTATGTGCTGCCTCTCTAGCCTTGGCCAAAGCATCATCCCTGTCCTCAATCTCATGACACAGTTCTGCAATCTGTGTAATACACAGAGTAAGACAGACAGGTTGGTGTTAGAGCACTGCATAATAGAGAATAGTGAGAACACAGACAGGTGAAGTCTTGTCACAGTTAACTGTTATGATCCCCACAATAAATAAAATGTGTTAATAATAGTATGAACCTTACCTCTTTTTCCTTTTCTCTGAGGACCTGAGTAAGCCCCTGGATTGTTTTGTCTCGCTTCAGAGCATTTTTCTTCTCAGAGTTGAGTTCATTCTCCTTCTCCTCCAACTTCCCTAACATGCTCTGTTTACATAAAGAAGTGATCTTAGACAAAGAAACTTCTCAATCTATTTCAAAAATATTTAACAGAGCAAAATGTTGCCTCCATGTACCTTGTTTTGATTCTGGGTATCCTCCAGTGTTTTAGTCAGGTTCTCATTGGTGTTTTTTTCCTGGGTGAGCTCTTCAGTCAGCAGCTTATTGCAGGACTCCAATCGGCTAACCTCACTCTGCTTCTAAACAAATCCAGAGATCACACAAAACAGGAAAGGAAAAAAATGTATTAATACCAGCAATGTTAAGCAGCAAAGCTGTTGTCTGTGACTCATTACCAGTACTATAGCGTTTTGCCCAGCTGGGATTACTGAAAAGAACTACCTTCACACTGACAGGAGTGTATTCATCATCAAATTCCTCTGTAAGGTCATGCAGAGACTTCCATTCTGCCTCTCTGTGTCTGCGCTTGGCTTGGGGGTTGTGAGGGCCAGAATTTAACCTCTTCAGGACAGGGATGTGGCTCCCTGCAGGGACAGAGACTTGCTGCTTGGAGATGCAGCGCAGGAGCTGGATCAGGTCAGAGATCACAGAAGGCTGACTTGAGGAGCTGCAGAGCAGCGCTCTGGCCTGAACCTTTCCTCCTGGGTCATCGGTGGCACCATGTCTGGCAACAGACACTGCCTCTCTGAGTTTTAGTTTGGGTGGAGGGTCTGGAGGAGTGTCTGAGGAAAAGTCTCTATTGAGGGACTGCAGGGATGTGGAGCGGCTTTTGAATCCAGGTCTAGGCAGTATGCCCTTACGGTGGACAAGGTCAAGGTACATGCTCTGTGAATGGTGGCGTGTGCCTCGGAGACCAAAGCTCTTCATAGAGCCATCGAGCCCTGCCGCTGATCCCAGCCTGCTGCTCCTGAGGCCTGAGCGCCCTGGAAATGCCCCTTTACTAACAATTTGATCCAGACTCACGCACCTTTTCATGCGATTCTCCATGTGACCACTTCCACTCTCCCTGAACTGCTGTCCTTCAGAGGCCAGCTGACAAACAGCCTCATCATCAGGACTGCCCACCCCAGAGGACCTGAGTAGAGTCTTGCAGCTGGTGATCTCATAGTCGCTCTTGTCCAGGCTTGGGTTGTTTTTTTTATAGATGTGGACGATGCACTGGATCAGGTGGTCTTTCTCCGCCTGCAGCTTCTGGATCTGACTGTTGTGTTCATCCTGCAACTGGCTGATGTTAACATCGCATTGTACCACCTTCTCTAACTGGAACACACATTTCCCACAGAGGAACTCTCCACGACCATCACGAGTCACCTCCCAGCCCAGCACATGGGACAAGATGACTTGTAACTTCCTCTTTTCTGATGAGCTGAAGATCCAGCGACACTGGCTTCCCACCGCACGAACACCACATATACGACACGGGTCCCTCATGGTACCTTAGATCTTTAGATTCCAGACTCACCCTCTTAAAACAAGCCCAAAAAGCCTCTCACTGACACACAAACTGTCCAGTGGCCTAATGGTCATCAGCCTGCCAACCAAGGAATAGGCATCTATCATTTTCTCTCACTGCATCAGCATGAGAAGCACAGAGGAGAATGACTGAGTGCAGAACGCTATAAGCCCTAAGCCTTTGATAATCCCTGCTCCCGCCTCTAGTCCACTCTCCCCCACACATTCAATCAGATCAAATCCTCTAGGACTGCTGCAGTGATCTGTGCTATGCCTGGTGCACGACCATCTCTTGAAAACCTTTTCCCAGATGCCCTGATAGGGTATCACATATGAAGGCCCCATACAGATGTTTCTCGAGGGGACTGGTGAAGATGGCAGCAGCCGATCATTCCTATAGTGTCCATCCTGCCTGGCAGTACATCTAAAACAAATCCGCATTAAGATTAGAGGAGGTGTTTTCTGGCAATTGTTGACATCACACATTCCATTACACCGCTATCCTGGAGAGGCCACTGAAAGTCCTGTCATGCCCCAAAAGCATCCCTGGTAGACACATTGTCCCCAATCTTTCAAAATCCTTTGCAATAGCACATTCATTTGTTTACCCAGATCTGACACTGGCAGTTTACAGATTTTTTTTATTTTTTCTTAACCCCATTAATAAAGAAGGATGGACATAAATAACTTTCAGACGAACTGTCTCCAGACAGCATGGTAATCCAGTCTTAACACTGACCTGAGTCCAGACGTCAAGGGCTGATGAGGAAACCATGGACACTTCCCAACTAACAGCTTTCTACTCTGAATGTCGACAACACAGTACTTTCACCAATAGCCTGCATAATGTTTTGATGACCACTTTTTAACTGCATTGCGTTGTCTCTATACAATGGACATTTCTTTCTAAAGTGACAAACTATAAGATATCTTAGATATTTAACTACCATCTATCAAACATTAAAATACATCATATCAGCCCAATCAACAGGGTTCACATTTAATGTTAAGGATGTGTCATTAGCCTGGCATCGCCAGACTAAATTGCAAATGTGGGACCTCTCTCTTACCCCTTTTTCATTTTCGATTTCCAATGGGGGTTTATCAACAGGCGCAGACCAAAATGCTTCTAGACGCAATTGAATAGACAGACAACATCAGAGCAATGAAACGAATGACGTAGCGCTGAGTGACATATGCAAGTTGGTCTGTTTTCAAGCAGGAAAAAAATGGCGGCCTGGTCACAAACTTTCTCACATTACAACTAAACCGTACACTAAAATGTGTTTATGAAAACATTTGAGAAGGGAAATAGGCAATGCAGTAACAGAATCTTGATTTGATTCATATTTGATCAGCACCGCCTAGTTTGACAGTTTGTTCTGAGTTTCATGAGCCTGGTGCATTGCGCTAGACGGACCTGCAGACTGGACGCAGGCCCAGACCTACAACCAATCAGAGCAGCAAACCGTGTGATGTGTGACTTTTCAAATCTGGACCAGTGACGTTCCTCTGTCAGTCATCATATCAAACCGGCCTCGTATTAGATAAAAGGTTGTGATTGACCAGACGGATGGAAATCTGTCAGAATGGGAGGGGGGACAGACGTATCTGCCAGAGCAAGTGAAACATGAGCTCAGCAGATTCTTCTGGTTCACAGGCTAATGTGTCAGTATATTCAGCCCCCAAACCCACAGAATGTAGCTGGTATCGAGAATATAGATAAGAGAATAATTTCCAGAAAAATCCTCCAATACAGGTTTACTGTCATTTAAAGGATTACGGGAAATTGAGAGATTACTCTATAGGTTACAAACATCAATCTAATGTCAGGCAAAACAAGTGATGATCAAGGAGCACCAGCAGTGACTTCTCTAAACTCCCTCCTTCACCAAACTTGTAATAATACAAGCTTCCTATTGTGAAACCAACATTAGACAACAAATTAAAGCCCCAAGATTAACACAACAAAGAGTACTCTGCCTCTTTACTAAAGCAGGAAACAAAAATAAAACTATACCAGGAGACACACAGAGGAAAAAAGCAAGCCATAAAACATGCCAAAGAACATTTCCTGTGACTACCATAGACTCCTCTGAAGTCAACAGTGCCTGCTTTATGCGCACAGCAAAGAACACAGCCCAGGTGCGTCTGTCGGTCTAGTATTTGGGTTTGAATGACACATTAATGCAGTTAAACAAGTTAGCTTTTGGTTTGAGGCAAGACTATTGCTAGGAACAGAATATGAAAATGACATAACACTGATTGACATAAAAAGTCTCCCGCTGGGCAAGACAAAAACAACAACAAAAGACATCAAAAACATGGATAGGTGGAAAGAATCCAAAAAAAAAAGAGGCTAAGCGGTCAGCCAGAAGTCAGTGTCAATGTGCAGTAGTTATGGCAAACCACAAAGAGATTTACTGAGGATATCAACGTTACACCAACCTGATGGTCTGGTGTTGTTTGGTCCTTCTCTCTATGTAGCTCGTCCCGCAGTGCCTGGAAAACGGACAGTCAAAGGTCACTCAACTGTCTTTTCATATTGCAAGTAATGCTGAAACTAAGTTTTAGTTATTTTGTGGCTGGTAATAGTGACAATAAATGTAATCTCTCTGAATATACTGCATGTACTCTCAAAACATGGCTTAAAATATTTTGTAACATACGAAAGTCATACCTCAAGTTCCTGATCTTTCTTGGCGATGAGATCAGATAGCTTTTTAACACAGTCAGGTGATGGTGCATCTGTTGCTTGGTCGGTACATTTCTTCTGATGGATCACAGCTTCCTGGTCCTTTAAAGTGATCTTGAGCTGCTCAATAATACTGGTGTGAGCAAAAAAACAACAACATTAGAAACACTTAGATCTTAATACAGAGAAAATAAAACAAAAAACATAATATGTCTGTGCTTATATCTTGTGTCCCTACTTGTCTTTCTCCTGCAGGGCCACCTGCAGGTCTTGGACTGGGCTGGGGACAGGGATGAAAGTGCTCGGTGGACCCAGGGCGTGAAGCTGCTTCTCCATGTTAATATTCTTAAGCTTCTCCTGCTCAGCGATGGCGGCCATATTCTCAACCTCTTCCTCTGCCGCTCGCAGACACTGACATGAGGCAAAAAAGACCAAGTGAGACAACTACCAAAGCAATTATCACCACATCAGTGCTGATTTTTATGACTGTTCAACACTGGGTAACTTTTTACTGTACTGCATACTGGATAACTAGGGTCTTATATCAGAACAATTTGGACAAATCTTTCCTCTGCAGATTATGTTCACCAACAGCGTGAACATAGGACCAAGGAGTGGGGTTCAATTTAACAACAAATGTAAGTGAAACTAACAATGAACATGAACACAATTTGGTTAATATGACCATTCAAACAATCTAAACACAGGAAACTGGGTTATTGTGATTTTTGAGAGCAAGAGACAGCACTTTATATGGGTTAAAACAGAAAATTACTGCCCTGTGGCAAGTAACAAGTATTTGACTTAACTTAAGTAACTTTATAAAACCAACTCTAACGTTCAATAGGATGAAGTTTTTTTTGACTCACCTGTTCTAGGTGTGCTATCCTCTTGTTGAATGCGTCCCGAAGTGCATCCATCTCTCTCTGAGCTTGCTCTCTCAGACGCTGGGGTTCTCCTGATTCTCGACCAGCCAGACTCTCCAACGCTTTCCTGAAATACATTCACAAGGGGAGGTTAGGTTAGTGCTCATATACATTTTTGCCACTGGGTTTCGACGACATCTTCTTGCCAACTAAGATTTTGTTTTTGTCTGAAATCTTAAAATGACACCAAATGTGAATTTTGCTGACACTGAACGTCAGTACAGTAGGACTGCATAGGAAACAATACTCACGATGCAGACACTAGTAGCTCCTGTTTCTCCGCCAGATCTCTCTTCATAGACTCCAACTCCACTTTCAGCTCAATGTTCTATAAACAGACAAGAGTCAGTCCATTATAGCACTAACTGCACATATGGAGTGGCACAGTGAAAAAATATTCTAGGAGATTCTTAGAGATTGTTCTCCCTGACAGTTGCATTGTTAATATGACCAAATTAATAAATCACAAGGTTTATCTTGGAGTGTATACATAAAGATAACATTCTTACATTACAAATCACTTCTCAAAAATGGTAAAAAGAAACACAATCTGCCCTAATGAGACCAGGAGATTCCAATGTTCTTACATCTCACACAAAAAGGAACAATGAAAAGGCAAGACAGCTGTTCTAAGATCGTAAATGTGGGATTTTGGTTGAACTAAATCCAGCTGCTGTTGTGGCTGAAATTGTGATCTCATTTAGCCCCGGTAAGAAACACTGAGTAACATGCAACCACATAAATGCATGACAAAGACAGGCTAATGCACATTTTGCATACTAAAGTAAATACAACACCGTTTTGAATATGTCCTCAGTGGAGTCGTCACATTTTTGCTGCATGCGCTCCTCCATGAAGTAAATGCGCAGCTTCAGGTTAAAGTTCTCTTTCTTCAGAGCTGTGATTTGCTGCGGATGATTGACAAAAACGTGTTAATATACAGGAAAATAACTAAACAACAAATAACGTTTTAACGTTAACATTTGTTGTAGTCTCCATCCAGCCCAAATTGAAATCTATGCATTTAAATTTACTTATATTAAATGATAACAAAATAATAATAATTTGGGTCAAGGAAAAACAGCAGTTGAAGCACTTTATCTGTGGAGAAAAGTGGGATAACATGTTTACACGGCAGAAAAGGATTGTGTGTATGGTTATTGTTAAAAAGAAGGGAGGCCTTCATGCTTGTGTGTTTGAGTGCATTTGTGTGTGAAGTAGACTGTGAATCATTGTGCTGCAGGGTCAGAACGTCATACATCTGGTAATGGGGGTTGGGTAGACTGTCAAAGGGAGGAGGTAGAAGTCTGGACCCCTCCGTAAACCTCTAATCATGCATCCAGCCAGGCGGCACAAGCCAAAAAATCTGAGCATGCATTCCACTCAAATGCTGAAATATAGGCTTCAGCCCATCTCAATCCTACTCCTACACACTTCATCACTAAATCTCCATAAATGGTCAGCGTGGCTTGGTTTTAGTCAGACTGAGGATCAGGTTTAATAAATTATAATACCCTGTTGGTTGACTGCATAACCTCATACTGACAAGTTCAGCGATTCAACTTATAAACAATAGCATAAATAAGCAAACTAAAATATGAGTCCTATTATAAGTTACCCCTTTTTTGTTATGGCTTTGGATGATCGAAGAGACATATCACTACTTCACAACTCCTCTTTAAGAAACATCATGTCACTTGATACAAATCACTCACGTTCTCATAGTCCTTCATGGTGAGAGCTTTGATTGGGGACATCTTGTCAGGGAAGGACGGAGCTGTAAAACAACAAATATATACATGATACACTTTTACTATAGTTTCTATAGCATAGAGATTCTACCCTGCTTACAAGAATAACACATTCCCCCAGCGTTCAGGAGTCTGTTTATTTTAGGGACAAAAAGAGAAAGAAAAAGCAGAAATGTTTTTCACTGCAGAGGCATCAGAGGTGAGACAGCTTCTGGAGAGCTGCCCTGTTATGACCAGTTGATGATCATGTAACACTCGTCGACAACACATTTCACAACACTAACTCATGATTCACAGTTTGACGGCCTGACAGGAAGAGCTCCATCTCCCCTCACACTTGTATCTGTTGCTTGTTTATGTACATTTTATTGCTAAATCATAGAGATGTTGCTTTCTTCCTTGTTGCCTTCAGTGTATGATAATGTCTTCAATGTAAACATAAATCTAGATCTCTACAGATGGTATTCATAACCCTTAATTCATTACTCCCTTAATTTCTGGATCTAGAATATGACAAAACTACTAAACTAGGAGCGAGCAAAAGTCAGGGACAGGTAGCGAGATAGCAACAAGAGACAAATGGATGCCTTACACTTTGATCTAATTTCTACGATTTAAGTCTGGTTATTTTAAGTATGGGCTATATTTTCCAAAACTGTGCAAACCCGATAATTCTTTAAAAAAATGTCATCACTGGATTTATTGGTGCATTTCATTTTCTTATTTGGACCACAGAGCCGAGGTAGTGTCAGTACAACTCTAGCTATCGGAGTTAAGAAACACATTTCAGAAACACAACACATCTACTATATATATTTTAAGGCAGGGTATCATTCATAATTTTTGGTACTAATGTCGATATGATACCGGAGTTTCAGAACGGCTGGCAAAATAATACTATTTTCAATACATTGCTCTGAGGAATATAAATGTTTTTCTACTACACCCTTTACTCATTTAACAAAAGAAGCCAAGGTTCTCAGATATTAAATGTTGTTTACAGTAAACTACTGTTAACTATTTTGATAACCGATTAATCATTTCTATCATTTTTCAGTCAAAAACTCCAAACATTCCCTGGTTTCAGCTTCTCCAATTTGAGGATCTGCTGCTTTTCTCTTTTTTATATATCATTGCGAACCTAGTATCTTTGGGTTTTGAACTGTTGGTTGGACAAAACAAGCAACTGAAGACTTCTGGGACACTGATCAACATTTTTTCCACAACTTTTTGACTTGAATTTCATAGACTAAACAATGAATCGAGAACATGATCGACAGATTAAATCGATAATGAAAAGATAATCATTAGTTGCAGCCCCAGTTTACACACACATACAAGAACTTTCCTCAGATCTAAGAATAATGGCAATCAGACTAGGGATGGGAAATATGGATAAAAACCTCCTTCACATACAGAGAAAGGTTAATATAGTATATTTTCTGGAAACTCAACTGAGCAACTGCAAATGGATAAAAGATATGGCTGTTATTGGCTAGCTAGCAAATTAAACACCTGATAAATCAAGGTACTTCATCTCATTGATTCAAAAATTATATAAAAATCTAATATTACCATATCCTGCAAATTGATTTGCAGCATTTCCCACAATGGCCGCATACATACAAATATTAAAGAGATAGCTATCATTTCAACTGATAAACCCACTTGGTACTTCACACTTATTTTATTTTATACTTACACCCACCTGGTACTTCATTTATTTTCTGACCTGTTTTATAGTGTATTGTATTATATTTTTTGCTAGTACTTTTTCCTGTGTGCACTGACGTAAAGGCGAGCTGCTGTAACAAAGAGTTTCCCTTCGGGGATCAATAAAGTATTTCTGATTCTGATTGTATCAACAGTATGGCAAAATCTCTGACAGTTGACAAATTTATATAATCTAATGATGTACATAATCATATCGCCCAACTATTTAGTGTATATACAGATGACAAACTTTTATTTTGGTCCCTTTTCTATAATACAGCTAGGGCTGCATGATATGGTAAAAAAAAAAAAAAAAAAAATCATATTGCGATTATTTTGACAGATATTACGATTGTGATATGATTCACGATTAGTGGAAATGATCATTTTTGCATCACAATTTTCATTTTCACTGAGAGAACTATTAAAATCTGTGACATTTGTTGGGGTCTGGGGTCTGTTTTCTTACATCTGGAGAACAAGATTTGCAGGCCAGGGCATCTCTGCAGCACTACAGTACTTCATTATAATGCTGTTTTGTCACACATTTACCTTTATCAAAAAATTGCAGCTTCTGCGATTTGGATATTATACTTGGCCATAATGCGATTTCGACAATATTTTGATTAATTGTGCAATCCTAAATACAGCTGTTGAAATGTGCACATTTTCCTAATATTAAAAAAATTTGAAATGAAAATGAGAATAATGTTATCTTTTAGCTGAACAGTACTATCATAATGTTGCAACAGTCAGTGTTTTGCCTGGATGTGTCTGTGTACTTGTCCACAGAACCAACATGACAGAAAGCGACAGATGCTGACCTCTATCTATAGATCAGTTGTTTACTGGCTTGTATGTTGTTGTAACCCTGAGTATATTGTTGGCACACTACAAGATCTTGACAGTGAATTTGAAACAGGATTAGCTAATTAACATCAACTAGCTAATCCCTCATCACAACTTTGGAGACACAACTGTGGGAGGTCACAGCAACGATTCAACAGCAGTATTAATTAATACACAGGGGAGACACAACCTGAGCAAGAAAAAACAAAAGGAGAACAAAAGAAAGTCTTACTGTACCTGTCATACTGTCTGTGGAATATTCTCCAGCATCTATGGAGTCTGGCAGTCTGCAGCTGGGAACAGAATCATTTTGTTAGCGATGCAGCCTAGTCACTATGAATATATGGAAAAGGGTTAAATTTTCACCACATTCAACAAAGACACTTCACATTTTTAAAAATCACAGGAACCAAATCAAGCTCTGCACTCTATCCTTGCTCAATGTACACACATACATTGATTATTATGGTTTTCGAACAACACAAATGCGCTGTGTTTATGTATTACTCACGCTGGCCAGTTCCACTGGGCCCGAAGAACGCTCCATAAATAGCTTAAGAATGACTCTCTGCTTCATTTACATCCACTCTGGCAGAAACCCTTTCAGTGTGTGTGTGTGTGTGTGTGTGTGTGTGTGTGTGTGTGTGTGTGTGTGTGTGTGAGCGTGTGTATGTGTGCGTGAGCGTGTGTATGCGTGCGTGAGCGTGTGAGACCATGTGCCAGTGGCAGCCTAGCTCTCATGTTCAGACAGACAGGAGGAGAGCAAACAGAGAAACCAGTGGACGGAGAAGGCTTTCTTTGGCAGACAAGTAGACTACTGTCACTCTGATCAGCTAAGCATCACACAGTGATGGGACAGTGGCGACACTCACAGACACACGGCACAATGCACCAAACATCAGCACCACACATCTGGATCACAATGACAAAAGGAACCGGGACTGTACTGCCACCAACAAAAATGTATCCCTTGCACATGTAATGTGCATTAGTGCAATTTTTTCCTTACAAATCTGTTTTAAGAAGGAAACTACTTGCATAAACAAAAGCATCAACTATTTGGGTCGAAGCTCATATGTCTTAACCTTGACCCACGTGTCTAATAATATATATAATGTGCAGCATTGCATAACCTGCCTCCCATATCTCCCCTGGCAGTGGAAGCACAGCCGCTCTGCTGCTTCTTTGGTATATTCCTCAGCAACGATCTACGGCTCCAGCATGATTTGTTTATATTTCATATCTATATATTGATTTGTTTTATGTTCTTTCTATATAGAACTTAGCAGATTGTGCTTTAGCTAAGTATCATAATAAAAAATGGTATTACTATAAAATGATTTTACAAAATAATATTGAAGGATGTATGTGCAAATGACACAATTTAAAACAACAATGTTGCTATTTGCTGTTTTGTATTTCTATAGAAAATTAGATGAGTCAGATGAAAATGACTCAATACATTTTACCCATTTTCACCCCTTTTCCAGGCTGTCTGTGACTCTGGGAACTCTGAATATCACTGCTAGAAATAAACTTTATGTATAGCTTGCACACTGTCAGGCTGCAACAATAAACCATAATGCACTGCTCTTCCCCATCTTTGTTTGTTTTGACCCTCAACACTACAAAGTTAACCAACACGAAACAACATAACACAGTACATTACAGTGGAGATACATGCCAAATGAAATCACTCAGCCGCCTTGGACTTTCACAACATTGAATCACAGTGGATGTCATTAGGATTTTTTTTTTTTTTTTTTTACACTGATCAACAACAAAAAAGACTCTTTAATGGAAAAGTTGTCCTACATTACCAGTGACACAATGTGAAAAATAGAACATGAATATGAGCAGTAAGAGCATAGTAATCCTCCCCAAAACACTGAAGGTCAGTAAAAACGTGTTGACAATTGCTGCATCACTGAGGTTTCACGTGCCAAGCAACCCCTTCCTGTGTTAATGGAGAGGAAGCACTCTACAACAAGAGCCATGATAAGAATAAAAACACCAAACATAAACAAGTGAAACAACTTCCATAGAAACTGTCCCAAATGAAACTCTCATAAAGAATAGATGACACTAAAACCTGTCTGTGTCAGTGTTATTGACACTGCATTGTAGTAACCCCTCCAGCACCCACTGGAAACAATGTAAGAACCTGTAAGCAGTGACTTCCTCATTTTTTCTCATTTTGTTCAACTGCTAGTGACAAACATGAAAGCAGCTAAGCTCAATTAGCTCTAAGCTCAGCAATAATATAAGCGACTAACAGTATGCAAAGCCATATTTTTTTTTTAATTAAAAGAGTAAAGTGAATCAGGTGTCACAATCACCGAATAAGTAATTCACACCACACATATCAAATAACGTCTTGGATTACTGAGGCACGCTTACCACCTGGATGACCGCTTTTACACAGAACTCAGCAGGACTAGGTCCTTTAAAAAGGAAACGAACCAAGGACACAACAAACTTAAGCACAGAGATACTATAACTAGCTTTTCAGTGGAGCAGAAAGAGCTGTAGACTAGCTATGTTAAGCAAACACTATCCAGCAGGAGCAGAGCTAACAATGCACAGTTCACCTACCACAATCACACTCTTCTATCATGCCATGGAGAGCACGCGGAGAAAAAAACAAAACAAATATAACATGTTAACTCCACATTTTGTACAAAAGTGTGTAGGGAGACGTCGCTGCTTCAGTCTGAACCCCGCTGAAAAACTGGCTCTGATAATTTCCGCTTTCTTTCTCTCTCTGAATGACAGGTCAACAAGCCGACCTACCAATCGCAGTAATATCACAGCAACATCCAATGAGCTGAATATGATTTACAACGGTAATAACTAACGTTACTGGTAGTCTATGTATTTCTGCACCAATGTTTCTACAGCACGTATGGTGTATCAGTGAAGGACGGGTCGTTTTGCTTTTTGTCCCCAAATCTTCTCTTAAATTTGGTCTCTGTTTTTGGAAACTGGCAGCAAACAACTGTTTTTTTTTTGTTTGTTTTTTAGGTAGAACTTTTACTAATTTTGATAAAAGCACTCGTTATGTAGTCAGTGTTAAAAGCTAAATTTCGTGCATCAGTAAAATAATGTTTTCCATTAGCTAATGTTAACTGTATAACTTGTAACAAATGTGTTGCCGCAGACACAAAAGCAACCTAAACTGGAAGATCATTGTCTATGTAGACACTAACTCATCTTATTACTAACGTGACCTAACTAGCGTAACTTTACTTTTCCCCAAATAAATAACGGTATCGAAACCGATATTACAGATAGCTTAGTTAGCTGTCATTTCAACATTATGTTAGATATGAAATTGTACAGATAGTTAGTTAGCTAACGTTAGTTGATTTCTCATGAGACCTGCCGTTTTAAAAACTGTAGTTAATTAACGTTACTGGTAGTACACCTGACGTAAGTTAGGGTTAGGGTCAGCATAACGTTAAATCAAAGACATGACCACTTGAAGTGTCTGTGTTGTTCCAGTTAATAGCCAGGGCCCATGCAGCGGTAACTAGTTTCTGATTTCGGATTAGTGTTAGCTATAACGTAACATTAAAGCAATGCTCTTACAAGCTAGCGTTAGCTCGCTAGCTATCGTTGGTAGGTTTACCTTCCGTTGATGTCAACAGGGAGCGTCAAATCGTCGCCAACGACGGAATCCATGATAGCAACTGAGTTATTTTTTCTTTTCTCCAGAATAATTAGACATTATACTGACTAGACGTAGTGTTAACTTCGAAAAGCGGGACGGAATTCAAAATAGTCCAGGCTACCGCCATCATGATATGGTAAACGTCACCATTGTGCACGTTGGAAACTGGTGATGCCTTCAGGCTGTGTAGGAAATATTTGAATTTACGACTGAACCCCAACAGTAGATGCCTTAAAAAGGTGAATATGACGATGTAAAGTTACAACAACAAAGGGTTATTTGCTACGATTATGTTAAGCCCTATCTTGTATTTGTTTACAATGGTGTTTAATTGCAAGTTTATTGTTTACGAGTTCAACATTAAGAAATTTCGTGCAGTAGAAAGGCAGCATAAAACTGGGTGGATACTGGGACAAAGCGATTGGCCAAAACAAACACTTCGGGGAGGTACATAGAGGCTCAAAAATAAAGACGCCGCGGATGAAGAATTTGCTCCTTTGGTATCCAGCCATATAAAAGTCATGTTACCGCCTCAGACAGCACACTTTTAAGAAAAGCGGACGTGTTGTTATTTAGTGGACCCAAGAATCCATATCTTCTTGACCTATAATGTTAACCACGGTCAAAGAGAGGACATGTAACATAATAAATAATACAAAAACTGTGAGTATAAATAAGCAGCATAATTACATTGCTTAAGAGAGAGGGATATATATTTGTGTCATGTGTTTGTCATGCATCCTTAACAAAATATAAACAAATAAATAGGACTCCTTGGATTATCTTGGACTGAAATTGAAGCAGTTTCAAAGTTAACTTTGTGTGTGTCTCTGACATATTCATTAAAGATTATATGCTTAAACATAATTTGTATGTGTGTGGCGAGTGTGTTGGGTGTGTTGCATGGACATTTGCTGCAGTGCGCTAATTATAACATTTAGTTGGAATACAGTCCACAGTAATGACTGCAGTCTGGGTATTTTATCATCCATTTAGCTCAGTTCAGGAAACGGCTGAGACATCTATAACTTCCTTGGTGGTGTAAACAGCTGGTTCAGCCACACATGGAATTTATCCAGACAACAATAGCGACATCAAGTGGCGTAACTCTTAATTTCAGCCAGGATAGAGTACAGTTTCACAATTGACTACTAGGGTGTAAAAATAATCATTATTTTATTATAAGACATAAAACTGTAGTGTGATGCCAGTGATAAAATGTTATATCTGTTCTTCCCCCGGATGCAGTATGTGAGTTTTGCATCTACCAAACTGATGTGCTATTTTATTTTTTTTAATTTATACAAAGTTGAAGTCCTCTGTCCCTCAAACTTTTTTGTCTGTTTTTGTCACACACTCATGCAACACTGGTGTCCAAGGCAAGCACATCATGATGACCATCATTATGAGTTTCTGTGAAACACCCATCACTCCCTTTTCTCCTATAACTGGCTAAACCAAAGCAGGATTACCAACTGAGCAATGTGGGCAACTGTCCGAGGCCCCAGACTCCAAGGGGCCCCATAAGCCTCAGTTTACTGCGTGTCAGTTGGTTTTGGTAATTTGATTAATTGCAAATGTGTTAGGGGATTTGCACCAATAAAGTACATTATCAACTAAGGAGGGTCTTGCATTATTAGGTAATTTTGTGGCCCTGTCATAGAGAGTGCTGTGTGTGTCAAAATGTGGTTAAAAGAGCATTAAAAGAGCATTTTTGTTTATATTGAGCTTACATGGTACATATTCTCAATAAAGTATTATTCCAATATAAGAGTACTGGTTGCACTGGATTTAAAGGAAACTTAAAGGTGGCAGGGTACATACACATTGCAGACAGGGAAGTAGCTGTAGGGTTAGAAGGGGCCCAACAGCAAAATTTTGCATCAGGGCCCTGCCTTACAGGTTAATCTGGCCATAGGCTCAACACATCCTCAACCCCCCCACACAGCCACCCCCCTCCAACTCCTCCATTTCTCCATTGTTTACTGCTGTGACTGCTATGAATCAACTGGAGATGGTGTTTATCTGTCACCTTGTGGGAAAAGTTACACCTGTCTGCAGTCACACAATCCAGCAACGTTAACTAGATGTGCCCATATCATAGTTGTGTTGCAAAACCATTTTAAGATCTTGAGTGAGCATGAATGTGAAATTTTGTTAAAGGTATGCACTTGTTAATTGTAACTTATTAGCCTCGTAAATATATAGTTAAGAGTTTAAAATCTATCTTCAAATTCCTCATAAAATTATTTTACACAAATCAGGTATTTTATTTGATTTGTTGTGGGTATTCCAGCCAGCCAAATAGTTGAAAAGTAATAATCCACACACAAATTGAAAGTATTTATTGAACAAATGGACATTGAACAATGAATAAACAGTATGACAGATAAAGCATGTTGGCACCAGAAATGGTCTTGTTCAGAGTTTGATGATGCTGATATTTCCAATCAGGCTTTAATTAGAAAGGCAACAGAAAATCTTTGCTCCAAGTCATGTGTAAAAATGTGAGGTATTCTTATCTCGTTTTAATGTCTACAACAGATTTACAAAAAGAAGAAATGTTCACATATTTGCATAATTCTTTAAAACACAAGTTATAGTATAGCACAGAGTCCTGGTACAGTACATGGTTGATTATCATAGAGGAAAAACAACATAAAGCAAAATAACAAAAATTAAAAAAATAAAAGATAATTAACATTGCAATAAATTTGTTCTCTGGAGCCCCAAATTTACACATAAAAAAATCTATAAACTCCAAGACCAGTTGGGCAAACTGATATATAAAGTTGTCAGAAAGAGTAGTATTGCTTCAACCAACAGAAATTTGCTCAGTCGGCAACCACGTTAACAACATTAAATAACATTAAATTAGCAAGAGGGGATCCACTGTATACAGCAAGGTTTGCACAATTATACACACTTGTGTCCAGCTACAACAAAGAAACTTTTATTTAATTAAAACTATCTCCACTAGTTGTGTTTCTAAAAATATTACATACAGCTGTGGGGGGCTTTGTACAAAAAAAAAAGAAAACTTTATTCTTAAAAAATACTTCAAACCCTGTGATTGTGATTGTAGTTTTTATAGTTATTTCAAAAATATTTTCAATCAGAATAAGCATCTCTGTAAAATGCAGCATTGGACAAAAACAGTTTTGAATTAACAACAGATGGTTGACTATTAAGGAATTATATAGTTTTGGATGGGATATTAACATTATAGTGCATTATGGAAGCTATGGCAATATATTATATGGACTTTTATATTCATCTAAGCATCATGCACTATAAACATCAGAATATTTTAGCAAAGTGGTGTAATTACAGCACTATGGTTAGCACCTTAGATAATTTACTTAGCACCATGCATTAGAGAGAGGATGGGATAGAAGATGGGGTTTTAATTTTGATTCATGGACCCACTCTCCTCTCTCCTGTGGCTCAGTTTTCCTCTAAGGAATGCCTGTACCTTTAGTCTGTCTATTGTAAGTGGGGTAGAAGAAGAGACGCCTGGTCCCGTGTAGTGCTGAGTAAATAACAACTATTACCCTCCTATCTTTTATCATATAAGGAAGCAAGGAAATGATTTCACACTCCACAGTTGCAGAGAACTTAATACTTAATACTCCATTTCACTCTGACCTCTAATCTCCACAACTGCAGATGTTCTCCCTAATCATCAGTGGCATCCGGTTCAATAATGTATGAGTAATAAGTATAGCAATAAGTATTTAATGTACTGACTTTCCATGTGGACGGCTTGTGTGCATCAGTGTGTTGCTTCAGATGTTATTACAGAGAGTTGACTGGGTGCCACTGGTTTTCCCGCATTAGAGAGGAAACTGAAAGCCATGATTTCCCACTTGGAGCACTAGTAAATACAGATGTGTTGTCTGCTCAAATGAGCAATTAAGCAAATGAGCCTGCCTTTGGATTAATTCACATGGGCAAGATCACAAGGAGATGAGCACCAATGGCAAATAAAATGGCACCCCTGAAAAATCCTTCCATATAAATTTAAAATATCAAATTATCTTCTCATTTTCTATTGCACTTGAAGATTATTTTTTTTTTACATAAGATATACACGTATAAACGTTAATAATAAGCATACATATATGTACATTTAACTGATCCCAATTACTTTAATTCTTCTCTTCTAACAGAATTGAATTCCTGGTATTTCCAAAAAAAGTACACACAGTATACAGACTGTATACAGTTAAAAAAATAAGTTACTGTAATGTCCGCTGATTAACTTGGCCTTGATCTCCCTTCACTTAGTAATGTTCCAGAGAGATTGTGTGGCATAGAGCCTTTTTTTCTCCAAGCGGGCGTACATATGGAGATCCTTCTTGAAGAGCTTGAAGAAGCTTTTGCCGTATGGAGAAGCTATTAGTGCAAGAACTCCCCTGCTCCTCTTCAGCTCTTATTTGTCCCCCCAGCTCCCCGTGCTTCCTCCCTCTGTGTCTGCAGTCCAATGGGAGTTTGGCAGAGTGAAGCAGGATCTGTTTGGAGGGAGGCTTGTACTCGCTTGGATTGTTTTGCCATAGTTAGGAGGAGACTGCTCCGACCTCCACACCTGCATGGGTGATGATCCATCCCTCCATACTCAGACGACTTACACTGCAGGCCTCACAGGAGGCATACAGGACCTACTTCTAGGTGGTAATGGGAGCCAGGAGTAGTATTGGGGAGGTTGTAGATGTCGACCACAGGGAGCAGGGTGGGGTCCAGGAAGTGGAACACAAAATGGGTCTGGTGCCAACGGCCATCTTTTATCTGAAACCCAGATACAGAAGACATTTTTTAGTCCAAAACATGAACGTCATTATTAGGTTAAGTTTGAAAGTCTGAAAGTCAAGAATGATGTCAAGTATAGGGCACAAAGCCAGATGACATCATGTTGGTCCTACCCAGCAGGAGTCTTCTATGACTTCTGGCTCAAGCTCTCCTCCCACCTCGAACACCTCCCCACTCCAGGCCTTGAATCTCACAGACCCCTGGGCAGCTGGCTGATCTTCAGCTGGCCTCCAAACAGAGATGTTCAGGCAGTGGATGATGATGTGCTGCACTGCCTCTGAGCTCAGCAGGTGCAGGAAGTTCATCTGGACACGACCAACGCTCATTGTTGGCTGCTCAAACAGGCAAAACAGGCGCTGGTTAACAAGTCTGGTATGTGCTCTTGTGTGTAATATTTACCATTCAATTCTATAATCTTTGCTGATGTAATTGGGGTTGTTATTATGTTTTAAATACCTTTGATGCTGTTATTGGTTTTAGGCAAGTCTGTCCACCTCGAGTAAAGTTGCAGGAGACTTCTATTGTATCTGATGAGCAGCCCAGGTTGGGATCAATCCAATAAGTGCCTGAAAATACGTAACACATTATAACACATTTGGGATAATTAGTCTTTAATTAATCTAAACATCAAATTGCTCTCCGTCTCTGTCTCCAACACAACACACACACACCCTCACCATCGTTTAACTTCTGTTCACAGCTGTGCAGGTCCCTGCAGATGCGGGCGGGGTTGTCCCGAGTGCCCAGTGGGTTCTTCAGGCTCTGGATCAGGTTACTGAGGTAGTGGAGGGTCTTAAAGATCTCTGTGCCCTGGTCCAGCATTGGCAGGTCCATCACTGGCATATTCTGGATGATAGACAAAAAGCCTGTGAGTCTGTGCAGTTTGCAACACCTTAAAAGACATAACAATACAGAGAAATGTTGACGTCATACTCAACTAACCTCAGTCCTGAGTGGGGTCAGCAAAAACAACAAAATCTTATAATATCTTATTTCATCAGTTTATCTTTCTGGATAACACGTTACAGTATATTTTAACTACTTTAAGCCTTATTAGATCTAATGAAATCAGTAAACATAACATGACTTACAAATGATGGAGGGATACTTGGGGGACCCTAAAGGGAAGAAAAAGAGTTATTCAGACAATGAATCATGCAACTTGAATATGACATTATGTTTGTTTGACATTTGCTTAAACCTATAAATGTGGAAAACTTACTGCAAGTCCAGGGGGTCCACGAGGTCCAGGAGATCCCTAATAAAGATGAAACACACATATGTTGGATGAGGTTATATGTTGTCAATCAAGTGTCCATAGAAAATACAAATGACTTGTAACAACAGAAAAAGACACACTGTGCAAACATACCCTTGGGCCTTGAAATCCCTGTTCAGAGAGAAAAAGGACATATTTTCAGCCTGAATCAAATCTGCTTTTCTTACAGTAGACAATGTAAACAAATTATAAAAAACTGAAAAGAATAGATGTGGTAAGAAGTCAAGAAGACATACAGTCTCTCCACGGTTGCCCTTCTCTCCTCTAGGACCCTGTAAAGAGATGTACACAGTCAGTTGTCTGTAGAATATCAGCAGAGAGAAATGTGAAAACTTATCTCAATCTGTATAATACATACTGCGCTTCCATTGGGACCAATAATTCCCATTGGTCCAGCAACTCCTCCTCTGCCCTGATGGAGAGAAACAGTCGAGAAAAAGAATGAAATATGAGATTCAGTGCATTTCATCAGTGTAATCTAGAACATTAGTCTACTTACTATTGTGCCCTGTGGCCCCTTTGGTCCCCGTATACCCTTTGGCCCAAAGTCTCCTGGAGGCCCCTGAAAACAGCAGTGATAAATATTTATACACACTCATTGCACACTCTCTGCACCTGTTTAAACCTGCAATACTAATGTCAATTTAGCAAAATGTCTTTTTGGACACCAACTCCTACTGTATCTTTAATTATATCTACATCTCATCATGGAACATCTGACATTCACTAACTGTTTCCATATTGAAGACAATGTTTCCAGCTGTCCAAAGAGGCTTTTTTGGCTTTGGGTTCTGTGTAGTGATTTCAGTACAATAGAATAGATTTTTTTACTACCACTGAACCACACGCAGTTGGAATGTGTTTATGGTACATGATGGAAAACTTTGCTTCACACTAGCTGTTGTGTTATTGTTTAAAATCACATGCTCTTAAAACTGGTGTTTGTGGGATTGTTACAGAAAGGAGCAACACAAACAGGTCATGGGCAGGAAGTGAGGAGAAAATTTGTTGGCTTGCTTCAAAGTGTTCTGTTTGTAAATGGGATCTGGTGATGGGAGAGAACAGCCCGTCATTTTGAAAAACTTGTGGACAATGTGCTGAAGCCATCACACAGAGTAACTGTCAATGTTTCTACACTGTTGTCATGTAATAGTAAAGCAGACTTTACACAAAGAATACACATACGTGTGCAAGCAAACATGTAATTATTGTCAAGGCCAGGCGTTGCAACATCCACGCTACACCCGAATCCCTAAACAAGCCATTTGTATAGAAGTGAACTTAGAACTTAGGGCCTAATCCACTTCCTAGGAAGATGCCCCAGGTTTAATTACTAAGGGGGGAGTGATAATGCAGCTGCTACAAATGCTTTGTTACACCTGTAGACTGAGTTCTACTCTTTTTTTTTAAGATCTAGGATCAAAACACCAGCTGGTTTTTAATGGTCATGTGGGTAGTTGAGTTGAGTGTGAAATGTCTGTTGTAGCTCTCATGGGCATTGCATTTTAACAGCCATGTTTTGTTTTGTGCACACAGAATGTGGAAGATGTGCTGCTGTTTGGTGCTGAACATACCCTTGGTCCAAAAACTCCCAGAATTCCTGGAAATCCTGGTTCCCCTGTATCACCCTGAACAAAAATTGTGTCAACCATCAGAAACACAGCGTCTCCAAAAAGAGAATGTCATGAAATCATATCGTTCATATGTTTAAGTGTATGTATCTGTGGCTGACACTCACAGGTTGCCCTTTGGGTCCTTGGTCTCCCTGTGGCCCTGGCAGTCCCATTCCACCTCTGAAGCCTCTTTTCCCTGGAGGTCCACTCTGGCCTCGAAGACCCTGCTCACCCTGGATGGATGAACAAGTGATCAAATGACTGTGTGTAGACCACTCATGGGAAGTTAAATAATTATTTCAACATTCATCTGATAATGAAAGCAGTCATACCAATATATCCCTTGCATGGCAGCACATTACATCTTACATTATATCTTGCTCACTCACTAGCATGTCATTACAGTTAATCTATTTTGTTATGCACTGTTAGCCTAAAAGCACTATACAGCATACTATGTTTGCCTCTTACCTTTGGCCCAATGCCCCCCTGATCTCCTGGGAGTCCTGGAACACCAGTTTTACCATGTGAGCCAGCTTTGCCAGGAAGACCAGCCTCCCCATCATCACCATGCTCTCCCTAGATACATATTATGAAAGCAAGATGAATGAACTTTTATCCTGATATAACTGGGCACTTAAAATGTCAATAATAGTCTGCCCAACTGTCCGTTCATTACTTTGGTCCAGAGCAGGATATCTGCAGGGCAGCTTGCCATGAAATTCACTTCATGCATTCATGCTCTCCAGAGGATAAGACCTTTCCATTGTGGGCACTCTTTAAGCTTTGTTCTAGCATCACTCTCAGGTCAAAATGTCAACTTTTAAAACAAGACATCTCATTATTAGAGATAGAGAGCCATAAAATTCGCTGATTACATTCATGGTTCCAGTGGGATAAACCATTTAGAGCTTCGTGACCCCGTCGACTTTCCTCTAACACCACCCTTAGGACAAACCTGGCATTTCTTTTGGACCACAACAAGTACGTCTCTAAAGATAGCAAATTCATCAAGCTGTTTTTTGTTCTGTCCAGCACATCTGCATTGTGTAGCATAATGAATATATAAGCCTCTAGGGCATGTTAGTTAAGCTAAAGACTCTTGTATAAATAGGATAACTAAGGTTAATGAAGAAGAGATTTCTTTATTTGTCTCACCGGCATGCCTTTACTGCCATCCTTTCCTGGGACTCCATCCACCCCGGGCACACCCTCCTGTCCCTCTCGGCCCACCACACCTCTGGGACCAGGAAGACCACCCCTGCCCTGAGGAGAAGAGAGAACTTATCAGAAATTTAGACTGTGTGTGACAGTGTGTGTAACTGGCTTCTTTTTCATCTGTCTTTACTTGAGTAAATTATCACAATCAGTTATAACTTGTCTAGGTTAATCTATTTACGACTTTTGTTTATGCCTCATTTCCAAGTATTCTAGTCATGAATACAAATTTTTCAAAGGTTGAGAGTATGTAAAGCATCTGCTTTTTGTAATGAAATACTGTAAGTCACTGAAGCAGGTTTGGATGTATGGAGAATCAGTGACTTACCTCTGGTCCTCTGGTTCCTTTTTGTCCTGACTGACCCCTTTTGCCTTTCTGACCCTTAAGAGAGAAACAACATTTCAAAGGTTAAATAAGATTATTATTGATTATTACTGTCCCACATCTGCTGGTTATTGTTTGTCACTGCCAATGACCTACATGACCTAACGCAATACAGACAATAAATAGGACTGCATATCAAACTTTAACTCTTCAAACATGCACACAGAGGCACAATCACCCTCTACCACACACAGCAAACACACAAAATGTTTTTCTTTTGACATCCTTACTTGATCTCCTTTGGCCCCTTTGGGTCCTTGTTGCCCGCGTGGTCCAGGTTGTCCCTGAAATTGCCAGTTATGTTAATGAACACACATAAAGACAACCTGTGTGAGCATGCCTGCAGGTTGTTTATGCAGACTTAATGACAGAGCTGTGTATGGGAATCACAGGTTTCGACACTCACAGGTTGTCCAGGAGCTCCTGATCTGCCTCTCTCTCCATCCACACCAACTTGACCCTGAGAAAGAATATAAACCTCATGAATCCAAATACCCAAATAAATCATTTTAAAATCCCCTGGAGTGATGGTACGTACTTTGTAACCCGGATCTCCTGGTTCCCCTCTCTCTCCTCTGTCACCTGGAGGACCCTGGTAAAACAAGACATATATGAGTAAACAGAAAATTATTTGATTTCTGCAACCTTCACCAGACAAACAGTAGAAGGAGGGAGAAAAGTAAGTCAGGTGTGACTTACTATGTCACCTGGAGGACCAGGAGGACCCTCTACTTTCCCATCATCTCCCTGCTCGCCCTGCAGATGAAAATCAACAGAGAAAATTTAGATGTTTTATATAACACACACATCCCTGATATTACAGTACACTGTATCCAGCTTTTGGAACATCTCCTACAATGTTACATATGTTGGAAAGTTTACTTTGTGTACGCTTTCTTTTAGATGACTGATTATGATGTTGGTGTTACAGTAAAAGTCTAAGACCCTCCTCATGCGTGTAAAATCAGTTCTCTCTGCCTTTGTGTAAAATAAAATCCATGATATATTAACAATGTGTCTTTGAAGAAGGCACTGAGGTATCAAAGCACAGTTGATCAGTACAAGCTGCTTACAGAGAGAGGTGCATTTTGGTATGCTTGTTTCATAGGTCAATGAAAAACATTTGGTGTTATTGATCCACCTTCAGGTGATTTGTGACCAATCCAAGCAGGTGCTGATATATACTGGGAACAGACTGAGTTACTGACAATAAGGAGGAAGAATAAGAGATCAGTGTTACACACAAAGTGAACGAGGTGTACCTTTTCACCTTTTGGTCCTGGAGGCCCCATAGGGCCCTGTGGTCCCTGATGGCCCTGCAAAGACAGACACAAGAAATTGTTATGTGAAATGATACACCAGATGTAAATAACCATAACAGGCCTGTTTAATGTCCATCCACATGCAGACACTTATTTATAATAAGGTAAGCTTACCTCATAACCTGCAAGACCAGGTTCCCCCTGTTGACCCATTCGACCAGGAGCCCCCTAAAGAGAACAAATGTTGTGTCATTCGATGTAATTTAGAATATTAGAGGGCATTCAAACTTATTATAAAAATTAATGAGAAATATCTATATCATTACTGTTCCACTTTACCACATGTCCAATGGTTCCTCTGGACCCCTTTGGCCCAACAAAACCTGGTGGTCCAGTCTTCCCCACTGGCCCAGTCTCCCCAAGGTGACCTTGATGACCTTTGGCACCCTAAACATACACAAAGGATAAGTTACAGAATAGCTGACCACACAACATTTCTATGTCATGAATCCTTTTGGTTTCTGAAGGATTAAACTATCATCAGAGATGATTTGATGTTAATACCTTTGACCCTGGTTTGCCTCTTTCCCCAATTTTGCCAGGTTTGCCTTCTGGACCCTTCAGAGAGAAAACAAAATTAAGAAACAGGTTAAGGTGGGGTTTGAGAGTCTGTGAAAGACAGTTTGAAAAGAATTTGTATGTATGAACTTCACCAGAAAGACAGAGCACTTACTCTGACGCCAGTGAGTCCAGGACTTCCAGGTGGGCCCTCCATTCCCTTTATCCCAGTTTCACCTTTTTCTCCTTTGTCGCCCTCCTGACCCATGTCGCCTTTTTCACCCTGAGCATATGCACACAAAAACATAACTCTATTTAAGTTTCTTCACCTAGAGCATGCAACAAAAAAAAGATTACTAGTGCAGCATAGGGCTGCGTTTTTGAGTTGGTGTCTACACATCCTAATAACATGACATCAAGGATATTTTGGGAAAACACGTCACCTTGGCTCCATCGGGACCAGCTGGACCAGCTTCTCCCTCTAGGCCTGGCTCTCCCTGTTATCCCACACAAACACACACATATACAAATGTTAATGAAATGAACAGCTCTACCTGTTAAGAATGCTAAATATTTGATAGTTTAATGCTGATGAACATACCCGCTGTCCCATTAGTCCCTGCTCGCCGATGTTCCCAGCAGGTCCAATGGCTCCCTGACACACACAGACACAGATATGCACATATGTGCATCAGGGTACAGACAATATTCTTTCTGTCTCTCTTGTGTATTTGTTTGATACTAATCAATGTAGTTTGATCAAATTAGGCATGCAATAGTTTATATTAAACTTTAATGTGAACGTAAAAACTGTAACAATATATTGTCTCACCTTCTCCCCTGGCTCGCCTGGCAGTCCTGGTTCTCCGACCTTGCCTGGAGGACCCTTTATAAACACGTAGAGGTTGGAGAAAGGAAAATGTTGAATGATTTTGGACAAAAATTAAGGGCTAATGACTCTTTGGCATTAGAAATGAACAATATGTCGGGGCTGAGTTCCATTACGTATTGTCATGAGAGAGGGGAGAGAGACAAAGAGAAAGAGGACACCTTTGTAATGTGGGTTAATTAGTTATAATTGGACAGATTACTTCAATCAGAGAGCATTATTGATTCCCTGGTGTAGGGTGTACAACAGATGTCACATATTTAATCATTTAGTCTTCACAATACCCTTTTTATGTGTGCACGGATGAACACCAGTGACCTTATCCATGTGGAATATGCATGCGTGCATATGCCTGAGTGTGTGTGCAAGTGTGTGTGAGCGTGTTTGAAAAAATCACTCACCTTTTGACCAATTTCTCCTAATAGTCCCACAGTCCCTGGTGGCCCAGGTGGTCCCTATAGATGACAACACAAATACAGACTAAAAACCAACATGGGATATTTCACCCTAATCGACATCAGATCTTAATAAGTACAAAACATAGGAAATCTCTGACTAATGTTAACTGTGGATAAGCCAACGGCAGATAAATCCATAAACCATCTGTACACAGTTTGGCTCTGAATGCAATGACTATGTCACTAATTATGCTTCTAAAATATTGATGCTTTGCCATGAATACTTCTTAATCTCAGTGCATATGAAAAACATTTGCTCCCTGGTTGACTTGGATCCAGTCCAAACAATAGTATAACTGAAGTCACCCATGTGGTCTTAAATTCATATTGCTGGTTACGAGCCCAAACAAAGTTAACAAAACTTAGTATTCAGCAAACTGTTAATAGCTCACAAAACTGTGCAGATGAAAACACATATTCTATAGCTTGTAGTCGACATGATCATACAAATGCATATTACTTATTAAAATGCTAATTACACCACTATAAACCAAATACATTTAAAATTCAGTATCTCACATATTTGTCTTTACTATTGTAGGTATAAACAGTCTGCTGTATGAAGTAAACTGCATTCACCTGTCTGAGTGTCCCCTTGAGATAGTAATGATTAGAGATCCATGTTTTATTTAATAGAAAACAGGAGAATATCAGGCTGTGATTCATTCATACCAATGAACACAAAGAGGGAATGAGTGTCTCTAATATTGGTGAGCTAAATTCAACGTGCATGCAAATTGACACATTTTTTAAAACGTCTTTTTCTGTTCCGCCTCTTTTAGTGCCCATAAAATAAAACCACAAGAAGAACAGCAAAACTTTTACAGGAAAGGTTTTATCCATCATGGCAATAATCACATATATTTTCCCTGCGAGTTCAGCAATTTAGCACTTCTATTAATAAGCTGTTTCCTTTTCAAAAAACAGTCTATTCAGTTAGTCACCCAGCATGCTTGCAATTCACTCCCCTGCCACTACAGAACAGATGTGTGAAGAATGAGACAATTCTCTGGCTGCTCTGGAGGAAACATTTAATACAGTCGAATATATTCTTAATAAGTACTAAAATATGTCTCATAAACTTCCTCCTGGCTGTGATATTTTGGAGCTAACAGGGCTGGGAAGAGAGACACAGGTGCTGTTTGTTGCCAAAAAGAGTCTAATAAAACTGGCAAGTATGGTTTCGAAAAGAGGAAAAGACTGATGAGCTGAAGTAAGAATACTGCAAAAGATTGGGCCTCAGCAAAGAAAACAGAGGGAGAGAGCGAAAGAGGGAAAGAGACTGAGGCAGATGAGGTTATCGAGATATGTCAGGGGAGGTGAAAAGATGCAGAGAAGATGAGGAAACAGGTGAGAAATATGTGAAAGGATGGAGACAGGGTTGGAGGGTCATACCGGCTCGCCTGCTATTCCCTTGTCCCCTGGAGGTCCTGAGGGCCCTTGGATACCCTGGAGACAGAACGGTAAGTGAGTTCAGTATACATGCACATGCCCATACATCATCTCACATTCATAAAACGCTGCATACGTATAGTTTTTATGAAGTTATATATATAGCTAACATAACAGTGTGGGTTGTTTACACAGAGCACTTTCACAGATACAGTACATGTCAGTCATTTAATAGATTCCAATATGCATTAACAATTAAATAATATAACTGTATTATATAGTATTTACATACAGTATACTGTATGTGGAACATAAACGCTTGTTTTGGGGCCCATCTGTGCATATAAGTCTCTTAAGTAGTAGAGTATTTGTATATTATTTTTATGTAGGAGAATAGTGAACTCACGGGAAAACCTTTAGGCCCAGTTTCCCCTGTCTCTCCAATCTTCCCCTGTAGGGACACAATAAAAGGAAGACAGGATCAGTTAGATCAGGGCTCATTAGCACATGAATAATACATAAGAACAATATCTGACCATTGTGCAACATAAAACAAAGAGGGGAAAGAGTGTTGTGGCTGTGTGGTCACAAAACTTTAACTTGACCTTGAGCAATGGCAAGTGCACTGGTTTGATAAGATACTTTCTTTTTTTGTATATACAATCTTTTTTCCTGTTTTTATCATTCCATGTCTTTCTCCATCTCTTTCTATTTGCCCCAAAGTTAATGTATTGACCGCTACCACATTAGATTTATAAACCTTTCTGTACATAAAGGTTATTAAAATTTTCAGAAGTGGAGTTTAATTGCAGGCTGAATACCACCAATGAGCCATGCTAAAAACATTGCATTCAACTGTCATGTATGTAAATCTGGCCCACAGTGTGTAGAAACCTCCAAAGAACAGTTCTCTCATCCAAAGTAATATGTTGTTTCTGACTGTGGGCCTACACACTGCTGGTATCATGTGGGTCTTCTAAATCATTCTGATGCCTCGCCTCTCCAGAGGAACATAAGCACCATAAAAATATGAGAGGAAGGACTAGAAAAGTAGAAAAGTACCCCAGTGCTTTACCTGTGGTCCAGGGAAACCTATTTTTCCTGGAGGACCATCAAGACCCTGTGGAGAGAGGGAAGGATGAGGGAAGGATGAGAGATAGTTGTGCGTTGAGACATGTTAGTTTACTGTATATTTCCGGCCTCCTAAGTGGATGGAGAAGATGTGCAGTTTGCTATTTTTGGTGCCCATTTTCCCTCTTAAGAATCTATTATGTATGCAGGACGATATCATTTTGACACTATTAAATGCTAATTTATGGTCATTACTCCTTCGTCTGCACAGTTTGGCTTTGTTAATTTTTCCAGTTTTATATATCAGCTAGGAAATTCCAATAAATACACACAATCAAGACAGAATTCTTACCATCTTGCCCTCTAACCCCATCTCTCCTGTTGGACCGTCAGGCCCTATCGCACCCTGAAACACAAGACAGCTGTCACTTCACCAACAGAGGTCACTGTAACACAGCCAGACAGCCAACAACATATTGTAAGTAAACATCTTTATATAGTGCATTGATAATACCCCCATGCCTGAGGCACCGTGAGGGTTGCTGTGCCAGTAAACTGCACTTTTCAGGGTAAATAAGGAAATAAGTTATGTATAAGTGTGTGTAAAAGTGAATGCGTGTGTGTGTACATAGAGGGACAGTCTGGAAAGAGCTACAAGTCTCTCTATAGGGTGTCACACATGGCAATGAGAGAGGGCATAAAGTCTTGGCACACAAAGACTTTTCACACTTAAACACACACACTGTCAGAATGTCTGACTGTTTAGATTACATGGGTGCAACTGTCAAACATAATCAGTCTAAAGTGCTTAAAGGCCTGCTAGTCCAGAGAGCAGTGATAATAAATGGAAGCCAGGCCATGGACCAATACAGTCCATCTGCTCTGTACCTGTTCCCTCACAGCTTTTCTCATCTATATTGTGAAAAATGCTGGGCTCGGTGATACTGTGAAGATCCTCAATGGCTGATAATGTGATACTCTGTGGGTCAATCTTAGCTAACAGTGATTATAAATAACACGTGGTAAAACATGATTTTCTCAGGATCATAAAGTAGACAACAAATATAACATGACACAGCCACACAGGAGTGTGAGTGGCTGATGACTGAGCACAGTAGGAGTTTGGCTCGTGGTGAACGCCGATAGCTGAAGTGCTATAAGCCTATTATACATAGAGCTGGATAAGCAGCGCTCATTAACATTCCTGTCTGGGGTACCTGTTACCTACTGCTTGCGTTTACATAGCTGGATTAGCCAATGTGTAGGGAAAATATTTCACCCTATCAGGTCCCTGGAAAAACATGTTCACTCAAATATTATGCTTCAAAGTTGATTAATTACACTGAGTAACATTAATGAGTTACATTGATTTGTAACACATGTGTCTGACCCTTTTTAAACAAAGGCAGAAAATGAACACCAGGAGCATGATTTCAAACCAATCAAAAACATCTATTTAAACTAGCTCAATAATAACCACTGACTGCCGAGATCGAGGGATGATGAGATTAATATGCTCTTCAATATGGAAAACATTAGCTGAGGATTTGTAGGTCAGACGTCATGAGGAGTTATTAGATACAAAGCATGATTAGTCAGATTGGTTATTCCTTGTGGCTGACATCCACAAATTTCAATTTCAACAAAGTTCAAATAGGCTTTATACATGCAAATAAAACTTAAACACAGAAAAAACAGAGAGACGATAGTGGTACTAGCTTCCTGGTTTTATCTCTTGTCTCTGATTCCACAGTATTTCCATGTTAGAAAACAGCCCAGTACCAATGTTTCTGAGAGTGAGGCCAGATGTTACATTGCTGTCAACATTAAGGCCTTGTGCCTTAAGCCAAGCAGCTAACATCTAAAAGACATATGGTGTTGAAGTCTGCGTAAAAGTTGTATACAGTCTCATTTAGCACTAAGATGTTTGAGTTGAAATCCACTTTTGAATGACGCAGTCCTTTGTGCTGGACATTAAAAGAAAAACTCCTTTTTGTTTTATCAAAAGAGACGTCAAACGAAACTGTGTGTCTTAACCTTGACTTTAGAGTGTTTTCGGTTATTACAGACAACTCAGTGAGTGGAGACAGCTTGTGTGTGGTTGGGGAGTGGGGGTGAGACACAAGTGTGTGTCTGTGGTTGCACACATTTATGTCTGTGAGAGAACCACCTCTATGTTTTCTGGCTTGCTACACTCAGGTTTCCAAGCTTGAACTACCCAACATAAGTCATGAAGCAGGAGGCAGATTTACCGGCAGTGGATGCTGCTGACATTACTATTAATTGAAAACACAGCTTGAGACATGTGAGTGTGTCCAGGCCAACCACAGTGAGGCCCATCTCCCATGGACACCTCAGATAGAGAAGCTCAATGCTATTTCATCCCACTTTCCAGCAGGCTCAGTAGACCATAGCGATAAAAGACATCTTTTAAAAACCTTTGCAAAAGGTCGGCGACTGGGTCTGAACTCCACAAGAGAGCAAATAAAGGACAGAGGATGTCACTATATCGCTAGGAGAAGCAGATGTGTGACACTGTCAAGCAAAACTGACCCCAAAAACATACATTTTACTGTGTTCCGCATCATTTCCATAGTTACAGCCATCATCGTTCTCAAAATTCATTATCGTCATTAATTAATTATTGCCATTACAGTCTCTTGGAGTCCACTTGAATACCCTCGGTAAACAAGAATTTATTTGCCATATGTTGTTCCAGAGGTCATATTATTTATCTGGTCTAAAATGTCTGTTGGTGGTATTTAGCCAGCTAAAATTCCAGCTTATCCCCTTGTTTTCACCTCTCCCAAAATACTCTGAAGTTGTATAGGATTTCACTTTTATTTAGACTGCAGAGTTGTATTTAACAATCTCAGGTGATTACTGGCATCTGTATCTATAGTGTATTCATTTTCTTTTTGTCGAATGTTCTTGAGTTATGTTACATTTACGTCGATAGACTTTTTTTCCCCAATCAGCAAATTGTTTGACATGTTTTAACAGGAAAAGCACAGGTGTATCTAATTACACTGACTGCTCCAATCACTTTAGGCATGCCAGTGAGTCACCTAAATGGAATGCAGCCATAATTAATGTTATTAGTCACACCTGCATAATGAAAATTGAGATTCTCATTAAGTTCATTTAATTATCATATCATCTATCATATTAGTACTGAAACTGCAATGTACAGTGATGTACAGTACAGGCACAATGTGTTAAGTGTTTTTGGTGTAATGTGAAACGCTTGACTATACTGGAGGCTTTCAGACATTAAATGTCTCAGTCAGGTGTACGCTACAGTGATATGATGAAAAATGACAACAATGAAAAGATTCCACCATTATCTAATAGTCCTTGAGTTGTATTTCCACAGCTGATACTAAAAGGTTAGAGCTGCTATTGTGGTTTTTGTGAATGAGGTTTTATGAGTTTGAAACCTTCTGCTAACCCAAAATGATTGAAAAACATAAAGCTAATGCAAGCCTTTCCAAAGCTAATCCCCACAAAAATCATATTTCCCCAGTTTGCTAGATTTAACTGCAAAGCAACCTCCAGAATAGCCACAAAAGCCAGAACACATTTTCTAATACAAATGTCATGTTGCTGGATTGACGGTGGGTCCTTCCTTTAACAACTATTCATTGTTCCATTAATATGGAATAAAGAAAATGAGCTGGAGCTCTTCCAGCAGTTATAATGAGCACTGACTTCTGAAAAGGATGAAACAGATTCATGCTTTGACTCTGAACCTGAGATTGTGTTATGCAAGAAGCCATATCTATTAAACACACTTGACCTCAGCTCAGAGGCAGTTCCATATGACTTCATTATGTTCACCCACTAAAGTTTTTCCAACAGCTCAACAACAGCAGTGGCACATGGCTCCTATACACATGCACATTACAGCATACACAAAAACAGCAAAGTGATGTGTTGCTACGCTCTTTTGCAAACATTATGATCTGTTCTTAAGGCTGGGAACTATGGTACGCTGACTGCAGAACACCAGTCAACAGCTAAGCTGCAAAAACAACAGGTGTGAAACTTCAAACTTACCCGTAAGCCTTTGGGTCCTCTGGTACCGGCTGGCCCAGTCGCTCCAGGAGGGCCCTGATGAACAAAGGAAAAGAGGGATGAAGAGGAAAAGAGAGGGGGGAAAGGAAACAGGGAAGAGAGATAAAACAAAGATTTACACTGACAGAGCACAGAGCCCCTTGGTTGTTGACCCTGGGGGGCAGCCTGACCTCGGGAACACACTATGGGGTTTGTTGTTAGATCTGTCACTCACTCCAATTAAAGGGCCTGCTCTGGAATCCTGTCCTGCTGCACCCCAGAGCCCCATATTTATGTTTGTTTTGGTCACTCAGTGGCCCCCACCTTCAACCAATGCTCAGTCCTCACTCTGTCAAACCTGACTGTGGCAAGGACACAGCAAGCGGAAATGAAGGGCAGGGGCAGCTTCTAATTGGTTATAGGTGTTGGGCTTTTGACTGACAGGAAGGTAATGCAGGTTCAGCAGGAGGCTGCCAGCTGTCATTATGCTCAGAGAAAGCTTTACTGCAGACTGTGGGACATACTACTATCATCTACAACCGCTAAAAAGATACCTTATTGTACACAGATACAAAGACATCTTTGTTCATCTGTTAGCCTTTTAGCAATTATTGTTTGTCAGTTTTCTCTGACACAGTCATACATATTATTCTAAGCCTCATTCAAAACCTACGTGGAGCCCCTGATGTTGATAGCCATACAGCTCATTGACTATACACTATCATCTGCAAAAGGAAAAGTGAAAAGTGGGGAGAAAGTGCAAAATGAGCAAAAGAGGTGACTTACTGGTCTTCCTGGTGGTCCTGTAGGTCCGATCTCACCTGGTGTCCCTGGGTGACCCTATCATACACAAACACATACACACAGCATAGATTACATAAGTATTGTACAAATGATTAACTCCAACACAATAAGAGTAAGGACTTGGGAAAAATAATGTCATTAGGGAGTATTTTTTGTTGCGACACAAAACTATGATGCTCTGAATTCTGAATTCTACATACATACATACAGTTTGAATTTGTTTGAGGTAACAAACTAGATTTCAGTCACACACACATGCAAACACACACTAGCATACAAGTACAAACATACATCTGCAGAAATGCTCTGCACACTGGAAACCACATCTACTGTAACAATAAGAGAGGAGATAATTTTATATCTGAAAATATACTGCTCTGGGCTGCTTTTCTTTCTCATTTATTGGGTCTCATTTTTTGGCTGGACCATTTGTAAAAGTATGTAATGGGGAGTATTTTCAGTCAGACCACAGTGCAATGAAATCTATCCAATATGCAAAACTATAGCACAGTAGGTAGCTCTGATCTCATGCATCCACAGGGATAAATCATAAATGCCTGCAGTATGAGCTCTCTGTTAGCGGCTATAGATGTCTGCTGGTCAGCTCCCTTCACTTTGTATGATGCAGTCTTTTCCAGAGGGTCTGTTTCTGTTTTGCAGCTGAGAGAGCGGAACAACAGAGAACTTCCTTATAAGTGTGTGTGTGTGTGTGTGTGTGTGTGTGTGTGTGTGTGTGTGTGTGTGGAAGTCCTGAGAGAAATCCAACTGGCTGTCAGCCAGCAGGAAACTTCTCTCTATTTCAGCAAGAATGACGACTAAATTCTTATCCACTCCAGCCAGTCTTAGAGTCAGTATACATTAGATGGCCCATATCTGATAAAGACACTACATGACAGAGAAGCCACTTACTCTGTTTGAAAGAACAAAATAGATGTGTGACAGCAGTAGAGTAAGGCCAATGAAACACAAGACCTTGGGGGGCACTCACGTGTCCTGCAGACTGAAGACATAATATGGATGGATGTCTGAAAATGGATCACCCTTTTTTTTCTTTTCTTTAATCTTTTTTTTCTTTTCTTTAATCTTATAAAATGATACCAGTAGCATTTGGTGTTTCAGAATGATAAGTCAGCACTTCCTGTGGCCATTAAATACTGTCAAGGAGGTAAATCATTGGAAGTGATCCACTGGAACTATTTTCTCCTTTGTTTAAACCAATGTTACGACTTTTTCCAGCAAACGGCCTCCTGCTGAGTGCCAAACCACTGCTTAAAAAACACAGCCATGGGTTGATATGCCTCCTTTCCCCTTTGGCATATTCTTGTGGTATTGACCTAATCCCACACATCAATATATTCCCATGGGAATAACACACACAGTTTAGTTTAAGATGACAATTTCTTAGGATTTTCTTAATGACACCACACCCAGAAAATCCTGTGTAAGCTCATATTTAAGCATTCTCAAATGTTACTCTTTATCAGACTTAAATCCCTTCAATCGACCTTGCTCATCGTGTCTTACCGTTGTTCCCTTTTCTCCAGGTGGTCCGGGAAGGCCCATCTCCCCTCGATCCCCCTAAATATACATGAGCACAACATTCAGTCTTCAAAGTCACCTTGTGAGGACTTGTAACATATAACAATAAATTTACAAGGAAAGAACAAGTTATTTTACCTTCTCTCCTGCCAGTCCTGCCTCTCCCACAGGTCCGATGAAACCCACCAAGCCCTGAAATACAGAGACTCAATGTTGGATGGATGAATGAATAAACATTTGAAAAAATGGAAGTGGTGATTTCAGGGTTTCTTACTCTTTCTCCCATGGTTCCAACTTTTCCTGTGACACCGGTCTCTCCCTGCAGAGACAAACATATTACTAGTAATTTGTTTACAATAATTAAATCAATATTTTTGATATTTTGAGAAAAAGAGAAAAAATATGTGAGCATTGACTTTATTCACCTTAACTCCCTCTGGCCCAACCTTCCCAGGAAATCCTTTTCTGCCCATTCTACCCTGAAAAACATAGCATAGAATAATGAATAGTGAGTTACAGTTATACACCTGCCAGTTAACGCATCATTAACATTCATCACAAATTCTCAATGAATATAAAGAATCTGCTTCCTATAAGATGACAGTTTGAAGAGAGAGCTGGGAAGTAGTCTGCAGCTGTTGCAGCACTGTGTACATGCCACCAAAATATGCAATGGCATGTACAGGTAATGCTGACAGTACATTTTGGCAGGCTGTGAAAGTGTTCAATGACTGTAATGTTCCTCTTGCACAGACAGTAATTCCCGAGGTTAAGAGGGGGGCTAAGTGCTTTTTTACCAGCAATAACTCCAGGTCACAAATGTCTAAGCCAAACTCCTAAAGACTGAGTGACTCAACAATTCCAAAGTTTTACTTCAGAAAGGTTGGCAGCTTTCATAAGACAGCACAGGCTAACACTGTATTTCCCTCAGAAGCACACAATAAAAGTGGATTGTTGAAGTAACATGAGAATTAATATGAGCTATCTAGGATTTGTGACTTCTTATCACCTGATTTAGATTAGATTAGATTTATGTCTGCGGCTGACCGCACTAACCAAAGAAAGAAACAAATACTTAGAGAAAGAATAGACATTGCACTAAGAGCGAGGGATGAAGAGTAACTGAGAAGGTGTGGGAGATGGTAAAAAAAGGAAAACAGATATAAAGAGAGGGTGTCATTCTGAGAAGAGCAGTGAAGCTAAAAGACAGCTGGCTGAGGAGACGGACGAGGTGGAGTAGTAGGAGGACCTGTGGCACCTGGCCAGAGATCAATCACAGCTCCTGAAGGAGTCATACACCACTTCCCCTCGGATGGAGGAGTTAGAGAATGAGATGAGTGAGTGGGTGGGAGACAGGGGGGAGTGTGTAGGGGGCTAAAGTGAAAAATAGTACAGGGTGACTGTGAGTAGGAAGTAGTAAAAGATGAACTGATGAAGAAAAACAGGTAGCATCTGGCATTATGAAAATAATTTGAAAGTTACAAGTATCTGGTTGAAAGCATATATGAAAGCAATTGTAATGATCAATTTTCTTTGTCATTCAATGAAGCAAGAGAAATAAAGTCAACAAATCTTATGTTTCTGCAGTGGCCCATTAACATCTTCTAGCAGTTTATGGCAGCTATAAATCTTGCCACCTATAAACATGGTGATGGCAGTTATCACCCCCTGGTGGCCACGAATATGGATTGCATGCAGTCCGTCGTGACAGTACTATCGTCCTGAGACAAGACATAACAACCTCCATAAAACTCCAACCATACATATCTACATCTTCTCTCGAATGCAAACCATAGAAAAATCTAGTTCATTAACCTCAAATAAATTTCAGATTAACTCTCACTGTGGCACAACAAACTTTGGGATGCATAATTAAAATTCAGCTATTAAATTATACTGCATGCTGTGTAGGCACTAAAAACGAGTTACACATGATTTAGAGTAAAGCATATATTGATCACAGTAGGCTGATATCATGCATCCAATGCCTTTACTGTTTACATTAATGGGCTTTCACTGCAGTGCAGACCAAATAGCGAGCACCATGCAAGGACTTCATTGTTCTGCTAAATCCTGTGAGTTTGTTTGTTGTACTGCAAAGCATGCAAACAGATTTAGCTTCATACTGCAGTTGGGTTTCCATAGACATAGATATTTCTGTCCCTTCCTCCCTCTCTCTCTCGCTCTCTCTCTCTCTCTGATTTGTTTACCCCAGACATACAAAGGATATGGAATGAAACCACAACAATGCACATGATGGTACAGTTTAAACAAACATGCAAACTTACATGAGTGCGTACACAGACACATGGACTCTTTCTTCATGACTAAACACACATGAATGCTCACATGCTATACTCGTAACAGTGATCCCTGTTATCAGCTCTCTCTGGTTCCTTTCCATCAACCACACAACACCAGGTGTTTATCTAATAACTCACCTCAAGTCCTGTTGGGCCTGGTGGTCCAATTGGGCCCTCATCTCCCTGGAAACAGATGATATTGATCTTAGCATGAATTATGTTTGGGGACATAAAGTAGCCTTCAGTAAAGAGACGGCTTGTGCCATAAAACTTTTAATGCCTTTTGGCGCTTTGGGGTCGTTCTGATGTGGGCGGTGTCTGACAGTCTTACCTCCAAGCCAGGCACCCCTCGTGGCCCTGGTAAACCTCTGGCCCCTGGCTTTCCCTAGATGGGTAAAAAGCAGTCAAATGAATGCTAATGTGTAAAGGTAAATGTAGTAATTACACGTAGGTTTTTAGCCACAAGTGCTGTGGCTCTAGAGAAGGCAATATTAGTCTATCGGTCAGTCCACCACTTTGGTCCAGAATGAAATATCTCAACAGGATGGATTACCATAACATTTTGTGCAGACATGAAACATACCCCAGCTGATATACTACTCAGCCAAGATTATGGTTTTACTCACCTTTGGTCCTTCAAGGCCATTCTCTCCCGGTGGTCCCATGTCACCAGGGAAACCCTGCCATGATCAATTAAAAAAAATAAGTTTTCTATTGTCTGTCTGAAATACAAACTCACACATTCAATGCAACAATGTAAATACAAACCTCAGGGCCTGGTGGTCCAGGTGCACCATTAGGGCCTCTCTCTCCTAGCTTGCCCTGTGACAAAGACAAATGAGAACATGAGAAATGTCTTAAAGGAATTGTTGGATATTATGGGAAACACACTTCGCTTTCTTGCAGAGAGTTAGATGAGAAGATCATTACCCTTGCCTTTCTGTCCATTAAATATAAGGCTACAGCTTATAGAGCTTTAGAGGTGCTGGTAGGTGGATTGTGTTACCTTTGAACAGAGCCAGGCTAACTTTTTCCCCTTGTTTCCAGTCTTTATGCTAAGCTAAGCTAATCGGCTGCTGGCTGTAGCCTTATGCTGAACAGACAGATATGCAAGTGTTGTCGATCTTCTGATCTGATTCTCGACAAGAAAGAAAAAACAACAACTAATCCTTCACATGAAAAGTATTACGTTAACTTTTTAGCATTTTAATGTATTGTTATGTCATTAAAGCCAGAGCTAACCTGTGGTCCTGGTTTCCCACGGATGCCTGGTAACCCTGGAGCCCCCTGGATGCCCTGTCCAATACAAACACAACACATAAAAACCAAGACAGACAGTCGGACAGTATTCAGAAGCAAAAAAATAGAACCCTGATTTCTTTTTTAGGGAAGCAGACATTAGACATGCACAACTCTGCTTAGTATTTCTGTTATCTCTTGGGATCACTCTGTTCTATGATGCTAAAAGGGTTAGATTTTGCTTACACACACAGACAAATGAGGAGGGTTTACATAAGAATTTCCACAAGCCGAACAGCACACATCTGGCTAAGTCATTTTGCAAAGGCACAGTCCTGTAACAAGGCTGTGTAACTCTGGATGTGTGTGTTGGAGGCAGCATGCAGGGCAGGGGCTGATGAAGAGGGAAAGAATGGGGGGTTATAGGATGTGTGAACATTTATAACGTGTACATTTGTGTTGTAATGGTGATCTACCTTGTCTCCTTTGTACCCAATCTCCCCTTGCTCTCCAGGAATCCCAATTTCACCCTGATGCAGGAAGGTCGGGGGTATGGACAGAAAGACAGAGAAATGAAGAACATTAGGGGGAATGGTAACTTTCTACTTTGTCAGTCACATTCAGCTTTTTCAACAGACAATCCTAATTACAGGTCTGTACATTATGAACATTCACACACAATGAATCTAGTTCATCGCATTAGCCAAGTTCTTCATGTGGTGTCAATCTGTCTTATGAAATGCATTGATAGAAATTACACCATTCTGTGCACCCACATGGCTTAGAGAATAAGCCAGTGCTCTACAGATTAGTAATCACAGACAATTAATAATTCTCACTCTGGTCTCCTTACAAATAAAAATGTTTTATTCAACTATGGTTCATCGCTAAGATCTTTTCTGTCATTTGCAAATGTGCATTTCTGCTTTGATGTCCTCCAGGCTCGGTTATTGTAATGGACCTTTTTTTAGGAGGAGTAACATCAACTGACTACAGCTAATGCAGAATGATTTTAAGATTTTACTTCTGGTCTTAGCTTAAATCTGTGATTATATCTATGAGTCTGATAATTTCTTGAGATTTTGTTTCAGAGCCTTTCAAGCAGTTCCCAATATTCGACTCGTCAAGGTAGAACAGGCTTTTGCTGTACAGACCTCTAAGTTGTGAATCCTCCTGCCAGAGGAACTCAGACAAGAAAAATCAGTGTTCCTATTTCAAATCTTATGTTCCTATCTTCTGGCATTGTCCTAATTCATTATCTTGACTTAGCTTAAACACTGGAAACAGCTAGCCTGGCGCTGTGTAAAGGTTTTAAAAAATCTGCCTACCAAAACTTCTAAAGCTACACACTTTATATCTTGTTTGTTTAATTTGCACATAAACCTGGAAATAGTCCAAGTGCAGTGACTTGCTAGAGTTTTGTCGTCACTGTGAGGTTGCCAGGCAACCAGTAGAAGTCACTAAGCCAAGAAATAGTCCCACACATACACATAACATCACAATTTTTTTTTACAGATTAAACAAACAAGGTATAATGTGTTAATAAGTGAGCTTTAGAGGTGCAAGTAGGCAGATTTTGTTAGCTTTGGACAGGGCCAAGCTAGCTGTTTCCCCCTGTTTTATGATATTTATGCTAAGCTAACGGTCTCCTGGCTCCAGCTTCATACTGATAGACAGATATGAAAGTGGTATTGGCAAGAAATCAAATAAACGTATTCCCCAAAATGTCCAACTTTAAGTTGATTCAACAGACTGCCTAAAATGAAAGTGGGGTGGGTGTAGGTTCCTTTCACACATATCACACAATGGATTTCATTGAAATGACATAGGACGGACTAATATTAGTGGAAATTAGAGAAACCTGTCAAATTTATGCTTTATATGAGTAAAAAAAATCATCAGAAGTTTGTATCGTGCAGTTGAAGTTAATGAAATCATGCTCTATGTCTAAAGGTTGGACAGAGATGGCTACAGTAGGATGCAAAGGATTACATATCCATCACATGCTGCTCAAACACAGGCCAATAACAGGAATATTCAGATCACCTTATCACCTTTCAGTCCTGGTTCTCCTGGATTTCCGGGCACCCCCTAGAACAAGCACCAACAGATGGGTTAGAAAGGGACCCACAAAACCAAACCTCAATTCATGCTCATAAGAACATACTAAACAGAACTGTGCAGAACTGAGGAGGTTACTCACTAGCAAATTTGTCTCTCAAACTTTTTCAGACATCGCCAAATACTGCTTATTGGCCACACTTGTATCATATAACACATAATAAAACTAAAAGCCAGTCCAAACAAGACAATACAAGATAAGACAGTGAAGGTAACAGTTTCTATGTGTGTGTGTGAGAGAGATTACCTTCAGTCCATTAGGTCCTGGAAGGCCCATCTCTCCCAAAGGTCCCATATCACCCTGATGCCAGAAGAGGGGACAAATAAGAAACATATTCATATTCAGTGATATCCTATGCATAAAGTACAGAAAAAACACATGGCTCAGACTTTCATTCAACAAATACACACACACACACAATGAGTGCACTTCACTTTGGCATTCATTAAACATAAGAATAAGCCTCATTGTCTAGCTTCCAGACTATCCACGCAGCCATCTCACTGCACACAACACAAAACAGTGGAGGATAATATACAACGAGATAAGGAATAGATCTTGCAGTCTGACGCCAAGATTGTGCAGCCTGAATCAAATGATGTGAATGTAACGAATAAATGCTTGAGGTAACATCTGTTCCATCACTGGAAAAGGAACCAGTACTGGGATTCACGCTCGAGAGCAGAAGAAAGACTGCAGACAAGATTGCAGTCGTAATGGCAAGTGAGAACTGGATTTCATTTTATTCAGTAAGGACCAATTATGCAGAGCGATTAAAGACTTGATTGGATTTTCTGCTTTCTTGTCGGCGTGTGAAAGGAAGAGAGACTATATTGTGGCCATGTTCATGAAATTGCTTGAGAAACATGTCCTCTCCACAGAGAAGCATCACAGGCTGCTAATAGTTATCTCATTTTCATTCTCTGCTGCTCTGCATTTTCTACTTGCAAAGCCCTACAGGGTGATCTTGGCATAGTGTGCTAGATATTTGTCTCTCTGTGAATACTGTAGTATCTGCATGTGTGACAAAGGATGTTACTGAATTATGTACTGCAGAAATGTCCCTCACAACAAGTCACTTCATTTGGTGTTGAGAGTTGAAAGGTTAAAAAGTTTCTACTTCTTCAGATGGGGAAATCTAATGCATTCAAATAAGTGAGAATAAAAAGCTTTATTCAGGATTCAACTGGAGTGATTTGCCTCTAAAAACAACAATATCTGTTCTATGGCTCCAGAGCTGTAGGCCTCTAGAGGGCCCACGGACACTTAACTGTCCCTATAAACCACATATTTCCTGCTTACCTGCAGAAATGCATGAGGAAATACAATATATTATACTATATAATGTTTGTAATTGAATTTTGATTTCTAGGTTTATTATCAATGCATGCCACAGAGGGCGCTCAGGTTCAGTTCCTGGCCAGTACAACAACCTTTTCAACCTCCATTATATCAAAGCAGGATAAGAGGACAACGGTGTGTGTACATGGCCCATGAAAAATATTTTACACTTTACATTTAGAAAGATAGAGAGAAACAAATAAATAAACAAGGGATACTGCTATTCAGAAAGCCCCTCCACTTCTTCTTGATAAGTCGTCTACATGCTAACACTTTCCCTTCTTCAACAATGGCCTGCCTTCACCCTAAGCTGAGGCCTGCAGTCCTCAGAGAAGGGTGTTTGTATATTTATATATTTGAAGTGCAGCTCAGTAGCACTGCACAGTTGTGTACTGTAAAGTATACTGTTGGGTCAGATGGATGCAGAGGACACAGAGCTCAGAGCAGAGCTGTAATCAGAGAATCCTCCAATTACAGGCCTACTACCACCACCGGTGGCCTAGAATAGACCGGGAGCAGCGGTAGTGACGGGTGAAGACGGGACACGACAAGAGAAACTAGGGAGACATTATAATCAGACACAATTATGTGGCTGTCGGGCAGGGCAGGCATGGAGGGCAAGGTGATGGGTGGGCGGGGCGGGGGTCCTGTTCCAAAATAGTTAATAAGAGAGAGATTCAAGAGGAAAACAAAACACTTTGTTAAGGTCTGTTTGATTGATCAAACAGTGGATCACTGTCATGTTTGTCATGAGAGGAAGTGGGAGGGAAAAACTGTATAATTCAGGCTTTACAGTCATGGCGAAAAATAACTTCTGTCTACGATTCTAAAAAGCAGTCACTTCCACTATTTTAAATATGTTTACAGTGGTAAAGAAGCTATGCAGAGTAGTTAGTTTCCCACAAAAGCGGCTGGCAGTGTAAATGATGATGGGAGCTAATTGAGAGTGTTTTTTCAATTAAGCAGGCATATTCTGTTTCGTTTAAATACAGTCCTTTACAGCTATGTATTTATGGCATAAGTGTCTGGGAAACTAGGATGTTTAAATTGAGGACAGCACACAGACTACACACAGAAACACACACAAACTACTCACAATAAGTCCAAGAACTCCGTTTGGACCGGGGGCTCCCATCTCACCCTAGTCAGAGAGGAGGAGAGAGAGTAAGTGAGATGACGGGAGAGGGAGAAGGAGCAAGTTTGCAAGTATTGGCTCTTTTTTAAACAAACATGCTCCAGAAGAGTGGCTCAGTGTTCATGACAGCTTATGAGAGGGGGCTGTGTGCATGTAAGTGTGTATGTGTGCGTGTTTGAGGTGAAGATGGAGGGGGATGTGTGCCCATCGTCCCACTGTGGCTTTTTCAAATCTGCAGGTTCCTTTTCCCTCCAAAAATGAAAGAGATGGATGGATAGAATTTGTGGTCCTCAGATGATGAATCCTAATGACTTTTCCTCTAGCGTCCCCAGCAGGTCAAAGTTTTCACTTGTCCTGTGAAATATCTCAACATCTATACCAGATGAATTGGTACAAACATTCATGGTTTCAAGATGATGTATTCTAGAGACTACTGACTTTTCCTCTAACGCCACTAGGAGGTTGACATATTTGGTTTTTAGTGACATGTCTCGACTATTGGACAGTTTGTCATAAAATTTTGTACAGACATTCATGTTCCTCACATGATGAATTGTTTGGTGAGCCTCTGACTTTTCAACCAGCTCCATATTCATTGGTTTACGACCAAATACCTGCAAAACTAATGACTTTCCCATGAGCCTCAGCTGTGCTTTGTGTTTAGTGCTATTTACCAAATGTTAGTCGCTAATCTATGAAAGTGAACACAATAAATATTATACCTGCTAAACATCCATATGTTAGCATTGTCATTGTGAGTCACTGTCATTTAGCTCACAGCACTGCTGTGCCTAAGTACAGCATCATAGAGCTGCCAGCATAGCTGTAGAGATAATGCTGAAGATAAAAAATGGGATTTTCTGCTTTTTCCTACTTTTTAATTTCCTAAAAAAATTAAGAGACATAAGACAGTAGAGCCTCCTCCCTCTCAGACACGTTCCCCTAGAGTTACCCTGGATGTCTTGCAGGAGAAGTAAAAAGCACAAAGCTTTCTTTTCTCAAATGTAGAGACAACAAATAGTGGCTCATGTGGGGCGGAAATATGTAAAGTATGTCACCTCAGATTTCATAAACCCATTGTATAGATTATTCAAAATATACGCAAACATCTGATGCGTCTGATGCATAATTCATACTCTGGAAGATGAGGCCTTACTCTCAGGAAAAAGAAAAGCAGCAGGACTAAAAAGGATTTATTAGGAGTTTAGTTGCCTGAGCTACAAGACTGAACCACTGGAAAAGTCAGGGATGTGTGAGCACAGTCTTTCCTCAAACATGAATACGCTTCATGTTTATTATGTATTTTAAGAGTTTGTTAAAGAGCAACCCGCTGATGTGTTTATGTTTTTATTTTAGAGCTTTCCACTCTGACTGATGAAGTGCTACATTTGTCAGAACGACAGTGAATATCCAGAAATAGAGAAAATGCCAAGATCAAATAATGTGATGCCTTCCATATGGACACAGACATGCGACAGCCTGTCAAAGAGTCTTTGCTGACCCATCGTTACTTAATTGGGAACAATTACTCAAAACGACATTGTATTACATCATTTACTATTCTTGGATATCACCTCCTAAAAATACTGTATGTGTGTGTTGGTGGCCAGTTTACATTGGTGAATGGAAAAGGTTGCATTTGAAAGCCAGGCCAGCTAACCGGTCCCCCCTTAATACTGTAGGTTTTTGAAAACGAGTGCCAAGCAAAATTATCTACAACAGAGGAAGGCATGGGTTGAAATTAAATACAGCAGTAAAGCTTGTCCGGAGCAAAAAACTAACTTCAAATAAAACTGCTGGACTGCCAGATGATTTACTCACCAGTGCTGCCAAAATGTCAGTACTAGAACACCAGGGTGTGGGTGTGTGAGTGAAACCACTGCTCTCAGTTTGTGTGTGTGTATGTGGGAGGGCTGTGTGTTTGTGCGTGTGAGCATGTGGATTGGTTATGTATTTAGGTATGTGGTTTGTTTGTGAGTAACTGTGAGTGTGAGTGTGTGACATACTGGCTCTCCATCTGGTCCAGGTGGTCCTCTCTCCCCAAAGTCCCCTGGAAACCCCTGAGGAGAGAGAGAGTAGCTTTTATGTTCCGCAGCACACAAACAGTGACAAACAAACTTTTAAAGTGTCCCATTGCTTTATTAAAGCACTGTCTGCTTTATTAAACCTGTAATTACTCCTTTTTTGGACACTTTGGGACAGCGGAAACAAGTTGTGAACACAACAGTCATCACCTTCTAAGTTGATATAGCAAACCTGTTTGCAAACAGTTGCTTATTTACACATCCAGCAGATACGGAGCAACATTAGCTTTCATTTTGAGTCAACTGTTGAATGTAAGTTCAATGTAAGCTCCTTTTCAGCTCTGTTTGGTCCAGCTAGTTGCTAAATTTGTCTGCCTGCTGTTTGGTGCTAGGCAGCTAGTGAACAGTTGGTTTTTTAAGAGCTTTTTTGATGAAAACAGCTGCCTGCTGTGTCTGAAAACAAAACTCTGAGAGCACTGAGAGTGAAACAAAACAGTAAAGTTACGGACCAGAAAACCAAAACAATGAGCTGAAAGATGCTATAAAGCTCCAGAGCTGAGACGAACTGCAGAGCTGGGGGATAATTCTTAGTGGGTTCATCACCACGAGCAATTCCAATAACATAAAAGAAGTAATTTGATATATAATAATATTTTATTTTGGTTGCTGTAATGTACAGTAAGCATAGTTAAAGGCAATGCTAATTGCATTGATTGTGTAAAAACTGCTGCAATAATAAAATCCCATTCCTCAATTACAGAACTAAAGAAACTCATTGTAAAATATGAGAAAAAATGCTTTGAGGAGGGTGCGTAAATCATTATGTCTTTAACTGAGTCAAATTTCCAGAGCATGTTTTCACAAATACCAATGACTGTTCTGCTACTGTAATTGCACAGCAATTATAACAATTTTACAAACATAACATTAGACATAAAGTAATCTGAAATATGTACAAAATAAGAGCATAATGGCCCTATTATACGCATTAAATCTATCAGCTGTTGGGTGTGGGCAGCCAACTGTTCTACTTAGGCTGAGTACACCTTTGAAATGCAACGAGAGAGACCAGCAGCAAAGTAATTACTCTGTCCATTTAGCAGTAAATGGGATGCTAATCTGAGCTATGCTAACAGTTGGTGGTGCTGCAAAAAGAAACATCTGCAGAAAGCACGAGCGCCAATGTATCTTAAACCCAGATCATTCAGAAACACTCGTAATGGCTAGGTTCTGCTATTGTGGCCTCCACACATTGTTTCAAAATGCTAATAACTGTAGATACCTTAAGAAAATGGCAGTTATTTTTGTAATAGAGATGTTTTAGATTTTATCTCTGACTTGCCTTAGAAATAGAATCTGCCGACTAAATGTAACTCTTTGTATTTGAGTTTGCTGTTTTTTGGTTTTTTTTGAAGAAAACCAGTCTGGGATAATTTGGACATTTAGACTTAATATTCAAACAATAATAAATCCTTGTGACTGATGGTATGCAAATGTTCATCTACCGACACATCCCATCAGTACATTTGGGATCCCCCCAAAAGACTGCATGGGACTGCTTTATGGTACTAAGAAATTGCGCGCACAGGGGGAAGCAGAAGTGCAACAGAAATCTATGAAGCATGACAGTGACCCAAAGGATGAATCATACAGCTGTCCCCACTGCCATACAAACTAAGGACAAATGTGGGAAATGTAGCTTTGCCAAGAACAGCACTTTAAAAAGCCTTTGAGGAGAGTCATATGAGCCTTTGGTGTATCTCTGCTTTTACATGATGTCAGAGAAACCTGTTCTTCAACGTCAAGATTAAATAGTAACACACAGTAGCAGCACTCACTGTCAGATACTGGGTTGATGCGAAAAAACGGCAACTGATGACCCTGATAAAGACAACCTCAAAAAGCCAAACAAAGCCAAACCCTAAACTAAATATGCAAAAAAAAAGTTACGTTGAAATGCAGAACTGTTGCCAATGCACTTCGGAAACTTTTTATGCTCGTCACTGTTTTAAATATATCTGTTCCCTCATCACTATTTGGTAGATGGCGGACTGTGTGTGTTTGTGTGTTTCCTCGACAGAGTACAAGCTCTGTGATTAAGGCCAATAAAATGTCTGGCTCCAGTTCAGGGGATTCTTCTGTTCTTTCTTCTCCGTCAGGGAGGAGAGGGATGATCTCTCAGGGATCATCTTATAAGTGTCCTAGCTTTCCATTTTCCATGCAGGAGCACTGAAATCAGATGACGATGACGATATGTGTGTTTTCCAGTTTCATTTAAAGGTCAGTTATCAGGGACTGTAGCAGTTAAAATGACCTTTTACAGAATTTAAAATGTTCAAAAATACAAGACTCCTCTGCTACTCTCTTCTCAGGACAATGCTGTTTAGTATGATTATGCATAAACAATGTTATGGATTATGATACATTGTCATTTTTTTCTTTTCGGTCTTGAATAGCAGTGCTGCTGCTGTCATAAAATCATCCAGGATGTGCTTGGAGCAGAAAAAGACCAAGCTCTGATGACAGCACTTCCATATGAATACTTAGCCTGCATGGCCTGTGCCAAAAACTGTGAAATGGCCTTAACAAGGCTTTTGCTGCAGAAAAGTGTCTTAAAAAGTGAATCCGCTCATGACTCTTATAATGCAGTGAAGAGAACTCACACACTACACAAAAATCAAATGCAAACATGTGTCACACATGGTGAATTTGCATCTACAGCTACTTCTTAATCATTTGTCTAATTACAGAATAAGCTGCAGTTCTCAAAACCTCACACTAAGCGGACACTGGCTTGCATGTGTTCAGACGTTTTGGTCTATAAATGCCTTATTTACTGAAAAGCCAATAAGCAACAGCTGCAGAATGATCTCAGCAGTGAGTTTCAGGGTTATACACTCTGAAACACTGTCAAACTGACTTTGAACACTATCTGACACACACAACAGAACCTTCCTCCAAATGGCTTGGCTCCATGCTGGGGGGGGCATAAGCCCTTTATTGCAACAAAAGCCTTTTTCTTGTTGCATCCAAGACCCCGACATGCGGCTGGTGGGACTACACAGTACTCAGGCTGCAGTTAACCCTTCCAACAGCCATGGAAATACTGAGCTGACTCAAAGAATGACGTAAATGCAAACCTTGTAAATTTTCACATGTAGGTGTTGGAGTCTTTGCACCAAAAGCCCTCAATATCACCCAAATAGAAGAAGAATTATAAAACTTAATTGTAACGCTAATTTATATGTTGTTTAATATCTGTTACAGTCTCCCAAACAGTCTTATCATTCAAAAGTCATTAATAACAGATGATACATTCACAGCCAACCGATAACACTCCCAGCACAATTCATCACACTTTGGAAAGATTATCTGTAAAGTATGTTGAGACAAAACTTTACCGGCCTACCCATCTTGCCCCTCTTCCCTGGTTCGCCAGGAATGCCCTGAAAATCAAAATAAGAGAGAGCAGAGACAGAAAGACAAAGAAGAAAGAGAAAGACAGACATTATGTAAAACACATATCAAAACCAAAGCATAACACTCTTGGGCATAACTGACTGAAGTTGAAAACACACAATTGAAAAACCATAACTGTGAGTTTCTCTCAACTTCTTCTTCAATAGATGTGAGGAACAGCTGACTGCAGCCTATCCAACATTTTCCCAGCCTATTATGAGGGATTTAGGCCTCCATCTCATACATATATATGTTAAATAAACACAAGTTTATCCTGGGAGAAGACAGGCAGACACCGACTCTTGTGTGCAGCTAAGGTGTGAGTCATCTTGCCTGGCCTGCACTGACGTAACCCCCCGGAGCATGTCATAAGTAGGCTAATCGCTTCATGTTTTAGAGGCTTTACAGAAGGAGGAGGCCTTGGTGAGTTCAGGCAGTTCAAAGGCTCTAAGAGGGGGCTTTTATCATATGAGTCATCAACACTCCCACACAGCCTTATACAGCAGCATCTCAGACAGCTGGGGACTGTTTCCCGCATTATAACAACAACAAGACAGCTGAATGAAATGGCAGGAGATGCACTCTTGTCATCTCATAGGGCCATTAGCTGGGTTCAGTTAGTCACTGTACATTTTTGCAATTATTGACTGTGCATGAGAGAAAATACACATTTGACAAGAACTCACTCTTTCGCCATCAGGCCCAGGAAGGCCAAAAAGCCCCGGGATTCCAATGAAACCCTGCAGGAGAGGAGAGGAGAGGAGAGGAGAGGAGAGGAGAGGAGAGGAGAGGAGAGGAGAGGAGAGGAGAGGAGAGAGGACAACAGGAAGAAGAGGAGAGAGGAGGAATATGGGATGTGAGTATTTGGACGCCGTAAAAGCAGCAGGAAGAACAGCAACTCCCATTGACTCTAGGACTGGGTTTCAGGGGCTGAAGGTCCAGCATGGATAGGGTGGGATTCCATGAAGAACCAAGCCATGAGGCAAGTGTATATGCCCATGGACTGCATGGTGCTGGCTTCCACGATGTAGTCCAAGGGCACATACCCTCACGCCAGGGATCTCTGTAGATAGCCAGGACATCAGACTGAGCTGTCGGTACAGGGGAAGACACACACAGAGGAAAACAAGCACAAACACCACAACAGTTGAACACTGGAGGAACAGTTACATGCTAGTTTTAAGGCAAGCACGAGCTGAGTGTGCACAATATGAAGTATGCTGCAAAAGAGAGTGCAGAATATTTGGAAAGGTGGCTCAGTGAGAGAGAGAGAGGACTAGAATGCCTCCTTAAGATAGCAGGGCCTCATACGGAGCTTAAACAGGAAATTCCAGCCAGTGGGGGCAGGGGAGGCTTAGGAGCAGCCAAGGGGAGCTGATAAAGAACCTTTATTGGAACGCAACATAAAAATCACAGTTTGTGTCCATGAGTGTGTGTTTTTTTGTTTGTGTACCTAAAGGGTGTGTGTTTGTACACAGAGGCTTATCAACAGCCAGTCTTTCAGTAAGTGTCTGTATACAGTAATACAATGTTTACATTACAAGTAAAGGCCCCTAAGTTTAGCATACTATTAATAGTGACACACAGTGATTGAGTGAGTGCGTATGAATGTGTTTATGTGTGCAGAGGTGGACGCTGGTGCACCTAAATGCATGCATGCTTTCATACATGCATGCACTTGGATGTTGTTGCATCCAGGTGCACACACATGTTCTCATGCAACAACAGGCTTACAGCACAACATACCACTAGTTTGCAACCTTTAATTGAACAACTTTCTGCATGATTTAACTGCTTCTATAAATATTGCGTAATAAAAAGTGTTAGAAAACTAGCAGGCTGATCGCCTTGCCTATAAATATACTCACCGGTCCTGAAGTACCAATGTTAGTAATTTAGACTGATAAAATTAAGAATTAACTTACCCGAACGCCTTTAGGCCCCACTGGTCCTATGGGCCCTGGTAAACCCTGAAAAACAAAGAGAGGAACTTTATTTCAGCGGTTTATACCTGAAATAACGTGTTTGTGAATGTGTTTGTCATTGTGCATCATGATGGCATTAAGAAGTATCAGGCCAAAGGCTGCAACTTACATTAAAATAAGGTGATACAATACTGTACATCCACATGACTTGCAAACACATGTAAAATGCCACCAGATTGTTTAAATTGTATTCAATTAATTTAGTTAATAAATTATTAGTCCACATACTGTAGAGGGGATGGACACAATAACAGGTAGTCCTGTACAATATAATACATTCCAATACAGTAGCTGTGCAATAAATACCCATTCAGCTTTATGGTCATTTATTAGGCTGTAGCTTGTGATGTTGTTCTCTTGGACCACTTTTTTTTTATATTCCTACACCTCTATACAGTATTTACCCAAATATTTTCCTCCAAGTCAGCTGTTCAACGTAACATAATTCCACTTGGCCCTCTGCCCTTACTATGGGCCTGACTACAACTGTACCAGTCACAGCAGAGGATTTACTGCACCTGCCTGCCAGGATAACCTTTGGCACCTGGGCTTCCGACTGGACCTTGCTCTCCCTGCAGGGAAGAGAGAGAGAGAGAGAGAGGGAGAGAGAGAGAGAGGGAGAGAGAGAGAGAGTAAGAGAGGGGAGAGAGATGGAGAGGTAGAGAGGTTGGGTGGGTGATCAAAATTACAGAAACACAAACACACAGGCAGGGCATTCTGCACAGAGCAGAGGGGACGGACTACAGTTAAAAGAGCCACACTACTGTATAATGAGGAGATGAATATGTTTGCTTTACATAAAAGTGGAGTTTTGTGTTGAGAGTACAAGTACAGTTAGCTGGTGCACTACTGCTGTCATATGAGTGTGTACATAATTTATTGGAATGGAATCTTCTTTGCTTTGATAGCTTAATATTAGGGATGAGCGATATGGAGAAATACTGTATACTGTGGGACAATATAAATGTATTAACCACTCATGTTTACAGGTAATTATCCCTTTATTATCTCTAGTTGTATTAGATGAGTAAGGAAATTATCCCATTGGTTTACTGTTCATTCTGTACATTAATTTATACTTACTGTGTACACTGACAATAAATTTGCATGTAATCTAATCTAAAATTGAATGAAGTGAAGTCATATAAAATTGCATATAGTAAAAGTAGCAATATCACACTAAAAATACTCTAATACAAGTAAAAGTTGTGCATTGGAAACTCTACTTTAGTAAAAATATGTAAGTATTATCAGCAAAATTAACTCAAAGGCATCAAAAGTAAAGCACTCAAGGCCCCTGTGAATGTTATTACTGATACATTGTAAACTGCATTCTTCTTCTGTAGTTAGGAAAGGTGGAGTTAGTTTTAAGTATTTTATATACTGCCAGGTACTTTAATTTATAACAATGCATGACCATAACTGTTAAATAAATGTAGTGGAGAAAAAAGTACAAGATTTGCTTCTGAATTGTAGTGGTGTAGAAGTATAAAGCAGTATGAAATGAAAATACTTAAGTCAAGTACATGTATCTCAAATTGGTACTCAAGTATGGTACTTGATAACATTCCACCACTGCATATCGCCCATTCCTACCAAGTATATCTGTTGGATACCAGGACTCATAGTTACTGCTTTTAGCTAAGTTTAGTTTATACATGTATGTGTGTGTGTGTGTGTGTGTGTGTGTGTGTGTGAGTGTTCATGTATAACTTCCTTTGACACACTCCGGACGTGCGGCCATGTGCACTGCTTGCTATTCCCACTCTTGGATAAATATAGTGCATAATGAAGCCAGTTAAAACCAGACAAGAATTTGGCTGAGTGAGGTTTGGATGTTTAACTGGCCCCGCACTGAGGAGGGGCGCAGAGCACGGCCCATAGTGTATTACAGTAACAAAGAGTCATCGACACTTCATGCACACCAGCTGGCCTTTGCTCTCAATAGCTGGAGAGTCCACACTGCCAAACACTTGTGCTTATTACTCTGTCAGTGGTGCTGCGGTGATTCAGAATCATAGCTAGAGCCGTGATCATCAGCAGCAACAGCTCTGTGGGAAAGAAGGGGGCGTTCGAGGATGGACAGAGTGGAAGGACATGACAGTGAGAGAGAAAAAGTACTCCTTCTCCATGATGAGTAGTGTGGGAACTCCCTGCACTGGTGACGTCACCCCGAGAACGGGGACTTACTTAAAACTGTGTGACAATGAGGAGAATGTTCCACTCTGCTATCCATGACTAAGGCCTTTCCTTAATACCAACAGTAGTAAGACCCAGCCCAACTGAAAATAGCTCTGGACACGAGGCTGGTTGCTCCTTACTTAAAATAGTCCTTTTGGGCTGGACTAAACAGCCAAAGTCATGTCTCCTCCCACTTGTGGCAACGAATAAAAGAGTTCATTGAACTGATTTCTTCAGTTTAAAGAAAGAGGGACATATAGAGGTGGAAGAGAATATAAGAGAAATTAAGTGCACGCTTGAGATTATGAGAGCATCAAGGTAAAATGCCATACGAGAGAGACCGAACATTGAATGACAAATGGCAGGGAACGGTCCAGAGAAAGAAAGTCAGACAAAGGAGAACTTTCTCCAAAGCTGCAGTGTAATAGCCGTGAGTGTATCACTGTTGGCCTAGTTGGCTTATTCCTGTTTCTCTTCTCTCTATTTTCTCTCTCTTTGGCACTGCTTTCTGATATCCTGGAGAGCATCGCTGCAGCACAGCACTTTGGCCAGATGTCTGTCCTCATCAGTGCTTCATAACAGGCTAATCTAATCTGGCTACCCTGCAGGCATGCTTGGTGCACGCATACATACACACACACACACACACACACACACACACACACACACGGACCTAGTGGATGACAACTGGGCTTTTAAAGAATCAGGTGAGATGTGAGAATATGAGAGAGATTCATAGATAAGGGCCTTGATGGTGGACACCATAAGAGCAAAACATTACTAAGACATTCATGAAGGCAAATGCATGAAGTGCACGTAATGGGGTGTGTATCAGGTAGAGGGATGATAGCTACAATATAAACAAGAAACAATGAATGTTAAGCACACTGTAAAATATTATAGAATAACCATCATTTTGGCATGAGTTGCAAGATTTTTCAAGTGTGGGATAAATGGAAAATGATTTGAAGAAAAGCAGTAGCATGGTAGGACAACATTTACAGAGTATCAAAGCCATGGAAAAAGGTATCTGTGAAATGGACAAAGATACTTACAGGCTCTCCAGGGAGTCCAGGTGGACCAGGGTAACCTTTCTGTCCCTAAAGAGACAAACATGAAACATGGGAGATGAGTTGAAGCATGAAATAATGAAGAGGTGAAAGAAAACACACAAATTCTGAACCAGTTCATAGACGAGGAAAAACCTGACAAGCATTGTTGCGGGAATGACAAGTGGAGTTTTGTGCAAAGTGAAATATGCATGTTAACAATAATAGCACCAACAGACAAGTTCAGTGCCATATGCAAGAAATCAATCTGCCCTTCTGTCAAGGGATCAGACTTTCCACTGGCTGTGTTCACTGAGAAACGGTGCTTGGGGAGGCCGCACTAGGATCATGGCATGCTGAGGATATAAATGCCTTCCTGTTTGAGTCAGATACTGTAGTAGGCCCTTCCCTCTGCCTGCAGAGCAGACTACAACACTGAAGACAGCCTGACATAGTGCTTTTCTACAGTTCTGCTGACTCCAGCAACACGGACCCCCAACAAAGAGCGGAGAAAAACTAAATCAAAGGTGGGAAGACATGCCTTTCCAGACCACAGTTTGATAGAGTGAGAGAGTAAGAGAGAAAGGAAAGGAAAGAGGGAGAAAACAAAATAAAAACAGAAGGGCAAAGAAAGGAAATACTCCTGTTGTCCCGTTTTCCTAAACCACAACTCCAGATTACCAAGCCAAGACTCCCTGAGTTCCTGTAAACCATCCTTTAGCCCTGTCATCTGACTGCAGCAGGGGAAGAGGACACAGCATCCCTCTTCTCATTATGTTACATGATCACTCTCACTGGCTTACACCTTCATACCAGCACTTTAAACTGCCACTGTCAGCATTATACTCCACTTTCAGTACTTAAATAGGTACAGCAACTGTGTCAACAATACCTTTGTTTTGCAATATATATACTTATCTATTTTAGTTAAGTTTTCCATCACAGATCTAATCCTTAAACATTACACAATTAGCTCTGTATCTAAGCCAAATCCAAGCTTTCTCTTGGAGAACTTCTATGTCTCACTATCACTTTCCATCATCTGTTGCACATCATCAAAAGACCACTAGGAGGAGACGCTTGGAGCTGGGATCAAAATACATGAGTAATACACATTAAACAAACAGAGATGTCACCAGGTGCTGACAGACCACTGCCATAAGACAGCAACACAAGCAGAAATGTGTGTGTGTTTTCTCCATATTTTTGTAAAAGCCCTATTGGTAAGCAGTGTTGTGGAGAGAACAGGGATGGATGCACTTGGAGACACATGGCGCCTGTGTGTGACCTTTTGAAAATTTCCACTTGTATATTGAACTATTATGAGTTGGGCCTGTTGGTCAGTTATAATATGTTGCTGAACTTGTGTTTGTCTGACTCTGAATGTACATCTGTTGCCATTGGCCTGATTTTCTCCTTTAGGTTGATTTCTGTTTTCCATCCACTTCTCCACTTTTCAGGAGATGTAGTGACCCAATGCCATTGTCAAGGCATGCAAACACATATGCACGTGTGGGCACACAAAGATACATGTACACCATCATCTTATTACATGGCTTATAGTACAAACATGTGTAGCGGCTTATGTTCCCAAGCTATGCTGTGAGGTCCATGAGCCACACACACACGCATGCTGTGGGCCCTGGGTATTAACCATTGCCTCCCAACCCCAGCAAGACCATCTCAGATCCTTATCTCACTCATTATGAGCTCGCTAATGAGAGCGGCCATTACCATTGGCCCGCCAGTGTTTACAATGCCACTTGCTTAACAAGCATGTGTGTTCCATCAGATAAACCCACCAGAATGCTTTTCATTTACAACAGCTCCCCGGTAGCACCCTGTAAGTACTCCCCCTCCCATCCTACCCCACTAAGCCAAAGAGTGCCCCAGATAACTTTAAGCGCATTTTGGCAGAAATAAAATAAAAGACACATTGTGTCTGCAGATGACATGTCATTCCTCTGACTTGTTACTAGCTACCCTGTACACACTTAACTTTGTGGGTGTTCAAATGAGCACAGGTCTGTTTACAACTATATACCACAAATGATGAATATGTGTCTTACACAGTCTGCCTCCATTGGACAGCGCCCTGGTAGCAGAAATATACCGCTCACCTCATTAATTTCCGCTTTCATCTTTCCACCTCTCTCTCTCTCCAAATTCCCTCTACAGCATGGAGCCAGATGATTGCTCAGAGCAATCGTCTGGCTCTATGCCTGTGCTGCATGTACAGCAGAACGTAAAGCCTCCACGTGGATGTCTGGCAGGAACAGACGTAACAAACAATATAACCAGACAATTTGGTTGAAATCGACCTGGCGGAAAAACATCCCTCATCTCATCCTTGAACCGCACTTCAGCAGCATGTTTGCTTGCATGCAGTGTCACTTTTAAACTACTAGCATGGTGGAAGACAGAGCAATGATTTGTTGTTCTTCTTGTGAAACATGCAAAGAAAATGATGGTTGATTTGAATTCTCCCATAATTACAATGATGATGAGCATGTGGATTTGTTAGTTTGAACAGTGGGCAGGAGCTAAATGGAGAGAGTTTGGTTTGGAACAGGTCTTGGGGAGCTTCAGACAGATTCATGTCGTACAATAAACTGTCTTGCATAAATGAATGAAATGAGTATGATTAATACACTGTCTAGCCCTAGGGGAATTTGGACTTAGTTTGAAAAGAAAATGATCTGTACAAAATCTAAACTAGGCAGCAATAGCATCTGGACTATCCACTATGAGGATTATTGTTGACCCTAAAATCGTCACACATAGACGTATGGCACATATGTGAAAAGCACATGTACGCACTTTTTATAAAAAAGGACTCAACATAATGTGTCTCAAGACAGTCATATTTACAGTCTATATGAGTGTTTATGGATTAGTTGACTGTTGTCTAGCTGCATACTGACGCTCTAACTGATCTTTTGGGACAACACTGTTAGTCTTTTCTTCTTCATAACTGCCTGCACCCCTGGCCCAATAACATTTTTTCAGATAGCTAGCTTTTAAAATGCACTGATGACTATGATGATATATGATATATGTTTAAGTTGATTGATTCATTAACTTTCACTTGATGCTGATGACATGGTAATGTTTCACCCACAGCACCTGCATCTGATAGGGAACTACAGCCAGGCTGGAAAAATACCAATGTTATCATAATTCAAAAGAAGAAAAAGACATCAGTTCAATGCCAGAAGCAAAACTATAGCATACAATACAGTATGGAAATATGGATGTTTGATTTCTTGCCAAGAGTTAGATGAGAGGATCTAACCACTCTCAGGTCCGTTTGTTAAGAATAGAGTTTGAGACAGGAGGCTTAGCTAAGCATAAAGACTGGTAGCAGGGGGAAACAGTTAGCCTGGCTCTTTCCAAAGTTAAGTGCCTACCACCACCCCTAAAGCTAACTAGCTAACATGTTGCATCTCATTTGTTTCATCCATACACAAACAGAAATGTAAAAATGGCAATTTTTGGTTTTACAGGGAGTTACATGCTGTTTCTTGGCAAACAACAGCCAGGTGCAAAGACTTCGTTGTGCTAAGCTATGCTATCTCCATCCTGACTCTAGCTCTTAGATGAGTGTCGTATTGATCTTCTAATCTAACTCTTGGCAAGAAAGCAAATAAGCGTGTTTTCAAAAATGTGCAGGAAAACATCTACCAAGGCCTACAGACATAATAAGATTAGATTAACTCCTGGGGTACTGAGCCATACAGTACATTAATATGTTAACAAACACAAACACAAACTGTTCTCAGACCAGCACTTCTTTTAAAGATGTGAAGAAGTTAACCAGATTATCGGAAATTGTAAAATTATGTACTCGAAACCCTGCAACTGAAAGCTAAGTTACGATGCTACTGTACAGTATGTCTTGGCTTTAAGAGAGAATAAGCAGTCGTAGTGTGAAAGACAGATGTAGAAAAGGCTGATAAAAAGAAGAGAAGAGACAGATCAACTAGCAGTGGGAATAGACATAGACGAAAGAAGGATGGAGGCAGTAAGGTGAGACATGTGGCTTGTAATGTGGCCTTGTAGTTGAGGTTTGGCCCTGTGTGTGTCCCCTCTCTCTGACCCTGGCTACCATACTGAAAAGCCATTCAACGTCTGCTTGGTAGAACAAATGTTGTACAGAGTGGAACATGCTTGGCTCGTCTCACGGTGTAAAATCACACTCCCATCGCACGTTCAAAGCACTACTGCTTTCTCCATTAAAGTTTTCCATGGAAAACCAGCAGCCAAATTCCAGAATTCCCGGTTGAAGTGTCAAGCTAAGGCTGATAAAGAGCCTCTATGCGTGTGTGTGTGTGCATCTGGGTGTGTGTGTGAGAGAGGCAGAGAAGGTGAAAGGGAAAAATACAGAGGAGAACAGAGAAAAAGCTGCTGTTGTCCAGTTTTCCTAAACCACAGCTTCAGAGTAACGAGCCAAGCAAGCAAGACAGAGCAAGTCAAACAGCAAGAGAGGTATGAAGAGGAAGAAACAGCACATGTGAGTTTCGGGGTGGCCCACTTCTGCGATGTAATTGTGATGAAAGTTATCATTGCTTTTCAATATTGTATTGACCATGCAGCAGGCCTTAGTGTCTCAGTGGAGAGACCTGCATCAGGACAGGACAAGCCTGGGACTTTCCACCTGAGCTGACTGAAAAAGGAGCGGAACAGAACAAAGCTTTTTTCTAGACAGTCTGCACTACCACAGCACAATTTGGACATTGACTCACATCTCTGTCATAGTAGGATCAAGATTCATTAAAACAAACGGAGTGAAGCACAGCTGAGACCTGAGAGAAGTTATTGTACATTGTTTTCAATGCAGGATGTAAATAGGATACTTAACAGCTCTGTGTTTGTGTATGGAAAGGAAGCTGACTCCTTGCGGTTAATTTAACAAGTTTCCTCTACAGTCATCATGTCTGTGGTTTGTTGACCAATACCTGCTGTAATGATGTCAGAGTTTGTGTTGATGAAGTTGCCATGGCAACAACTTCACAGTCATGAGGATGTGACTTCATTCTGATATACTCTTAAGGAGAAGCTATGATGTACCCTTGGGCCTCATGAGCATCTGCACTGCTCATCTCAGTGTAGACAGGTGGGGAGTGTTGGTATGTACCTTCAGTTTCTGTCCCTGCCAGGTGATTTTACCTTTATGCTAAACAATAATTTGTGGCTAATCTCAGAGTAGTACAAGAGGTCAATCAGCTGTCGGTCTTGGACCTGTACACTCTCACCTGCAGCTCTGATTCACATGTCACTGTCTAACTTGCTGTCAAATCACTGCCAAGACTCATTTAGCTTGAACGAAGTCTGTGAATGTTTTCCACCAGCTTTACATTTTCCATTATGACTGAGTGTGTGTGAAAGAGAGAGAGACAGAGACATACAAATGGACACAGAGACAAACACAGAGAAAAGCAGACTCCTAACAAAAGCCATATGTTAAGCTTGAAGCAGCCATCCAACTAGAGTCTGACACATTGTTACAGAGCACTGTGGCTCTGGGAAGACATGCAAAGGCCATTTACACCTCTGCTTAAATGCATACAATCAACCTGCTATATTCAATTACTTCTTCTACTTTGTTTAAAATGTGTGTTCAATTCTATTTGATACATAATGTGACTGCAAGCAGTTCATGAGGTCTTCTTCTGCCACCACGAGACGTCCTGGATGGGAATCACTGCTGTATTGTATCTAAATGTTTTATGTGCACACACACTGACAAGCACGCTGGAATGCATGCGCACAATCATGTACAAAGACACATACACAACTCAAACTTTCCTCTTGGACTTACTCTTGGTCTGAGCTTGTCCCACTACTGTCTACCAGAAGCTCTGTCCCACTTTTTCTTCCCTACACTCATGAATCACTCAAGTTTGCGACTTAAGTAACATCTAAGACGCTGGTAATTTTGTGTTTGAGCGCATGAGTGCATGCTCCCCATCCTCATTTCCCTGATGACAAAAACCTCCTGCTTCATCCCTCATGACATCCTTCCTGCCAACATTAAGACCCCTTTTTGCTGGATCCAGCAAACACAGATGGAAGAAATGGTAAACACAGCCCAAATGGAGAAAGAGAGATGGAGAGAATTAAGGAGGAGGAGACAAGGAGAGATCTTTACAAAGATGAGAGGGTTTACACACAGACACACACACACACACACACACACACACACACACACACACACACACACACGCATGAACGCATTACAACAGACATAATACAAAAACACAAGGGTTATGAAATGGTCACAGTGACTCATGCAAACCTTCTTTCCTGGGCTTTCCCAAACTTTTCAAGGGTCTCACTATTCAAAGTTTGTAGATGTAAGCACAATGCCCACTCAACATCAACTGGGAAATGGGAGCTCTTATGGTCAGCATTTTTAAGGACATTGAATTTCATTTCATTGGAAGGAATTTGGTGCAAGGATATTCAGAAGCTTTGGGGTGTGCCGGTCTTACCTTCCGACCTTCTTGGCCAGTCAGTCCAACCGGGCCAATAATCCCTGAGTCTCCCTGGAACACAAAGCGAGAATGTCAAAAGGCAGTAATGCAACAATGACTAGTTGTACAAATAGCAATCATAAATATGCTAGGAGCTTGCCAAACAGGACATTGTTACAAATGAATGTTTAATTTAAGAGGAAAAGGAGGGACACAGTACTTTCTCTCCTTTAGGTGCTGGCCCAGGTGAGATGCCAGGGTCTCCTTTTCTCCCCTGATGAAAAGAAAAACACAAAGGAGGACATTGTATAGGTGAAAATGACCCAACTGCACTTCAGTGATTTCAAACTCTGAAAGTATCTGACTAACAATCATATGAACAAAATAAGTTCACTGGCCAACACCTTTCATTTGGACTAAGGAAAAAGTTAAGGCTACAAAAGGTTGCCTCTATAAATACCATACTAGATAATAGGAAGCTACAATTAATGAAAAAGAATAGGACTGAGTTACCATGTGACTGATGAATTCACATAGAAAAATCTGTACAGATGCTTTTCTTAGCCACACAGCATTATGTGCCCCTCCAGTCACACACGCCAAGCTTCATTGTCAGCAGGTAACAATAATGGGGCTTCAGCACATCAAAGCTATGGATCGGAAATTACACTGAGTGCTGACTCCTTCTCTCCCCATGGACCCCTGCTATTTACAACTTTGTTTCATTTAATAACGATGAAAGACCAAAGATTGCAGTGAAAGCCCCAGACATCAAACACTTCAGAATCATTCTCTCAACACACCTGCCAGGTAGAAGAAGCCTACACTGCACCACTCTGCCTTGAATTTACTGAAGTGTTCATTCACTGAGGCAGGGTTTCAAATATTTGGCTTGCTGAATATGTCTACTCCACTTTTTTCCATTAGCACTCCATTAGTGTTCCGTGAGTACTCTTGGATCTGGCATGTTTGTTTGAGTGTAACTTATTATTATTATTATACATTTTTTATATAGTATATTACCATTATATTGTATTATTATGTATGATATGCGTCTTAAAGGAATAGTTCAACCTTTTGAGAAATACTAACACAATCTAATACAAAATCCACTTACTAGCGCCTATAAAGCTCACTAATTATTTTAGTGGCCGGGCATAATGACTTCCTAGAGACTCCAGGAGGTCACTGCTCCCAACCAAGAAATAGTCTGGCACATAACCCCACATAAAACCACAATTTGTCATTTTTACTCTTAGTTTTTTGTATGGATTTAACAAATGCAACCCAATGTGTTAATTAGTGAGCTTTAGAGGCGCTGGTAAGTGAATTTTATAACTTGGACAGAGCCAGGCTAGCTGTTTCCCCCTGTTTCCAGTCTTTATGCTAAGCTAAGCTAAGAAAGAGAAAATTATAAAAAGTGAAGAATGCAACTCAAAAGAAAAGCAAAAGAGAAGGAATAATATACAGTAAATTACAACAGGGAGACAAGGACAAACACGGCCCCTTTAGGATGGGTGAGCAGTGTGACCACATGCAGCTACACAGTTGTCATTTATGCAAAACATTTTTATAATGCACTTTAAATACAGGTGCTCCTCACTATGTACTCAGAGGTACACCCAGAGTTCAAGGGTGTTTGCTAAAGCATACATCAGTCCAGACATAAGATGAGGGATTCAGAGAATTTGTCTTGGGCAGGGTCATCTCCTGTTCACACGGTAAAATTAGACAGATTTATTTGTAGTTCTCATATTACCACTCGTAATGTCATTTCCTGGAGCTCTGATAAATCACTCCCCTGGTGTCGAACCACCCTTCTCTCCTCTCTCCGCTCGAGTTGAAGTGGTAGCACATAGACTCACAGAAACAGCATATAAATGCATAAACATACACACACATTAGAGCATATTTGGAGCTTAAATCGAGCAGATCTCCAAGAATCTGAAAAACCTTAATGAACTTTAAATATAAATGGGACTCCTGACATTCACCTCTGCAGCACACATGTTAAAGTGATACAGTGATACAGCTCTTCAGTATAAGTGCTGTGGTGTTCATAGTGTCTGAAACTGCCAGATGTGGCCGCGCTGCCGTGAACTTGGATGGCCCTGATTCTTCAGCCATAAAGCTCCATTACCCTTGTTGCACTTTATGGATTCCAGCTGATATAGAAAAACTGAAAATGTAACACATCCTCAAAGGATTGTCATTCACGTTAGAGGCAAGAGAAGATCATAAACGTCCTATTATTAAATTAGTAGTAGAGGCAGGTACATAATTGTGTAATGGTTTCATGTGGAAATATCACCATGGCTGCCAGGCTCTTGGCAAAAAAAAGAAAAAAGAAAGGCTCACTTGTGATCATGAGTTAGACTAAGAGTGTGTAAGATACCTTGAGCCCGGGTGGACCATGTCGGCCAGGGTTTCCATGGGGACCAGGGGCGCCCTGTGGAAAAGCCAGAGAGAGGAAAACATAATCAAACAGTGATCGAGCTCTCAATCAGTCTTCTTATTGGGATAGAGCTGATTCAGACTGTGGCTTTGCTACTGTGAATGGGACCAGAGAAGGCGGGGGGGCAAAGTCTGTCTGGAGAACCTCAGCCTTCATGCTACTTGCCTAATTTTCTATACATCAGCTATGTGTGTGTGTGTGTGTGTGTGTGTGTGTGTGTGAGTTGGGTGGTGAGGTATTTGCGGTTGGTGTTGGGGGTAGAAGTTTATGGAAAATGAGGCTCTGTGGAGCTGCTTCACCATATGGATGTGGTTTTCCTGCCCCCTGTTGCCCCCAAACACACACACACAAACAGACATTTGCCAAGAATCTTAATGAGTAATGCAGATCAACTAGTATCATAACATTTTGAATTCCTCCACTGGTGTGTGTTTCTGTCTGCATTGGCTGTTGCTGAGGAAATTAACACAACTGTGTCTAAAAGCAAACAAAGCGAGATCTACAGTAGCAGCATACTGGTAATGTGAACCATCTCTCCCTGTCCAGCATTCCCCATGGGAAGGTTTAGCAGAAAACCTTTGGAAGCCAGAGTATGAATCTACACCAATTTTTCTTTAGTTTAAACAGCAGTCGTCAGACAGAAGCACGGCGGTTGTTGCTATGTCTCCACCATACATTTATCTTTCTGTCTGTCTACTTTCTCATCCTCTGAGTGACTTTTTCCTGTGGATCTCTGACCTCACTCCTGCCCTCCACGTGGTACAGCACCCTTGGGCCCCTAACCTACTCCCGTAGTGGGTCAAGGGTTGAGCAAGTCGGAGAGGGTGGAAAAAGAGCCACGACTGCTTTAAGAGTCGGTCAGCAATTTTCACTGAGGTGTGTCAAAACAAATCAGGAAGCCATTATGTTAGTAATCTGGTCTGCAGCATCAAAAAACAACATCTAGTGACATCCAGACAGGCAGCTCTCTATATTATCCTACAGAGGAAAAAAAGGTAAGCTGGGGTTTGGACTGGGTTATACAGCTCAACAAAAAAGCCCTTTGAGCAAAGTTCAAAAACAGACATACTGGTCGGGTGCAGACATGACAACATAAATGCCTTCTGCTGTAACTGCTCTTCCTGTCAAAGGGTGCTTTGATGACATGTCATGTCTGAGTCACTTGAGACAGGGCTTCTCGTGAATTAAAGAGTTTCCCCTCGGGGATCAATAAAGTATTTTGGTTCTGAATGAACAAGACATTTCTAAGTGTCTGTAAAGGTGTCATCTCTCCATTGTGAATCACAGAACAATCAGGATTTCTACACTCCAAAACAATATTAAAAAAATAAGCCACAGGACTTAAAAATGCTGTTTTGATAAGATCTGAAATAATCGTAAAGCTTCTTGTGTTTTACAAACGACATACTTTCATTCCAAGGATTCTCAAGTTTTAAAGATCTTGCCTCTTTTCCTCTCGCATTCTCTTCCCTTTTCATTTTCAGTTTGTATTCAGCTCCCTCGACAGTTAGTGTGTCCAGATACTGTTGAGGGACGCTGTTGTGCCCTAAATAAACTTAAACAAACTAGACATGTTTGAATTACATGCTTCAAAATTAACCCTGTGGTTTACCGCAGTTTGGGCAGTACACTGGTAGGCACAGGCTGGCACCAACATTTGGCAATGTGCTCTTGCATCCATGTCGTGTGTCCCTTTCTCGCACAACAGGTGTCTAATTAGAGAAGACCAGGGTGGGGCACACACAAGCTGAGGGCTATCAAATGAAAAGCCACCAACCTCTGAACAGCGATTCAGGGCGTTACTGTGGTTCCTGTGGTAATATTGCTGCTTGCTCAATGCAACTCTTTCTAAATTGAGACAAAATGGTCAAAAACTAAACAAATGATAGCTCCTAATGTTTCATGTTATGGTAACATGCATGCTGCCTGCTCTGAGGTATATAAATATTTGTCCTTGAATCTACAAAATTCTATATCAACACCATATGTGTAACTTAAAGCCAAGACATTCTGTATATGTACTTATGGATCTTAAATCTGGATTCATGACATCACTCCCAAGGTTACATTCCCACACAGACAATTTTAGACGAGCCCTTTTAATGGGCTATGCTGTAAACATAGTTTGACTTGCAACACTAGCTTGTAAAAGACAGTTTAAATGTATATACAGTCACCATATTAAAGATAAAAGAGATTCTGTATGATACCATGCCAAATGAGAGCCGAAGGGGCAATGTCTGATAAACTAACATTAGATCAAGAGCATGTGAAACCACTGGACGACTGAAAATTTGCCTCTGAGGATTCAGTAGAATATTTCACTGTTTGTTAGTCGCAATAGCATGCCTTGCCATCACTAAGTGAAAATATCAGAATTTGCAGTCCATAAATTACAGTAAAACGTCATAATAATAATAAACAGAAGCAGACAGGGTGAATGAATTAAGCTGCACTGGTAAAAAGCTAATCATATAAATTTATTTGCATCAAAAGCCAAAAGTTTTTTAGAGCTGAATACATCATGCAGGGACCAGAGTATATGAAAAAGGAAATAGTAAGCAATCCAAAGTATTATTTAGGCATTTACAACAATAACAGTAATAACTCATAATGGCCATGACAAGTTTGAAAATTATGATGGAAACCTAGAGCTAACTTTATGCCAAACTTCTAAAACTTGGTATTAAAAAATGTATTAACGTGCCCAAAGGGGGGATTTCGAAAATAATGAATTGAAGCATGGTCTGTGATTTTTACTGTCCTGGAGATTATTACAGTAATGTTCCAGAGGAGAGATCCATATATACAGTTTACACTGGGGACTATAACAGATCCTTAAAAAGCTGATCTGTTGCCTGGTGTTACCAAAACAGCCCAACACACTGCCCCTAAGTAGAGCTCAACACCTTTACTCATTTTAAAGTTCTTTATAGTCTAGTTTCCCAGGTTTCTATATGAAATGCCCATCTGGGATCTGAATTAGCTTTACGTGCAGGTGAAGCAAGGTGGGGGAATTTGAGGAGAAGCATGAGGAAAGATGGGCGACAGACATTTTCTTCACTCAGACAAAGACCCTTTTGAGCCAGCAGGCTCCAGACGAATACATGCAGCCAGTCTTCAGATAGATACAGGCCTGTGTACTCATGATGCATCCACTGCACGTTTCCTCTCACACCCTTCTACCACGTCGTCATTATACACCTACAAAAGAGTTCACCCTGACTATTCATGGACACCTAGCAAAGGCTTCTGTACTGACAGAGGTTGCCATAGCGATGGCGTCTCACACTCACATGTGTGGGATCAGAGGTCAAGGTTCATGGGTGGTGCTTAGTGGGCTCAATGGTGCTCTGTGTGTCATCATACAGACTTCCAGTAATCCAGGGCTACAGAAGGTCATGCAAAAAACTGGCAAGGCTGCGAACAGCTCTCTCTGCAGCAAAAACCCTGTGAGTGGAATTTAATTTTTCACATAAAGAGATGATGCTTATGATCAAATGATGCCATGCCACCTGCGAGCCTGCAGCCTTAGCAACCTGCAGCGTGAAATCAGATTTGGAGTTAATTATTTCAGTCACAAGTGAATTATCTTTTCCCAAATTGAAACCACACTCATATCTGGCCAAGAGGGGAGAATTTGGACATGAACATGTGTTTGTGAGTGTGTGTTGCAAGTGTGTAAGTATGTGTATATGCAGCTCAGTGTTTGCACATGCACACATGCATGGCAGCAACAATTAAACTTGATAAATGCTTTTGTTTACAGGAAAGCTCCATAATCTGTCTCACTCTTTATATAGGCAGGTCATAAACACAGCCACATATGTCTGTGCTACACGGGCGTGGGATTAGTGCTGTAGCGTGTATACATTTCTGTGTGAGCGCTGGTGTGTACTTGTGTTTGCGTTAAACAAAATGACTGTGAGGTTAGAGTCAGACACTGCCGGCATGTTTGCAAGTGACCCCCGTTAAAGTGGCATCAAAACCAAAGGCCTTTACAAGTGCTTTTTTATTGAAGTGGCATGTTTTCATTGTTTGCGCTTTGCAAACCAACCACTTCCACTGACAATGCCACAGGCAGTTCAGCTGGTTTGCTATGGTTGACAAAGGCCACGTCTAAGACACCAGGATGTAAATCAGTATGAGGTGATTGGTCAATACATACTGCTGATGAATGAGGTTTGAGACAGGCATAGGGGCTTTACCAAGGACAAGTTTGAGTCAAAACTGTATGTGCAACCCTGTCCAGTCTCCAACCTAAGCTGGAGGAAATCTGTAGCAGTGCATATTTGTAACTGTTTTTTCTGTTCATATGTAAGGAAATTTGATTCATGACTTGCTAATCTTCAAAAGAAAAATTCTTCTTAGACCCTCAAATTAAACGTGGTGCATATTTTGAGAAAAAACGCTGCACGGTCACACAAAAATAGTTCCACTTAGAAAGGACTTATATAATACTTGACTTGACCAAGTTCACGCAGCTCTGCGCATAGATTTTTAAGCCCAATTAAAGTTTTATTCCAGGTAAATTTGATTTGGATCATAAGAAATCCACCTAAGCGGGGCTGATGTTGTGGAACTGCTACTGGAGACGGAATGGGAGGTGCTGCTGGGGCTTAAATATCTTTAATTAGAGCCAGACAAAGACCTTCTTATATGTCTATAGTGGTGGGGGAACACAGAGACTTTAGCTTAAGAGTCTCTCAGACACAGACAAACACAAACAGTAAGTAATAATTAAAAAACACACACATTAAAAAGACACAAGCACATGCATCCAAATAAAGCACCAATCATTTACTGTATATTTGATGTATTTATATTATTCTATTGTCTGGACTGATTGAGTAGCTTGTTTGTAGTGTGTCTATTAATTAAAATTGAAAAACAAGGAACCAGAGGCTTCTGTAGTCTGTAATATATATAAAAAACAAGACTAAGAGTCTACAGCCATGCTAGCATGCAGCAGTGCTTTGAACTAAATGCTAACGTCAGCCTGCTAACGTGCACAATGATAACGCTAACATGCTGATGTTAAGCAGGTATAAAGTTTACCATGTTCATTGTATTACTTAGTTTAGTGTGTTAGCATACTAACATTTGCTTAATAGTAAACACAAAGCTGAGGCTGATGGGAATGTCATTAGTTTTGCAGGTATTTTGTCGTGAACAGAAGTTTTGAGCAAATTAAAATTTTGACTTGATGATGGCGCTAGATGAAAAATACAGGGGATTACCAAAGTTATTATAATTCATCCAGAGGGGAACATGAATGTGTGTACTAAATTTCATGGTAATCCATCCAGTAGTTGTCAAGACATTCCAGTCAAAACCATACATTTCAACCTGCTGGTGGTGCTAGAGGAAAAGTCAGGGGATCACCAAAGTATTCAGGTTTCATCCTCTGGGGACCATGAATGACATGTACAAATTTCGGGGCAATTCATCCAATAGTTGTTGAGATATTTCAGTCTGGACCAAAATGGCAGACCAACCAACTGACTTAGAGCCACGTGTGGCTAAAAAACATGTCAGTTTGAATATATATTTTAGAGAGAAACAGAGGGAGTAAAAGAGAATTCCTTGAAGAAGACACACGAATGAGACTATATCTCTTTAACTGCCTTGGAGAAAGAGGCCTTTCACTAGTCCAGAATGGGATTCCTATGAAGTGTCGGTGCAGCCTGCTGCAACAGCTCAGTGAGGAGAAGAAAGTCCAGTGGAGCCATGTGTTCTCTGTCTGTTTACAGTGCTTTTATTAGGCATCCTGTGGCACGGGCTGCCTTTTGAAAGGCAGTCTTTATAGGAGCTTTCCTGTTTATGCTGAGGGGTGGGAGGTCAGCACTCGCAGCCCCGTGCTGAATATGGTCAATCTGCCTGCATAAGAAAACTTTGTGTGTGAGTATGTGTGACTGTGTGTGTGTGTGTGTGTGTGTGTGTGTGTGTGTGTGTCAGCTGGGTGATGGGAGGGATTTAAAGGGATGTGGGAGCCTGGCTTGGCAGGTTATTATTGTAACTTCAGAAAATGGTCCAGGAACACACAGATACAGTCCTCTCTGTCCTTGTCTGTCTGTCTTTCTGAGTCACGTCTCTGCCAAGGGGGTTATTTACTGACTGTTTGTGTTTGAGCTTTCAGTCAACATGTACGTCAGCAGCAGTAGCAAAAACAAAAAGAAACACACACGCATGCAAAGAGATGCCCACAATAAAACTAAATAAAGACACGCTTATTAACATGGTTCCATAAAAAAAAAAATCCTGGAGTCGAACACCAGATAAAATAATTTCTAGAGGTTACAAATGGAAGTGTGTTTGATGTGGCTGGAGAATGACCAAGGAGACTTACCCGAGGACCCCTCTTGCCTGGCAGGCCTGGCTTTCCTGGAGGTCCTGGCAGTCCCTGGAGGGAGAGAGCATTCAGTCAGTGTTGCATACTGACATATACCATACAGATGATCTTATTCAATACCTGAGCAATCTCCTTCTATCAAAACCATCAGGTCTTTAAGACTCCTTTGTATGCTCCCACAGACAGGCTGCACAGTGGCTGCTGGGTAAAAAGTCACAGCTTTTCCCTCTGAAGTAATTCCATCTCAAGGTGATGAGAGTTCAGCCTTATTCATCTGGAAGTTCTGAGCCTGTGTGGCAGGAAACCATAGAAGAACTAGAAATAACAGGTCATATCCTGTGCCACTCAATGCCCCTGTGTGGCTTTATCAGCCTTGTGCTCATTCGTTTTCTTTTAATCAAAAAAGGAAGGAAAAGGAGAGGTTAGGAAAAACAGAGGGCCTGTGGTTGCTGTGGCTAACAAGAGCTACCTGTAGGGCCATGATGTAAATGTGTGTTAAAACCTCTATATGGCATATTTAAAATGTTTTCTTCACTGTAAATAGATTACAGTATTTTTACTATGTTGAGATCTAGTAAAAAAGCAGCAGCATCTACCATAAAGCGCAGTTGTGTGAAAGTTGTTCCCTTTCTGTAGTTTCCTCATCTCAGTTTTCACAAGGCTATGAACTTTAAGAGACAAAGCACAACTTCAAAAACGATTTCAACTTCAAAACAACACCAACCCTCTCATATACACACAAACCTGAGTCTAAAGGTTATAGTGATCCATCCACCTGTGTATAGCAGTCTGTCTGCGATTTGGTTTATATCACTCTGAAAATTAGAATTGGACCCCCACCATCTCTTCCAGGATGACCTCCATGGTTGAGACCACCCCCATTGTTACAGGTGGTGTGTTCTATCAACACACACTCCTGTCTATCTTCACACTTCCACCCCCTGCTTTGGCCCTCCTTACACTTGTTTGTTTGGTTATTCCTACCCTTTTTGCACCTGTCCATCTTTAACATATTTCTTTCTTTCCAAAGAGAATTTGCTTGTTGACTGTTGTCTAGCCAGTGATGTGGCAGTTTCAGGAAATTCCCACATCAAGTATTTTCCAATCACCACACTTCAAACACAGTCTGATGGCAAAGGTTGTTTTCCGTTATGAGGTTTAGACTTGCTGACTGTGCCCATGAGGATTTTAGGGCATGATTTGTGCCACCTGACAACTGAATCGGAATGATGTATTCAGAGTTGTGCTGTGATTTGTGAAAGCAATTGAAAGTTTAAAAAGAATTACTAAAATGTACTTGTTCGACAAAATGATTCAAACAACAATTCAAAACTACTGGAATACACAGCACAAATTTGCAAACTCCCTATAATCTTTACTTCCATCATTTCAAATGAAGCTTTCCAATTGTGGCAACATTTAAGTACTAAGAAGCTTGCAGGTACAATTTCACTGAATACAGAAGTCAGTTCAGGTTTAAATTAAATTTAAACTCACAGCCAGTACAGCTCCAATTAAAAATTAATCAGATTAAAACTCCAACTCTCACTTTCAGCGATCATATAAAAATGCAGAACATATAAATCACATTCAGGTGTGCAGTGGAGCAGATCTCAGAGGAAGTAGTTTTTAAAGCAGCAGTGAGGAGCCAAAGGTGCTTCAGATGGGGAACTGTTGCCATATCTGTGCACTGGATGTTTCCCCTGGCAGTCAGAGTGCAGAATCTGCCAGTGGAAACAAGAGAAATCACAGTTCCATTGTGTCTTTCAGCAGAAGACTCTTAATGCTTTAGACAGCAAGAGTGATGAATGATATTTTAATATTTGTCAAAATGTTTGTGTATGTGTATATATAAGAAAGAGAGTGTGTGTGTACAAGACTGTGCTGTGAGAAGGTGTGAGAGACAGTATGCACATGCCACGTGTGTTTATGAAATCCAAACTATGCTGAAAAGAAAGCGTGACTGGGTTCATCTGGGATCTGCCAAGGCACTACATGGCAACACAGAGACACACACCCACCCACTCACACACACACACACACACACACACACACACACACACACACACACACACACACACACACACACACATATGCGCACACATCCATGCATGCATACATGCACACACACTTTGACAGGAAGCACCTGTTTAATCCCTAATATATTCTCAGAGTAAACAATCCACATGTGAGTCTAAATATGTGATTGTGTCAAATGACTGCATTTAAGTCAGAACCCAGACAAAACACACATTTTTACAAAGATAATGTAATAAGTAAGTAATGTAAAGCCTTGAACATTTATACAGATTCTGAATACTCCTGAGCAATAACTGGAGCACATGCTACAGTTTTTGTGCTGATCCTTTCGTTTCGTTTCGACATTCAGACACAGTTTCGTGTTGAAAGCACTACTCTCAGATTGGTGTAAATTTATGACAAAGCATAGTATCAGCACGTATAAATGTGTCAGACAGTCCTCCAGTAAATTACCTTATAACTTCCCTTAATCATCCTTTGACAATCTCTTTTCTGTGGGAGATTACAGAACATCATATTGAGATTGCAAGTAGTGCTTTCTAAATGGCAGCAATTTGGTTCACTGTAATGACAGTCAAGTCTGGTGTGGACATTAGTATAGATGTAAATTAGCCAACCCTTGACACACCGCACTCTGCAATCTACAGCGGCAAATTACAGACCACTACAAAGAATAAGAATGGCAAACACACAGGCCCTGCTCACACTTTTAAGTTGACTCAATCACAAGGGTAGCTTTAAATAAAAGTACAAACACACCCAGAACGTGCTGAGGAGACATTGAGGTCTGATTACTCAGGCCACATTTGAAAGTGAAGAACTGTGTAGACAATTATGCATAGCTTATAACATGATAAAACTCCCAAACACAGTTGATTCATCTATGCCAAACAACTTGGACAAAATAATGTTTTGGACAAAAAGTAGTTAACAAAGTCCTTTTCTCTGCTCTGTGGCCTAGCACGAATGTGAGTGTGCATGTGTGTATTTTCTATTAAGAAGCAGTCACAGTTTACCCACAAATAAAATCAACTATGAAGCTAAGTTTGATCTCAAGTGGTCAGTCAAGATGCAACTGAGATGCACTTGGATGCTGTGTGAAAAT